>NC_052086.1:18336987-18671153 GCF_015852505.1 Tachyglossus aculeatus | reverse complement strand
ATTGATCAAAAAACCTATTATCATTTGTTCTGGGAATCAGCTATATCGGATTCTTAGAAACAGCACTGGGGGAAAGGGAGCTTTATCTATTCCAACTTTCTTAACCGAGGAAGCCTTCATATACACAAGCTTTAGAATGCCCTAATCACCTCTAACGGAGTCTAGCTCCCTGTTCCACAACCTCCTGTGCTAAGAGGAGAATAGTACACTCCATCATGCTTGGCCCTAGCAAGGACCAGAGCAACACACGTGTCTAATATCAAGGGCTGAGGAGAAGGGTGGAGACGGCAAAGTAAGCCAGTCCACAAAGAACACTGAAAGGAAATCCAAAAATAACCACAATACAACTCTGGGCTCAGATGACGTCTTTGATTCCAGGATTTCGAGACATTTTCCAAGTGAGTTTTCTTCTCCACATTTCAATGGAGCAAAAGGGAAAGCAAGGCAAAAAAGCGGTATGGCTTAGTGGATAGAACACAGGCCTGGGAATCAGAAGGTAACGGATTCTAATCCCTGCTCCCCCACCTGTCTGCTGTGTGACCTTGGGCAAGTCACTACACTTCTCTGGGCCTCAGTTCCCTCTTCTTTAAAATGGAGATTAAGTTTGCGAGCCTTATGTGGGACACGAACTATGTGTAACCCTCTAACCCAATTATCTTGTATCTACTACAGCGTTTCAAATAGTGTCTGGCACATAGTAAGTGCTTAACAAAACCATAATCATTAACGTCTGCCCCTGTTTCTCCACACTGAAGAGCCATTCATCAACTTCATCATTAAACAACTGTTTGTTCAATATGCTGTCCTGTGCATTGAGCAGTCTGGACACTAAGGAAGTTACACAAAGACAAGGGGATGACAGAATAAAGAGGTAACTGGAGACATGGAGGAAGAACCATACCCAGAGAACTAGACCGAAAACCAAAGACATAGTTTTACCATTATATAAAAATCATGGAGCACCCACACCTGGAATGGTTGCCACAGTTTAGAAATGTTATAATAGAGCTGGAAGACATTGCAAAGAAGCAACCGAGACTAACGGGGAAATGCAGCGGCTTCAATATAAGGATAGTCTGAAGCGACTGGGACTCAAATATGGAAAGACCAAGGCTCAGAGGGGATTTAACTAGAACTTACAAAATCATTAAGGGCCTGAACAGGGCCAACAAATCCCACTACAATAGGAGAAGGAGGCTCCCACTGAAGTTGGAAGGTTAAATAATTATATTATAATTAGAGAGAGAGAGAGAGAGGTACCTGTACAATAACCACACTCATTTCTTCCCACATTTCTTTCCATCCTCTGCCATCCACACCAATTGTGTCTTTTCAAGCTGAAAATCTAGACGCTAGCCCAGCCAGGATCAATCCAAAAAATGTGGAGTTCATAACCACTCAGACCTAATCTTCAAGCAGTTGGGGGAAATACCCAAGGATATATAGACAATAGATGGAAAAATATGTATAGATAAGTTAAAAAACAAGAGAAAACACTTTTTCACAAAACAGTATGGCCTAGTGGAAAGTGCATGAGCTTGGGAGTCAAAAGACTAATCTAGCTCTGCCACTTGCCTACTGTTGGAAATGGGAAATAAATGGGAATAAATAGGAAGTAAATGGGAAATAATAATTGCATGAGAATATGATCAGCTTTAAAGGTGGTCAAAACAATTACTTCTACATATCAGAAAAGATCCTGGGGCCTCTGCTAGCAAAACGGATCCCAACAGTCTGAGCAGGTCCAGGCTCCCATGGCCAAATCCAGATAAGAGACACTAAAGGAATCTGAAGAAGTCACTCAGCCCTGAGTTCCAGTAAGAGTTAGACAAAACCCCTCTGAGAAAGAGGAGCCAAATCCACCAAGCCCTGGCTGATCCCACATGCCAAGTGCATGGACAGCCAGCTTCTTAAAGGAATCCTGCTTTGTGGATGGCCTTGGGAGAGGAAGGAGGGCAGTGAGAGATGTATTCTATTTTATTTTGTAGTATGTTTGGTTCTGTCTCCCCCTTTTAGACTGTGAGCCCACTCTTGGGTAGGGACTGTCTCTATATGTTGCCAATTTGTACTTCCCAAGCGCTTAGTACAGTGCTCTGCACACAGAAGCGCTCAATAAATACGATTGATGATGATGATGATGATGATGTAATGACTAGTTCTGCCGTTGAGAAAATGGAGGAAACCCCTCATCCCATACAGTATTTGGCTACATCACTGCAATCCGTGAAGCACTTAGGATTCAGTGGAGGCTCGAGGCGCTCACCCTAGAAGCGGCATGGCCTAGTGGATAGAGCACAGGCCTGGGAGTGAGAAGGTCCTGGGTTCTAATACCAGTTCCGCCACTTGTCTGCTGTATGACCTTGGGCAAGTCACCTAAATTCTCTGTGTCTTAGTTCCTTCATCTGTAAAATGGGGATTAAGACTGTGAGCCCTGTGTGGGACAGGGACTGCGTCCAACCCAATTATCTTGCATCTACACCAGCGCTGAGAACTATGCCTGGCACATAGTAAGCGCTTAGCAAATACAACAATAATAGTAATAATAGTCACCTCAGTGAAGGGGAGGCTTGGGGCACCTGGTTCAGCTCAGAGGGGGCTAGGAGCTACTACCTCAGAATACAATCAATTGTTTTTGAGCTCGCTGTATCAAAAGCCCAAGGGGCAGTGAGACTCCAACAAGCTTCATTCAAGTACTGTTCAAACCCTTGAGAAATGTCTCTGGGTATCAAACAAGGAAAATGGGATTCAATACCTTCAGCTCCTACCATTAAAACCCTACTCAAAAGACAACTCCTTTTTTGGTGAATTTTTAAGCATTTGACAGTAATTTCCCATCCACTAAGGGAGTGAGGAGCTCAGTGGGGAAGAGAATACATACCTGCATTTGGGGGTGGAAAGCTGCCAGAAAGCTTGAAGAATCCTGCTGATTCAACTTCTTAGGAAACATTCTGCCTGCTCTGAAAGGTACTCAGGACTGCACTGCTTCCCTGACTTGTGACCACTTAATAATAATAATAATAATAATGGTATTTGTTAAGCACTCACTATGTACCAGGCACTATTCTAAGCACTGAAGTGGTTACAAGCAAATCGGGCTGGACACAGTCCCTGTCCCACACAGGGCTCAAAGTCTCAATCTTCATTTTACAAATAAGGTAACTGAGGCATAGAGAAGTGAAGTGATTTGCCCAAGGTCACGCTGCAGACAAGTGGTGGAGCTGAGATTAGAATCCATGACCTTCTGACTCCAAGGTCTGCGTTCTTTCCACTATGACAGTTTCTCCGCTTCTCCAGCCCAGGTGCAAGGGGAAACCCAAATACAATTCAGGAGAAAGGGACTAGTTCAACCTGAGGAAAAGAGCCTGATTCTTGAGGCAGTCCATCCTAACCCCAGCCCCATTAGACTAAGGCGCAGTCCAGGGACAGGAACAGGAGAATAAATGCATTGGCAACCCCTCAACTGGCCAGCATTGGGTGGGAAATGTAAGAAAACCTAGCCCAAAGCCCTCCCTGAAACAGAATGAGGACTTGGATCTTAAGGCAAAATGGGAACATTTTGAAGACCTTCCAAAAAAAAACTTGCTCAAAATCAATCCTTAGTGTTATTAACCAGAGACACCTACTGATAGAAGCACCCTGAGTCAAACGTAACCAGGATTAATCTGCTCCAAAGCACAGTCTATGAAGTAAGAGCTCTCTTTCTCCCCCACACACATAACCTGAAAGCTCCCTCAGTCACGGCATGTTATACGTGCATGGGTACACACACACAGACACACAGCAAAACAGTATATAAATGCTTTCCAGCACTCACCAGACCTCACATGGGAGAATCATAGGATTCTATGATTCTATTGAGAAGCAGTGTGGCTCAGTCGAAAGAGCATGGGCTCTGGAGTCAGAGGTCATGGGTTCAAATCCCAGCTCCGCCAATTGTCAGCTATGTGACTTTGGGAAAGTCACTTCACTTCTCTGCACTTCAGTTCCCTCATCTGTAAAATGGGGATTAGGACTGTGAGCCCCCGTGGGACAACCTGATCACCTTGTAACCTTCCCAGCGCTTAGAATAGTGATTTGCACATAGTGAGCGCTTAATAAATGCTATCATTATTATTATTATTGTTATCCCAGTAAGGCCAATAAGACCACCCCCTTGCCAGCAGCAGGAAAAGTCTTCGTCATGCCAGCCATGTCACAGAGTGCTCAGTTCTGACGGAGACGTGGGTGGACAACAGATCAGGATCCAATCCTAAAGCTTGGGAATAATAATAATAATACTAATAATGGTATCTGTTAAGCACTTACTATGTGCCACGCACTGTACTAAGAGCAGGGGTGGGTACAAGCAAGTTGGGTTGGACACGTCCCTGTCCCTCATGGGGCACACAGTCTCATTCCCCATTTTACAGATGAGGTAACTGAGGCAGAGAAGTGAAGTGACTTGCCCAAGGTCACACAGCAGACAAGTGGTGGAACAGGGATCAGAACCCACAACCCACAAGGGAGAATAATAATGATGGTATTTGTTAAGCGCTTACTATGCAAAGCACTGGGGGGATACAAGGTAATCAGGTTGTCCCCTGTGGGGCGCTCAGTCTTCATCCCCATTTCACAGATGAGGTAACTGAGGCACAGAGAAGTGAAGTGACTTGCCCAAAGTCACACAGCTGACAAGTGGCAGAGCCAGGATTAGAACCCATGACCTCTGACTCCCAAGCCCGTGCTCTTTCCACTGAGCCACGCTGCTTCTCAAATGAGAATGAAAGAGATGAGTCCAGGTCAGATGATGATGATGATGATGGCATTTGTTATTTGTTAAACGCTTACTATGTGCCAAGCAGTGTTCTAAGCACTGGAGTAGATAGAAGGTAATCAGGTTGTCCCACTTGGGGTTCACAGTCTTAATCCCCATTTTACAGATGAGGTAGCTGAGGCCCAGAGAAATGAAGTGACTTGCCCAAAGTCACACAGCTGACAAGTGAGGGAGCTGAGATTAGAACCCACAACCAAGCTAAGTGACTTGCCCAAGGTCACACAAGAGGCAAGCGGCGGAGCCGGGATTAGAACATTCCGGTAACGGGGAGGCCAGTGGTGGCCCGTGGCGACAAACCCACTCGGGCCCTACTATGCAGCAGGTTGGACACAGTCCTTGTCCCGCGTGGGGTTCACAGTCCCAATCCCCATTTTTCAGATGAGGTAACCGAGGAACAGAGAAGTGACGTGACTTGTCTAAGGTCACCCAGCAGACAAGTGGCGGAGCCAAGATTAGAACCCCAGTCCTTCTGACTCCTAGGCCCTACTGAGAGCTCACCTCCTCCAGGAGGCCTTCCCAGACTGAGCCCCATCCTTCCTCTCCCTCCCCATCCCCCCCACTTTACCTCCTTCCCCTCCCCACAGCGCCTGTATATATGTATATATGTTAAGTAGTTATTACTCTATTTTATTTGTACATATTTATTCTATTTATTTTATTTTGTTAGTATGTTTTGTTTTGTTGTCTGTTTCCCCCTTCTAGACTGTGAGCCCGCTGTTGGGTAGGGACCGTCTCTAGATGTTGCCAACTTGTACTTCCCAAGTGCTTAGTACAGTGCTCTGCACACAGTAAGCACTCAATAAATACGATTGAATGAATGAATGAGTGAACAGTCCAGTGCTGAGCTATTACTCAAACTACTCACTGTACTTTGATCTCATCTCCCTCACTGCCGACCTCTTTCCCATATCCTCCCTTGGGCCTGTAACAAACTCCTCCTTCATATCTAATAATAATAATTATGATACTTGTTAAGCACTTACTATGTGCCTAGCACTGTTCTAAGCACTGAGGAAGGTACAAGTTGATCAGGTTGGACACATTCCGTGTCCCAAGTGGGGATCACACTCTTAATCCCCATTTTACTGTTGAGGTAACTGAGGCACAGAGAAGTGAAGTGACTTATTCAAGGTCATACAGCAGACATGTGGCAGATCTGGGATTAGAACCCGGGTGCTAACTACTGGGCCCATGTTCTATCTACTAAGGCATGTGCTCTTCCCTCCTTCAAAACCCTCCTAAAATCACATTTCCTCCAAGAGGTCTTCTCTGACTAAGCCATGAATTTCCCCTACCTGCCCTCTCCTCTGCATCACCTAGGCACTTGGCTGTGTGACTCTTAGGCACTTACACGCCAGCCTCACAATACTTACATATTTTATGTACTGTACATAATAGAGTATAATTTACTGCAATTCCCCTAAATGTGGGAAAATGAGGGGTTAGTCATGGAACGCCTCTTGGAGGGGTCAGCAGCATGAGAGGTAAGATCAAGGTACAGTGAGTAAGTTGGATTTAGAAGAGCCAAGTGTGTGGTTTGGGTTGAAGTAGGAGATCAACAAGGTTTGGTAGGAGGGGGTTAGTTGATTGAGTACTTTAAAAGCCAAGAAAAAGATGTTTCTGTCAGAAACTCCAACTTGCTGATTGACCTTGGACAAGTCACTGCACCCCACTCTGCATTCAGTTTGTGCCATGTCCCCTTTGGTCTCCAAACCCACAATACCTTACCTTGATGCCCAAATGAGCAGCCTCAGCACTACCCACTCCACTAAGCAATCTTGGCTCACCTCTACAATATGCTTCCTGCGCTCCCATGCTTGAGCTGCAGAGCATTGCTGATGGAAATCCAGACACCTGGAAGACCTAATCCACCTCAACTTCATCCTTAGCTGCTTAAATTCTGCTTTCTCCTCCACCTGTCAGTCACACTTTTTCATCCTTATTGTCTCTCATGCCCACTGCTTGCACCAGCTGTTTCAAACATTTCACTTTCTCCTCTAACCACCTGTCTCCCCTGGCCTCCTCATCTTCTTCCCCTACTGATCTGGTCACATTTTTGTTGACAAAATTGAAACCATGGGGTTATGATCTCCCTAAAATCTCCCCTGCTCCTTTCCGGGCCCTCCCTCCTCCTGCCCTCTCTTCAACTCTCCCATCTTTCCCAGCAGTATTTTAAGAGAACTCTTGCTTCCGTTCAAAATCTACTCACTCCATCTGCACCTGTGACCCATCCCTTCATACTTTATTAAAACATTTGCCCCCTCCATTCTTCCCTCCCTGATTGCCTTCTTCAACTGTTCATTTTCCAATGGCTTCCTCCTCATTGCCTCAAACTTGCTCATGTAGCCGCTATTCTAAAAAAAGGCCCTCAGCTCCAACCAGTTATTGCCCCATCTCCCTCATTCCAATCCTCTCCAAATTCCTTGAGCAAACTGTCTGCACATGCTGCCCCCACTTCCTCTCTTCCAATTGTCTCCTTGATCCCCTTCAAATAGGTTTCCACCTCCTTTCCCTCCTTTCCACAACTTGTCTGCTGTGTGGCCTCTGGAAAGTCACTTCACTTCTCTGTGCCTCAGTTATCTCATCTGTGAAATGGAGATTGTGACAGAGCCCCACATGGGACAGGGACTATGTCCAACCCAATTTGCTTGTATCCACCCCAGCACTTAATCCAGTGCGTGGCACATAGTAAGCGCTTAACAAATACCATGATTATTATTATTATTATTATGGTTCCCAGCCAAACGTTGTCCTCCTGCTGTCTTTCCTATCACTGTATGCAATACCACCATTCTCCCTATCTCATAAGCCCATAACCTAGTTAACTCATCTCTCTCATTCAACATGCAAATTCAATCTGTGACCAGATCCTGTCAGGAAGCAGCAAGGCCTACTGGAAAGAGCACAGGCTTGGGAGTCAGAGGACCTGGGTTCTAATCCTGACTCTGCCACCTGTCTGCTATGTCACCTTGGGCAAGTCGCTTTATTTCTCTGTGCCTCAATTCCCTCATCTGCAAAAATCGGGATTCAAAACCTATACTCCCTTCTACTTGGACTCTGAGGTCAATGTGGGACATAATTAGCTTGTACCTACCCCCACACTTACTACTGTGCTTGGCAGATGGTAAGTGCTTAAGATATACCACAATTACTATTACTCTTCACATCACTAAAACCCACCTTTTCCTCGCCTCCCAAACTGCTACTACACTGATCCAAGCAGTTATCATAACCTTGGATGATGACCTCCCTACCTCCTTTCCCCCCCTCAATCCAGTCCACACTTCTCCTGAATGCCCAGATCATTTTTCTAAAGAAAAGTTTAGTCCACGTCTCCCCACTACTCGAGAACTTTCTCTCCCTCCATATATGCCGAACCATCACTCTCCCCACCTTCAAAGTCTTATTAAGGTCACATCTACTCCAAGAGGCTTTCTCTGACTCCCTCTCCCTTCTGCAACACCTAAGCACTTGGAGCTCTACTCTTTGAACACTTGATATTCACATCACCTTCAGCTCCACAGCAGTTATATACATATCTGTAATTTATTTATATTAATATCTGCCTCTCCTTCTAGACCATAAGCTCCTTGTGGGCAGGGGACATGTCTCCCAAATCTGCTGTATTGTATTGGCAGACCAAGCACTTACAATACTCTACACATAGGAAGTGTGCCACCAGAAGCAGAATGGCCTAGTGTCTTGGGAGTCAGAAGGATCTGGGTTCTAATCCCGGCTCCACCACTTGTCTGCTGCATTAACTTCGCCAAGTCACTTCTCTGCCCCTCAGTTTGCTCAACTGTAAAATGGGGATTAAGACTGTGAGCCCCACACAGGACAGAGACTGTGTCCAACCTGATTAGCTTGTATCTACCCCAATGCTTAATACAGTGACTGCCACATAGTGTCTAAAAAATAGCACAAAAAATTGCTCAATAAATACCATTGACCTTTTTCCTCTCCTCCTCTTCCTCCCCTTCCCATGGCCCCCTCGCCCTACCCTCTTCCCCTTCCCCACAGCACTTGTATATATTTGTACATACTTCTCTATTTTATTTGTACATATTTATTACTCTATTTTATTAATGATGTGTATATAGCTATAATTCTACTTATTCTGATGGTAGTGATGCCTGTCTACTTGTTTTGTTCTGTTGTCTGTCTCCCCTTTCTAGACTGAGCCTGTTGTTGGGTAGGGACCATCTCTATATGTTGACAATTTGTACTTCCCAAGCACTTAGTACAGTGCTCTGCACACAGTAAGTGCTCAATTAATACAATTGAATGAATTGAATGAATTCACAATAAAAGTAAAAAAAAAATGGGACAGCTATGACACATCACAGGAGCAGGGGAAGAATGTTGAGGATGCCTAATATTTAAAAGGACAGACACAGGCTTCCCAGGATACACAGGGTCTTTGGCACGTCCTTTCTTGTGCTAACACGGGAGCTCTGAGCAGAGGGAACCCAATATGTTTGCCAATCTGAGGTTTATGGCTGGGTTCAGCCCTTTTTTTTTTCTCTTTCACTCCGAGATTTCTTTTACAAAATCTGAATGGGGGCAGGCACACTTTATGAATGAGAGCTGAGAGAAAGCAGTATTTGGTGCTTTTATTTGTTGAATCAGGCCAGGCCGCCAATTAAGGAGCCTGGGAGAGGAAAGGCTTGCTTGGACAGGGGTTGGTAACAGCAGCCTTGAATTCTTGGTCAAACCTCTGCCCTCTGCAGCCCACCAGGCCACTGGACCTTCTGTTCTTCCACTGCTTTTCTTCGGCTCCCGATTTTCCTGCTATGGAATCCCAGGATTCACCACTTTGGGTACAGCGTCTTCTAAAAGGGCAGATAAGCTCTTCTTCTATACTGTCGACTAGAGATAACCAAGTGACTTTATTACTTCCCTCTTTCATCTGGCTAGAGGCACAATCCTATTCACAGAAAAATGACCCTGGGGCACTGTCAATGTGAGAGCAGGGAGTGCTCCATCTCTGTCACTCCTGGGCAGTTAAGCAAATCTGGGGTGGCGGGGGAGAGACGCGTTGGGGTCATAGACTTATTTTGTATCTTTTCCAGCTCTTGGAATAGTGCTTGGCCCATAGTAAGTACTTAAATACCACAATTTTTATTTTTTATTACTATTATTATTTTCACTATTAGGAAGGCTGGTGACCTCTCTGGGGGGTGCCAGACACCAAGATGCCGGTGATGTCACGTTACTCCTTGCTGCAGTGGCAAGAAATAATAATAATAATAATGATCATGGTGTTTGTTAAGTGCTCACTCTAGGCCAAGCACTGTTCTAAGCACTCACTATAAGCGAAGCACTGTTCTAAGCGCTTACTATGTGCCAAGCACTGTTCAAAGCACTGGGGTTGATACAAGGTAATCAGGCTGGATTCAGTCCTTGTCCCTCATGTGGATTACAATCTTGATCAATCAATCAATCGCATTTATTGAGAGCTTACTGTGTGCACAGCACTGTACTAAGTGCTTGGGAAGTACAAGTTGGCAACATAGACAGTCCCCACCCAACAGTGGGCTCACAGTCTAAAAGGGGGAGACAGAGAACAAAACCAAACATACTAACAAAATAAAATAAATAGAATAAAATAAAATAAATAAAATAAATCTTGATCCTCATTTTACAGCTGAAGTAACTGAGGCACAGAGAAGTGAAATGACTTTCCAAAGGTCACACATCAGACAAGTTGCGGAGCCAGGATTAGAACCCACGACCTCTGATTCCGAGGCCTGAGCTCTTTTCAGCCTCACGGGACATTTTGTAGCAGTCTGCCCGGCCCTGGAGTGTTTCTCCGGGGGGACCCCTGACTCTATTCATTGCTCCACAGCTGTTGCTTTGCCCTTCCTGGGTCTCTCCAGATGTCAGCGTGGCCTCTGCGTCACAGAACTCTGCGATAGGAGGTGGGGCAGTGGGAGGCTGGGCTTTGGAAATGAAAATATCGGAGAGAAATGGTGTCTGGAGCCAGGCAAAGACAAGACTGGACAAGACTGTCCTGCCGGGCCACTGTGTTTGGGGTGCAGTTGTCTGTGGTGGTTTTTGTGGCAGGTATGTTGTTTCTTATGGCTTTTCTCTGGGGTGGAGGGCCTGAGGAAGCAAATATGAGAAGCGGCTTTCACTTTCCAGAAACCACACGAAAACACCTTTCCTTCCCAATCCATCTGCCTTGTTTCCACACCCTATTCCTACTGCTGGGTTTACCACCACCTGAGAAGGCAGAGAACAGCTTGCTGCTCCCTGTGTGAGGAGATGTGTTATCCTCCAATCCCCCACACTATGGCTCTCATATATCGGGGGGGAGGGGAGGCACTTAGTCCATCTCAATCACCCAAGTAAAGAAATAGCATGGAAGAGCCCTTAGTGTCAGTCAATTATATTTACTGAGAGCTTACTGTTCACAGAGCACTGTACCAAGTGCTTGGGAGAGAACAATGGGGATTAAAACTGAGCCCACTGTGGAACAACCTGATCACCTTGTAACCTCCCCAGCACTTAGACCAGAGCTTTGCACATAGTAAGCGCTTAATAAATGCCATTATTATTATTATTATTATTACTACAATATAACAGGTTCCCTGCCCACACCGGGCAGTCTAAGGGGGAAGACAGACTTTAATAGAAATAAATTACAGACATGGTCATAAGTGTTGTGGGGCTGGGAGGGGGGGGATGAATAAATGGAGCAAGTCAGGGTAATAAAGAAGGGAGTGGAAGAAAAAAAATCCCTCAGAATTCAGAGTTTTGTGAAGGCCTCTCCAAAGGAGTTTTAACTAAGGCAATTCCAAGTTATTTTTTACTACTCAGTGGTATTTATTTAGTGTATGCTGTGTGCAGCGCACTCTACTAAGTGTTTGGGAAAGTACAATACAATAGAATTGGTAGACACATTCCCTGCCCTCTAGGAGTATTGGTATTCTAAAAAAAGGGAAAGTGAGAGGGAGAGAGAGACAGAGAGAGAGATGAAAGAGAAAGATTAAAAAAAAGCAAGATAGACAGATACAGAGGTGGTACTTTCTAGCAGCCACCCTCGAGGGTCACACATGCAACCCCCAGGCTATGAATACTAAGCATTTAATTTAGTGTTTTGCACACAGTAAGTGCTCAATAAATACGATTAAATGAAGGAATGCAACATCCTCTTTCAAATGTCATTCCGGCGTTCTTCCTGCCAAACTCAATTCTCTCCATCCTCATGCATACTACAGGGAGAATAGAAACATGTAGGACCTGAACCCAGGCTCTGTTACTACCTGCTTCTCGAAATGCAGCATGGCCTAGTGGAGAGAGCCCAAGACTGGGAGTCAGGAGGACCTGGGTTCTAATCCTAATTCTGCCACTTGTCTGCTGTGTGACCTTGGGCAACTCACTTCACTTCTCTGCGTCTCTGTTACCTTATCTGTAAAATGGGGATTAAGACTGTAAGCCCTATGTAGGGCATGGACTGTGTCCAACCTGATTAGCTTGTTTCTACCCCTCCGCCTGGCACAAAGTGCTTAACAAATAACATTTTTAAAAAATGGGACAAACTACCTTATCTCTGCAGCCTTCAGCTGCCCTATCTGTAAAACAAGCAGTTCCCTCTCCCTCCCTTCTGCAAAGGGACACGGTGAGGATATGTGAAATGATACATTTGAAGATAATCGAGTTTACTGTTTCAAGGCCTGTACATTAAGCCATCCTTTCTCAGAATCGCACCTGGAGAGTTTCCAGTATTCTATCAGTCTCGGCTATGGGAAGGAGAGTCAAGCAGAGGCCTATCCACTCTATTCCTACCTTGGCAAGTGGCTGGCGAGTGGAAGGCAATCTGCTACAAGTCAAAACTCACCTGTGCTTGGGCAGCAGTGGCGTGGGAGAGAGTCAAGGGTGGAAAGTCAAGTTTACTGCATGGAAGAAGGCAATGGTAAGCCACTTCCATATTTTGACCCAGAAAACTCTTTGGATCCCACTACCAGAATGACTGCAGATGGAGGTGGGGCGTTCTGGGAGAGATGTGCCCATGGAGTCGCTATGGGTCGGAGACGACTCGACAGCATAAGACATTAAGCCAACAAAGTAGTGGATGATTAATACACAGTCTTACAACTCCACATGCCCCTCAAGTCCACCCGTTGTGAAGAAGAGAGGCTACACTTCCTCCAGCCACATTAACCATTGGGTTCCCGCAGAATTCACTGCTGATTCCTTTTTATTCATTCATTCATTCATTTACTGAGATCCTACTGTGTGCACAGCACTGTAATACGTACTTGGGAGAGTACAGTACAACAATAAACAGTCAGATTCCCTGCCCTCAAAGGCTTCTTAGGTAAGGCAGAAATTTTACCAAAGCAGAACAGAAGCTTAAAGCAGGAATCCAAGAATTCCAAAAGAAAATGTTTACTTGGATTAGAATTCCCAACGGACATTTCCCAGCCATTTTCTGGGCATTTACTTGCTACTCCAGCAGCACGGGATGGGACTCAGGGCCACAACCCTCATCCAACCTTTCAATCAATCAATCGATGGTATTTATTGAACACTTACTATGTGCAGAGCACTGTACTAAGCCCTCGAGAGAATGCAACACAACAGAATTAGCAGACATGTTCCTTGCCCACAATGAGCCTTCCCCAGGCAACGGGGATCCTTTTGATAGTGAAGAGTTCCTTCCTCAAACTATCAATTACCAGTCGCATTTATGTGTGCACTGAAATAAGCACTTGGCAGAGTACAACAGAGTTGATAGACATGTTCCCTGCCCACAGTGAGCTTACAATCTAGAGGGGGAGACAGACATTAACAGAAATAAATTATGTATATGTACATAAGTGTTGCGGGGCTGAGGGAGGCATGAATAAAGGGGTCAAATCCAAGTGCAAGGTGACAAAGAAGGGAGTGGGAGAAAAGGAAAAGAGGACTTAGTCAGGGAAGGCCTCTTGGAGGAGATGTGCTCTTACTAGTGGAAAGAGCACGGGCCTAAGAGTCACAAGGACCTGCTTTGGGGTCAGAAGTCATGGGTTCAAATCCCGACTCTGCCAATTGTCAGATGTGTGACTTTGGGCAAGTCACCAGGAGGCCTTCCCAGATTGAGCCCCTTCTTTCCTCTCCCCCTCGTCCCCCTCTCCATCCCCCCGCCTTACCGCCTTCCCCTCCCCACAGCACCTGTATATATGTATATATGGTTGTACATATTTATTACTCTGTTTATTTATTTATTTATTTATTTTACTAGTACATTTCTATCCTACTTATTTTATTTTGTTGGTATGTTTGGTTCTGTTCTCTGTCTCCCCCTTTTAGACTGTGAGCCCACTATCGGGTAGGGACTGTCTCTATGTGATGCCAATTTGTACTTCCCAAGCGCTTAGTACAGTGCTCTGCACATAGTAAGCGCTCAATAAATACGATTGATTGATTGATTGATTTTCTGGACCTCAGTTCCCTCATCTGTAAAATGGGGATTAAGACTGTGAGCCCCCTGTGGGACAACGTGATCACCTTGTAACCTCCCCAGTGCTTAGTACAGTGCTTTGCACATAGTAAGCGCTTAATAAATGCCATCATTTGTCTGCTGTGTGACCTTGGGCAAGTTGTAACTTCTCTGTGCCTCAGTGACCTCACCTG
The DNA here is from genome assembly GCF_015852505.1 of Tachyglossus aculeatus. Taxonomy (NCBI): domain Eukaryota; kingdom Metazoa; phylum Chordata; class Mammalia; order Monotremata; family Tachyglossidae; genus Tachyglossus; species Tachyglossus aculeatus. The sequence goes on along the minus strand of NC_052086.1, from coordinate 18,656,719 downwards.
TAAAATGGGGATTAAGACTGTGAGCCCCATGTGGGACAGGGACTTGTCCAACCTGATTAATTTGTATCTACCCCAGCGCTAATAACAGTGCCTGGTGCATAGCACTTAAATATCACTTTAAAAAAGCGGGGAGAGTGATCATCAGTCAGACATCATCATCATCAATCGTATTTATTGAGCGCTTACTATGTGCAGAGCACTGTACTAAGTGCTTGGGAAGTACAAATTGGCAACATATAGAGACAGTCCCTACCCAACAGTGGGCTCACAGTCTAAAAGGTCGGTACCCGTCCCGCTCCGTCGGCCCCGGGGGGCGAGGGCTGGCGGGAAGAGGGGGACCCCCATGAAGAGGGAGAGTGCTCCAGGCCAGAGGCACAACATGAGCTCTGCACATAGTAAGCGCTCAATAAATACAATTGATGATGATGAGCCGCAAGATAGACAATATGAAAGGGCACTGATTTCTCCAACGCTAAAGGAGCCCTCTCAATCGCTCCTCTATCAGTAATCTATGAGCACCCCCAAGTCCCCACACAAAGTTGGGCTATGTCAAAGCCAGGAGCTGTCCTTGTCCACCATTCCAAACCCTGCCATCAGCAAATAGTTCCTCGAACAGGCCAAGCCAGAAAGGTGCCAAGAGATAGCCACCTCTCCGTTTCTGCCATCTGCCCAGCCATGTTCTGCAAATGCCCAGCCTCTTTGCCTCGTCCACCTCCACAGTAAACCAGGTCTCCTTATACAATCTACATCAGATAGTGCCTTGCTATCACTCACATCCACTCTACAGTGAACATCTCTAAGTCTCCAGCTGACACTGCCAGGGGTTTCTAGGGAAGCAGTGTGGCCTACTGGATACAGCCCGGGCCTGGGAAACACAAGGATCTGGGTTCTAATCCTAACTCTACCACCTGTTTACTGGAAAACTTGGGACAAGTCACTTAGTAATAATAATTTAAAATAATTATGGTAACTTGTTAAGTGCCAAGCACGGTTCTAAGCACTTGGGATAGATACAATGAGAAGCAGCGTGGCTCAGTGGAAAGAGCCAGGGCTTTGGAGTCAGAGGTCATGGGTTCAAATCCCGGCTCCGCCACTTGTCAGCTGTGTGACTTTGGGCAAGTAACTTATCTCCTCTGTGCCTCTGTGCCTCAGTTCCCTCATCTGTAAAATGGGGATGAAGACTGTGAGCCCCCCATGGGACAACCTGATTGCCTTGTATCTCCCCCAGCGCTTAGAACAGTGCTTTGCACATAGTAAGCGCTTAATAAATGCCATTATTATTGTTTATACAATTTAATCTGGTTGGACTACAGTCCCTAACCAACAAAGAACTTACACTCAATCCCCATTTTACAGATGTGGTAACTGACTACACTTCTCTGTGCCTCACTTACCGCCTCTATAAAATGGGGATTAAGACTGCAAGCCCTATGTGGGACAGGGACTGTGTCCCATCCAAATACTATGGTATCTACCCCAATACTTAGAACAGTGTCCGCCACATAGTAAGTGCTTAACGAATACATGGCATACTGGACAGATCACGGGCCCAGAAGTCAGAAGGTCATGGGTTCTAATTCCGGCTCCACCACTTTTCTGCCGTGTGACCTTAGGCAAGTCACTTCACTGGGCCGTTACCTCATTCATTCAACCATATTTATTGAGCGCTTACTGTGTGCAGAGCACTTTACTAACCTCATCTGTAAATTGGGGATTGAGACTGCGCACCGCATATGGGCCAGGGGCTGTGACCAACCCAATTTGCTTATACCCACGCCAGTACTTAGTACAGTGCCTGGAACATAATAGGCGCTTAACAAATACCATTATTATCTTGATCATTATTATTATTAAATACCACAATTATTCTTGGTATGATGATTATTATTATTTCTTCTCACAGACTACCGCAGCACACTGTAGTTCTTGCAGCTCAAGGTTCAGGATGCATTTCTGGGCTGTACCCTGAACAAGGCTCGTTCCCACACAGCGATGAAGCGGAGCTTCCTCAGGACAGAAACAACCAGCAGTTGCACCTGGAATTTCCTAAGCAGAAACGGTTCTGGGGGCTCTACCGGCGGGAGCCCAAGGAAAGGGCAGGACCAGTAAGAGGAAAACCCTAATCTGAACCGCATCCGGGACCGAGCAGCCAGGGTGAAGTCCCCGCTGGGCTTCCTAAGCCGGTTTTCCAAATCCAAGGATGGCAAAGAACTGGCTCTAAAGCCTGGCTACCAGCTAATTAGTTCTGGGTAAATAAGGCCCAGCACTTATCAGTAAAAACATGAAAGCAGTGAGTCAGGATTCGTTCTGTAAAGCAAGCAGGATGGAGCTGTTTAGTAATAGCCTTTTCTCCATGGAAAATTCTAAATCCTTATTAACCATGTGCTGGTCACGATAAGACCCAAATATAACTCTCCTCGGCACAGCACTACACTGAAGTTCCCATTTCAGCTTCAACACACTACTAAGTGTGGCCTTGCAATGACTGTACACACAACAGAATCAATCCATTTTATTTACTGGATAGATAAATCCGTTACTGCGTGCAGAGCACTGTACTAAGCACTTGGGAGAGTGAAACATAACGGAGTTAATAGTTGTGTTCCCTGCCCACACTTCATCATCATCATCATCAATCGTATTTATTGAGCGTTTACTGTGTGCAGAGCACAGCACTAAGCGCTTGGGGAGTACAGGTTGGCAACATATAGAGACAGTCCCTACCCAACAGTGGGCTCACAATCTAAAACACTTAGTTTATAGCCTAGACGGGGAGGCAGAAATTAATATAAATAAATCTCGGATATGTACATAAGTGCTGTGGGGCTGAGAAAGGGGTGAATAAAGGGGGAAAATCCAAGTGCAGGGGTGACGCAGAAGGAAGTGGGAGAAGAGGAAATGAGGACTTTGTCGGGGAAGGCCTCTTGGAGGAGTCGTGACTTTAATTAGGCTCCGAAGGTGGGGAGGGGGAGGGAATGCCAGGCCAGGGTGTAGGTGAGGTGTCAGAGGCAAGATACATGACAGAGAGGTACAGAGAGTAGGTTGGATGCTTTTACTGTTACAAGTCCCAGGAAGTCTCCCAGGATGGGAAGGTGTGCCAAAAGGAACACAATTAGCCACACAAGCGCTGGCACCACTGAGAAAGGTCAACACTAAAACCAGTTCTGCAGGTGAGCCAATCCTTCCTGTCTAGGTCTGTAAGATCACCAGTTGGGCCCTGTTGCCACGCAGACAAAATTATTTCTTCATTAGCCTGACCCCAAGTCATTCAGACTGTAGGAATATAAGCAAAGAAGGCAATAAACTGGGTTAGACTAACGTCCATTTACCTAATAATAATGAAAATAATTGTGGTATTTGTTAAGTGCTTATTATGTGCCAAGCACTGGGGTACATACAAGATCATCGGGTCCCACATGGGGCTCACTGGCTAAGTAAGAAGGGAAACAGGTATTGAATCACCATTTTGCAGACGAGGGAACTGAGGCACAGAGAAGTTAAGTGATTTGTCCAAGGTCATAGAGCAGATTAGTGGTGGAGCCGGGATTAGAACCCAGGTCGTTCATTCATTCATGCAATTGTATTTATTGAGCGCTTACTGTGTGCAGAGCACTGTACTAAGCGCTTGGGAAGTACAAGGAGGCAACATCTAGAGACGGTACCTACCCAACAATGGGCTCACAGTCTAGAAGGGGGAGACAGACACAAAACAAAACATGTAGACAGGTGTCAAAATTGTCAGAACAAATAGAATTAAAGCTATATGCACATCATTAACAAAATAAATAGAATAGTAAATATGTACAAGTAGAGTAATAAATCTGTACAAATATATATACAGGTGCTGTGGGGACGGGAAGGAGGTAGGGCGGAGGGGGATGGGGAGGAGGAGAGGAAAAAAGGGGTCTCAGTCTGGGAAGTCCTCCTGGAGGAGGTGAGCTCTCAGTAGGGCTTTGAAGGGAGGAAGAGAGTTAGCTTGGTGGATGTGTGGAAGGAGGGCATTCCAAGCCAGGGGGAGGACGTGGGCTGGGGGTTGACGGCGGGACAGGTGAGAATGAGGTACAGTGAGGAGGTTAGCGCCAGAGGAGCGGAGGGCGGTAGAAGGAGAGAAGGGAGGTGAGGTAGGAGGGGGCGAGGTGATGGACAGCCTTGAAGCCGAGAGTGAGGAGTTTTTGCTTGATGCGTAGGTTGACAGGCAGCCACTGGAGATTTTTGAGGAGGGGAGTAACATGCCCAGAGCATTTCTGTACAAAGATAATCCGGGCAGTAGAGTGAAGTATAGACTGAAGTGGGGAGAGACAGAAGGATGGGAGATCAGAGAGGAGGCTGATGCAGTAATCCAGTTGGGATAGGATGAGAGATTGAACCAGCACGGTAGCGGTTTGGATGGAGAGGAAAGGGCGGATCTTGGCGATGTTGCAGAGGTGTGACGGATTGGGTGTGTAGGGTGAACGAGAGAGCGGAGTAGAGGATGACACCAAGGTTGTGGGCTTGTGAGACAGGAAGGATGGTAGTGCCATCTACAGTGACAGGAAAGTCAGGGTGAGGGCAGGGTTTGGGAGGTCCTCTGATTGCTGGGCCTGTGCTCTTTCCACTAGTCCACACCACTTTATATAATAATAATAATAATAATAATAATGGCATTTATTAGCGCTTACTATGTGCAAAGTACTGCTCCAAGCGCTGGGGAGGTTACAAGGTGATCAGGTTGCCCCACGGAGAGCTCACAGTCTTAATCCCCATTTTACAGATGAGGTCACTGAGGCAGAGAGAAGTTAAGTGACTTGCCCAAAGTCACACAGCTGACGATGGCGGAGCCGAGACTGGAACCCATGACCCCTGACCCCAAAGCCCGTGCTCTTTACATTGAGCCACGCTGCTTCTCTATATTTGTAATAGGTCTCCAAAAGTGGCGCCAAAACATGCTTGGGATTAGAGTGTGATGGCTGCCCTCTTTCATTCACCCTCACAGATAGGGATGTATCAACCTCCATAACTTTTCCCGCTAGCAAGAATAACAACTGTGGCATTTTTAAGAGTTTACTGTATGCTAAGCACTGTACTAAGGGCTGGGCTACATGCAAGATAATCAGGTCAGGCACCATCCTGGCCCACATGGGGTTCACAATCTAAACAGGAGAGAGAACAGGTATTTCATCCCCATTTGACAGATGAGGCACAGAGAAGTTAAGATTTGCCCAAAGCCACGCAGCCGCCAAGCGGCCGATCCGGCATTTAGAGCTCAGGTCCTCTCATCATCATCATCATCATCAATCGTATTTATTGAGCGCTTACTGTGTGCAGAGCACAGTACTAAGCACTTGGGAAGTACAAGTTGGGGATACAAAGAAGCAGCAATCCCTGGTGGAAAGAGAGTCAAAAAGTGGACCACGAGTCAAAAAAACCTGGGTTCTAATCCTGCACTGCCAGTTACTATTATCATTAATAGTAATAAAAATCATGACAATAATATTTGTTAAGTGCCTACTACGTGCCAAGAACAGCTCTCAGCACTGAGGTAGATACAAGGTAACCAGGTCACTCTCAGGATCGAGCTCTTTCCACTAAGCGACACTGCAAGAGCTCTGGAGCTACTGTCCCTGTATGAATTAAATCATTCTCTCCTGACCCTGAATGAATTTGACCCTTCCTGAACCTTTTTGATATTTTCTGCCCCAAGTTTCTTGGGTTACAAATTATACGTGCTGATCCACAACTCCATGAAAAAACAATTCTCTTGGTTTCGAATTTATCTTCAAGTTTCAGCGGCTGCCCTCTGGATCCCGGTGGACGAACAGCAATTTCAGATTCACCCTAACACACCCTTTGAAATTCTGTAAAATTTGTTACGTCTCAGCTCGGCTTTTGCCTCGGAACCTTGAAGAGCCCTAATTTTCTTTGGTCTATCTTAGTATGTGTTGTTTCACTTGGAATTTGCCACCTTGGATTTATATAGCGCTTCTCCTCCGAAGAATTCTGATAACTGTTCCCATTTTGTCTCACTTTTCTTCACAACCACCCTGTGAAGTAAACGTGATTGTTTTACATATGGCAAAACGGAGGCATAGTGATTAACTCACGTCCTCGACAGCACTTGGGGAACATCGCTTTGCCTCCATGTCTTAATTACGAAACGAGCATATCTACAGTCTCAGAGAGACTGTGGATATAACATGCTTTGGGTACCAAATTTCCGTAACTTGGGTTCTCTGAAAATGTGCCTATTAAGGAGAAGCACTCTGGTGGGTTTGGAGGTACCCAATGCGAAACCTCAAGGGACTACCTCTCTGGAGAGTACGCAGCTTCATTTATTCCATCTTATTTTGACCAAGAAATCAAGCGCTGCCTCTTTCATGATCCTCTAAGGGCTCGTCCCTTCCCCCTCTAATTTCCCGTCAGACCCTAAGTCCAGTCAGAGAAAAAAATATCCCCCTGAGGGAGGAGAAAAGAGTCTGGGTGATCATCTGCTTGTATGTACACCTTCGGGGAACTCGGCTTCAGTAATTATCCCTTGTTTCTGCCAAAGTGGACAAAAGGGGATGCCAGATGTTCACTTGGGTAGATTCTGTGACTAGTCTGAAGTAAAGGGATGGGGGAACTAAAGGTACTAAAATAGGTCTTGCAAGATGGACCTGCCAACATAAGCTTCCTTCCCAGAAACTGCATCCTGATAGCGGCGTCACCTAGTAGAAAGAGCACTGGCTCCGGACTCAGAGGACTTGGGGTCTAATCCAGGCTCCATCGCTTGTCTACTGTGCAACCTTGGTCAAGTCACTTCACTTCTCTGTGCCTCTGCACCCTCATCTGCAAAATGGGGACTCAATACTCTTTTCCCTCCTAATAATGATAATTATGGTACTTGTTAAGTGCTTACTATGTGCCAGGCACTGTAATGAGCGCTGGGGTGGATGTGAGAAAATCGGGTTGGACACAGTCCCTGTCTCATGTGGGGCTCACAGTCTTGATTCACATTTTACAGCTGAGGTAACTGAGGCCCAAAGAAGTTAAGTGACTTGCCTAAGGTCACAGAGCAGACAAGTGGCAGGGTTGGAATTAAAATCCATGATCTTCTGACTCCCAGCCCTGTGCTGTAAACCTTGGGCCATGCTGCTTCTTCTACTTAGATTTTGGGCCTTATGTGGGACCTGTTTATCTTTTAGCAACCCCCATGCTTAGTACAGTACCTGACACATAGTAAGTGCTTACCCAAAACCACAGTTATTAGTTACTAGATAGTAATAACTTGTCAAGGAGAGTGGAGTGACCCATGTAACTGCCCTAAAGCTGTCTTCCCTGGAGACATTGGTCAGTACTGACATGATGGAGTAGATCCAGTGCTTAGCAGAGTGCCTGGAACATAGTAAGCGCTTAACAAATACCATAATTATGATTATTATTATCAAGGCTGTCATTTGGAGGGGGAGTTCCTGTCCTTTGTAGAAGGGCAGGATACATGCAGTCATCTCATCAAAGGATCCCTCCCTCCCCAAGTCTAACACACCGCCTTACCAAATTCAAAGCCCTTTCTGAAATCCCACCTCCTCCAACAAGCTTTCATTCATTCGATCGTATTTATTAAGCGCTTACTATGTGCAAAGCACTGTTCTAAGCGCAGGGGAGGTTACAAGGTGATCAGGTTGTCCCTCGGGGGCTCACAGTCTTCATCCCCATTTTACAAGTGAGGTAACTGAGGCACAGAGAAGTTAAGCGACTTGCCCAAAGTCACACAGCTGACAATTGGCCGAGCCGGGATTTGAACCCATGACCTCTGACTCCAAAGCCCGGGCTCTTTTCCACTGAGCCACGCTGCGGCCTAGGGCTGTCGCCCCCAGCTCTGCCTAGTGCTGTGGCCCCCCTCCCCAAGCCAATTCCCACGGCCCCATCAGGTCATTCCACCAGTCAACCTTACAGACTGGTCTAACAGTTCAGGAATTAGCTATTTTTCGCATGCCCAGCTTCATCCTTAGAGCCCAGGCTTCTAACTCTTTCTGAATCCTCCCATGTATCAGTAGGAGGGTATTTTGCACACATCACTTGAATACCAATGAGGTGATGATAAAAGACCCAAAGGACAACTGAGCATATGAATATGACATGTTTATTTTGCTTCAAATCTTCTCTTTCCTCCAAGATTTTTCATTTGGTCTCATTTTTGTATTGAAACTCACTGGGTAGCAATGGGCAAATGTTGTGTTGGATGTAGTACCAAGAGCCTTCCAGCACCGCATCCTAAGTTGTATAAATGCATCAACCATCTCTAACACTTAAATAACTTATTCATACTTAACCTCATCACTTACATATACATATACTGTATGCACATATGTACATATACATATACTGTATGCACAGATAATTTTCAATAGTCTAAGTAGTATGATTTTTCTCCCACTTTAGAGTGTAAGCATATAGACTGTGAGCCCACTGTTGGGTAGGGACTGTATATGTTGCCAACTTGTACTTCCCAAGCGCTTAGTACAGTGCTCTGCACACAGTAAGCACTCAATAAATACTATTGATGATGATGATGATTGTGGTCAGTGAATGTGTCACTTCTCTATGCTGTACTTCTCAAACTCTTGCAGCAAGTGAATGCTCAATGCTATTAATACCATCACCACTAGAAGCAATGAGGGGGAGAGTATCTCTGTCAAAAACACCATCCTGAATTTTTCCTTCGCTAACTGCAAATTCAGCCAGCTAGGATCCAAGATGGACTGGGTGTTAATTCTCTTGCAAGCCAGTCTCCCAAGCACTTAGTACAGTGCTCTGCGAATAGAAAGGGCTCATTAAATACCGCCGATTGACTAAAGGCTTGCTGATTTGGAGGGAGTGAATAAGTACTGGAAATCATCATCATCATCAATCGTATTTATTGAGAGCTTACTATGTGCAGAGCACTGTACTAAGCGCTTGGGAAGTACAAATTGGCAACATATAGAGACAGTCTCTACCCAACAGTGGGCTCACAGTCTAAAAATACCAGCACTCCTCTCTAAGGCCAACCCTGCTTCTTCTGCCCATTTCTGGAGCAAAGCCTGGGCTTCCAAAATCATTGATGCAAGCCTGTTCAAAGGCAAAGATTGGTAATCATTCCCCCTCTGCTCCCAGGAGGTCTAAATGTGGAGGATGGTTTGAGAAGCAGTGTGGCTTAGTGGATAGAAAACGGGCCTCGAAGTCAGAGGGGCCTGGGTTGGAATCCCAGCTCTGCCACTTGCCTTCTGTATGACCTGGGGCAAGTCACTTTACTTCTCTGTGCCTCAGTTACCTCACCTGTAAAATGGGGGTTAAGACCATGAGCCCCACGTGGGACAGGGACTGTGTCCAACCTTATATCTACCCCAGCACTTAGTATAGTGCCTGGCATGAAGTAGGCACTTTAACATCATAAAAACAAACAAAACAAGCCAACAGCTCCAGATGTCACTGGGAGAGCCAGCTGGCCCTCTTTAAGATGAGTCTCCCAAAGCTTTATCCCCACCCCCAAAATCCAGCTACTGAACATCCACTCGGGTGATACAGTCAGTCCTAACCCTGCAAATTCATTCATTCAATCATATTCATTCAATCATATCTATTGAGTGCTTACTGTGTGCAGAGCACTGTACTAAGCGCTTGGGAAGTACAAGTTGGCAACATATAGAGACGGTCCCTACCCAACAGTGGGCTCACAGTCTAGAATCATATTTACTGAGTGCTTTACTGAGTACAAAGCACTGTACTAAGCTCTTGGGAGAGTACAATATAACAATAAACAGACACATTCCCTGTGAATTGGCCACCCCCATTGGAAGTTCTTCTTCCTGGTCTTTGCTTGGATAAGAGGAGCAGCGTGGCTCAGTAGAAAAGAGCACAGACTTTGGAGTCAGAGGTCATGGTTTCAAATCCCGGCTCTGCCAATTGTCAGCTGGGTGACTTTGGGCAAGTCACTTCACTTCTCTGTGCCTCAGTTACCTCATCTGTAAAATGGGGATTAAGACTGTGAGCCCCACGTAGGACAACTGTTCACCTTGTAACCTCCCCAGCGCTTAGAATGGTGCTTTGCACATAGTAAGCGCTTAATAAATGCCATCATTATTATTATAAGAAGGAGGGGGACCAGGAACCTAGTGAGAATATAGATCAATGTGCTTCATTTTACTTCAGAGAGAAAGTCACAGATAGACACTGACTCTGAAAAAATCCCAGATGTTATGACTAAAATTTTCCACTCTACACTGGAGCCATGAATTAACCTTACGTAGGTAAAACAGGAGAAGCAGGAGCAGTGAGCCTAGTGGAAACAGTACAAGCCTGGGAGTCTGAGGATCTGGGTTCTAGTCCAGGCTCTGCCACCTGTGTGTGTGTGTGTGTGTGTGTGGCCCTGGGTAAGTCACTTAACTTCTCTGTGCTTCAGTTTCCTCATGTGTAACATGGGGATACAATACCTGTTCTCCCTCAAACTGTGAGCCAAAGTGGTTGCCTATCAACCTTCGCATGAAGCAAAAACTCCTCACTCTCGGCTTCAAAGCTCTCCATCACCTTGTCCCCTCCTACCTCACCTCACTTCTTTCTCTCCTTCTCCAGCCCAGTCCGCACCCTCCGCTCCTCTGCTGCTAACCTCCTCACTGGGCCTTATTCTCGCCTGTCCTGCCGACGACCCCTGGCACATGTCCTACCTCTGGCCAGAAATGCCCTCCCTCCTCACATCCACCAAACTAGCTCTCTTCTCCCTTTCAACGTCCTACTAAGAGCTCACCTCCTCCAGGAGGCCTTGTCTGTCTCCCCCTTCTAGACTGCGAGACTGCGAGCCCGTTGTTGGGTAAGGATTGTCTCTGTTACCGAACCGTACTTTCCAAGTGCTTAGTACAGTGCTCTGCACATAGTAAGCCCTCAATAAATAAGATTGAATGAATGAATGTGGGACCTGATTATCATGCCCTTAGTACAGCACACAGAAAATGCTAGACAAATATTATTATAATAAAAAGTATTAAATGAGAAGCAGCATGGTGTAGTGGATAGAGCATGGGTCTGGAAATCAGAAGGTCATGGGTTCTAATCCCATCTCTGCCACTTATCTGCTGTGTGCCCCTGGGCAGGCACTTCAATTCTCTATGGCTCGGTTGTCTCATCTGCAAAATGGGCATGAAGACTGTGAGCCCTCTGTGGGACCGGAACTGTGTCCAACCCAATTTCCTTGTATCCATCTCAGTGCTTAGTACAGTGACTGGCTTATATAAGTGCTTAACAAATACCATAATTATTATTATAAAAATAGCCCAAGACTTAGTGTACAGTAATTGCCAACTCTTATGACTATCCTGAGTTGATACTCAGAGGCCTCAGCCAAGAAGTCAAGCTTCACATATGGCCTGAAGAGTTTCCTCTGGTAGGAAGCACAGGTGTTTTTGATAGTGGGTGTTTTTTTGCTGGTGGGAAGCCATGTACACCAAATAGCTGGCTGCCCAGGAGAGAGAATTTAGAGCATGTACAAGCCCTCCAACTTCCATGGATTTAGAGATGAGATCAACAAGGTGATTGCCTTGTTAATTGGCTCTTGATGATGGGATGGAAGTTAAAAGGAATCCCTAGGCAGAGGATACAGTCTTCCTGACATGGATAGCTCTTTGTGGGCAGAAAACACATCAGCCAACTCTGCTGCACTCTACTCTCCCAAGTGATTACTGTAGTGCTGTGCACACAGTAAGTGCTCCATAAGTACTGCTGATTGATTAGCCAGAAGCTGCTGGATGGGTTTTTTTAATGGTATATCTTAAGCACTTACTGTATGCTAGGCACTGTACTAAGTGCTGGGATTAGAACCCAGGTCCTCTGGCTCCTAGGCCAATGCTCTTTCTACTAGATTCATTCATTCATTCGACCGTATTTATTGAGCGCTTACTCATACTGCTTCCCAGAAACCCCTGCTTAAGTGGGAGGTCAGCACTTGGTTACATGCTGGAGGGAAAGCTGTGTTTGCAGAAAGTCTAATCATTATTATTAATACTAACAATACCTGGAGTATTTTGTTTAATGCTTACTATGTGCCAATCACTATGCTAAGCCTTGGGGTAGATACAAAATAAAGGAGATCAGATGAAATAATAATAATAATCGTGGTATTTGTGCTTACTTTGTGCCAAGGACTGTAATGATGGTGATAACGATGGTATTCGTTAAGCACTTACTATGTGCCAGGCACTGTACTAAGCACCGGGGTGGATACAAGCAAATCAGGTCGGACACAGTCCCTGTCCCATATGGGGCTCACAGTCTCAATCCCCATTTTATGGATGAGGTAACCGAGGCCCAGAGAAGTGACTTGCCCAAGGTCACAGAGCAGACACGTGGCAGGGCCAGAATTAGAACCCATGACCTTATGACTCTTAGGCCCATGCTCTATCCACTATGCCAAGCTGCTTCTTTGTAATGCCTGTCCCTCATGGGTCTCACAGTCTACGGCAGAATCAATCATTTGCATTTATTAGACACATAACAGTGTGCAAAGCACCATACTAAGTGCTTGGGAGAGTACAATAAGAGTTGGTAGACACATCCCCTGCCCACAACAAGCTTTCAGTCTGAAGGGAAAGAGAACAGGTATCTTATCCCCACTTTACAGATGAGGAAACCGAGGCATCGAGAAGGGAAGTGACTTAGCCAAGGTCACTCAGGAGGCAAATGGCAGAGTTGGGTCCCCCGACTCCCAAGCCTGTGCTTTTAACACTAGGCCCCACTGCTTCTCCGGTTGGTGGCGGGAGGGGAGGTTCGTAATGGCTAATCCCCCTATTACAGAGTTGTGAATGCTTGCAATACACTGGCCCATTCCTACCATTCCCTCTGGCTCTAATGATAGTGATGACTGATGAACAGAGGCCTGTTCCAGGCGGAGCAGTGAAAACAGGAAACAAAATCTTTTAAAAATAATCCCAGGGGAGGGGAGAATGCCAGGGAGGAAGAGACCATAAATGTGAACAAATAGTCGTTGTGGAGGTGATCTCCTCAGAACACCTCATTTGCCGCGCCACAGATAAACAGGTATCCCCTTGGGTAAGGCCTTACGCAATTGTCAAATGCTCACCAAAGACATCCAGAATTTATAGAACCACCTGTCACATATGCATATGTTTGTGTGAACGGACTTGCTGTTTATTTCTACCTGCACGATTGGGATGTTTTATTATATGCTGAGCTGTTGCATTTACAGCAGAAGCCTAGCCTAGTGGAAAGAACACTGGCGGAGTCAGGGGAGCTGGGTTCTAATCCCATTTCTGCCACCTGTCTGCTGTGTGACCTTGGGCAAGTCACCTAACTTCTCTGTGCCTCATCTGTAAAATGGGGATTGAATACCTGTCCTCCCTCCTTCTTAGTTTATGAACCATGGGAGGCAAGGCCCGAGTCTAAACTGATTATCTTGTAACTACAGTGCTTGGCTTAAGACAGTGCCCGGCATACTATAAGTGCTTAAGTACTACAGTTGTTCACAGTTTTTTTTTTCCATCCCCTCACTTTAGGGCAACCCATGTGGTTTTTTTTTTCCTTTGTTAAGTGCTTACTACGTGCCAAGCAGGTTGGACACAGTCCCTGTCCCACATGGGGCTCAAAGTCTTAATCCCCATTTCACAGATGAGGGAACTGAGGCCCAGAAGTGAAGTGACTTGCTCAAGGTCGTATAAGCAGACAAGTGGTGGAGCTGGGATGAGAACCCAGGTTCTTCTGGCTTCCAGGCCTGTGCTCTAGGCACCATTCAATGGTATTTATTGAGTGCTTACCAGTGCTCTATCCACTAGGCCTGATTGACTTGTATCTACCCCAGCACTTTGGAACAGTGCTTAAAGCACAATAAGCACTTAAATACCATAAAATAAAATGCCACTGACTGATTGTCAATATGTGCTCTACAAGAGGAGCCCAGGATCCTCTTAATCTGCTCAAGGTTTGACTTTGGCCAGCTTTAGAACAATGCAATCTCTACAAGGAGATGATGGTTGGACTTTGATGTTTTTATTTATTTAGCCCCTGAACAAATGTGGAAAGATATTGCTTTGCTTTGTATGGCTGGAGAGATTTTTCCAAATATCTGGGCTTGGAACTCCTCCAGGATTTGAGGGAGGAGGGGGAAGAAAGGGGCTTCAGGATAAACCTGGGTAGGGACCGTCTCTATATGTTGCCAACTGGTACTTCCCAAGCGCTTAGTACAGTGCTCTGCACACAGTAAGCGCTCAATAAATACGATTGAATGAATGACTGAATAAAACAAATTCAAGGTGGAAACATCTGTCAGCATTTGAACATTCAAAAACCTGTCCTCCTTTCCTGCAATGTCAGAGTTGCAACTGAGAAACCATACCTGCTAGGCAGAAACTAGAGAGCACCTATAAAAATGGCAAGCAGAATCGGTTTGGGGGTGTTAGGAAGAATAAACGGGGGAAGAATTCATTAATAATAAATTGCATTTATTGAGCACTTAATGTGTTCGGAGCGCTGTACTAAGAGCCTGGAAGAGTACAACACAAGAGAGTTCATTCATTCAATCATATTTATTGAAAGCTTACTGTGTGTAGAGCACTTTACTAAGCGTTTCGAAAGTACAATACAGCAATAGAGACAACCACTGCCCACAACAGGCTTACAGTCATAGTAGACACATTCCCTTCTCATTGGCTAGATTTCAGACATTCAAACATGGTGTATTCTTCACTGTATCTACCTCAGTGCTTAAAATAGTGCCTGGCACATAGTAAGGGCTTAAAAAAATACCATAAAAAAGGGCATGGGACATGCCGAATGATCATTTTCAGTAGCCACTCTTTGATATCCACTAGGTTCACCTCTGACTGACGGTGAAGCTAAAAGGGCTATCTCTTGGGGCAGCAGGCAGCTTAACAGAAAAAGCTAAAGCTCTGTTCCTCCTGGGGTATTCAGGAAGCAGTCCCCTTCTCCCATCCAATCTCCCCCTGACACCCCCATCAGCATGGATGGGAGGAGGGCAAGGGGTCCCCTGTTCCTCTGCCCCACTGACGTGACTATTGGTACTCCAATATCCTGCCTAGCTGCAGGTTCCAGCATTTTAGTTTTAGTGCTTTTCCTCCACCACTGCCCACCTCCTCTCTCCCCAAGCCAACACCCTTCTCATCCCCCCTAAAACAAATGAAAAGCAGCTTGGCCCAGTGGATAGAGCACAGGCTTGGGAGCCAAAAGGACTTGGGTTCTAATTCTGACTCCACCACTTGTCCACCGTGTGACCTTCGGCAAATCACTTCACTTCTCTGGGCCTCAGCTTCCTCATCTGTAAAATGTGGATTAAGACTGTCAGCCCATGTGGGACAGGGACTGTGTCCTACCCGACTTGCTTGTACCAATCCCAGCGCTTAGTGCAGTGCCAGGCACATAGTGAACACTTAAACACCAACATTATTATTATCACACATGAAGAGGGGACGCTTCCCAATGCCTACTTTGAAAGCACAATTTTCGTCCACTAGATATAGTGAAGGCTCTGCTTTCTAGAACGTCATCTACTAAAAGGCAAGAGCAAGCATCATTCACTCCATCACACAGTGAACACTTAACAAATACCAACATTATTATTATCACACATGAAGAGGGGACGCTTCCCAACGCCTACTCTGAAAGCACCATTTTCGTCCACTGGATATAGTGAAGGCTCTGCTTTCTAGAAAGTCATCCACTAAATGGCACGAGCAAGCATCATTCACTCCATCACATTTATTGAGTGCTTACTGTGTGCAGAGCACTGTACAATACAACAATAAACAGACACATTCCTTGCCCACAATGAGCTTACTGTCTAGAGTGGGGGGACAGACATTTAAATAAATGAGATACAGATATGTACATAGGTGTTGTGGGGCTGGGGGCGGGGGGGGGGGAGAACAAAAGGGAACAAATCAGGGCAACGCAGAAGGGAGTGGGAGAAGATGAAAGGGGGGCTTAGTCAGGGAAGGCTTCCTGGAGGAGATATGCCTTCAATAAGACTTTGAAGGCAGGGAGAGTAACTGTCTGTCGGATATGAGGAAGGAAGGTGATCCAGGCCAGAGGCAGAGGTTGGCGGCAAGATAGACAAGATACAGGTACAGCGAGAAAGTTAGTATTTGAGGAGCGAATACTCCTCAAATAGATGTGCGGGCCGGGTTGTAGTTGGCAAATAATGGGGTGACGTAGGAGGGGGCAAGGGGATGGACTGCTTTAAAGCCAATGGTGAGGAGTTTTTGTTTGACGTGGAAATGGATGGGCAACCACTGGAGTTTTTTAAGGAGGGGGGTGACTTGTTCCGAAAGTTTCTGTAGAAAAATGATCTGGCAGCAAAGTGAAATATGGACTTGTGTAGTGCTGCAAACATTAGCCGGGAGACCCTCATCCTATATTACTCGATAGGCACTGCTGAGCAGCTGACATCCTAGATTACTTGGTTTTATGAGCACCCATGTGACTAAAAGGCTAACCTATGAGAAACAGAATGGGAAAGAGTACGGGCCTGGGAATCAGAGGACATGGGTTCTAATCCTGGCTCTGCCAACCATTTGCTGTATGACCATATCTATAATTTATTTATATCTGTAATTTATGTACATTAATATCTGTAACCACCTCTAGACTGTGAGCGTGTTGTGGGCAGGGAATGTGTCTATTTGTTGCTGTACTGTACTTTCCCAAGCACTTAATACAGTGTTTTGCACACAGTAAACACTCGTTAAATATGATTGAATAAATGAATGAATGGGAGAAGCAGGAGGCTGGAAAGGCAGCAAAGAGGCTGATGCAGTAATCCAGGTGGGATAGGGTGAGTGATTGTATTAAGATAGTAGCAGTTTGGATGGAAAAGGATGGATTTCAGCAATATGAAGTTGGGACCGACAGGATTTAGTGATGGATTACATATGTGGGTTGAATGAGAGAGAGGAGTCAAGGATAACACCAAGGTTTCAGGCTCGTGAGACAGTAAGAATGGTTGTGCCATCTACAATGGTGGGAAAGTCAAGGGGAGGGCAGGGTTTGGGTGGGAAGATAAGGAGTTCTGTTTTGGACATGTTGAGCTGAGGTGACGGGGAGGACAGAGATGTTTTGAAGGCAAGAGGAAATGCAAGACTAAAGAGAGGGAAAGAGATGGGGGCTGGAGATGTAGATTTGGGTATCATCCACAAAGAGGTGGATAGTTGTAGCCATGGGAGTTGGTAGACACATTCACTGCCCACAGACAGCTTACTGTCTAGAGGAAATAACAGTGTAGATTAACCACCACAACACACCTGGGTGAGAACTACGGGTACTAAAACCCAACATGGGCTACATTTGGGTTCTTGGTCAGGTGGTGCTGTTACCCACTCCATCTAATTCAATCCTCTCATGTTCTTGGATACTGAAGTCAGACGTACTTTTTTGTGGTATTTGTTAAGCACTTACTATGTGCCAGGCACTCTACTAAGAGCTGGGATAGATACAGGCTAATGAGGATGGATACAGTCCGTGTCCCACATGGGGCTTATAATCATAACCCCAGCGCTTAGAACAGTGCTTTGCACGTAGTAAGTGCTTAACAAATCCCACTATTATTATTTTATAGATGAGGTAACTGAGGCAAAGAGAAGTGAAATGACTTGCTCAAAGTCACACATGAGACACGTGGAGAAGCCAGGATTAAAACCCAGGTCCTTCTGATGCCCAGGCCCGTGCCCTATACACCAGGCCAAGTTGCTTTTCATTAAAACAAACTAAGCAGCTGAGGGGAAAATGGAAAGTGCCAGAACCTTGGCATGTTCAGCTTCTCCTTTTAGAACAAGAAAGCAGTGCTTCGGTGTTGTAAACACTAGCTGAGAGACCCTTATCCTCTATAACTGGATACGCACCCCTGAGCAGCTGAGATACCAGCAGCATGACTCAGTAGAAAGAGCACGGGCTTTGGAGTCAGGGGTCATGGGTTCAAATCCCGGCTCCGCCAACTGTCAGCTGTGTGACTTTGGGCAAACCATTTAACTTCTCTATGCCTCAGTTACCTCATCTGTAAAACAGGGATTAAGACTGTGAGACAACCTGATCACCTTGTAACCTCCCCAGCACTTAGAACAGTGCTTTGCACATAGTACAAAGTTACTGAGAAGCAGCGTGGCTCAGCGGAAAGAGCCCAGGCTTTGGAGTCAGAGGTCGTGGGTTCGAATCCCGCCTCCACCACATGTCTGCTGTGTGACCATGGGCAAGTCACTTAACTTCTCAGAGCCTCAGTTACCTCATCTGTAAAATGGGGATGATGACTGTGAGCCCTGCGTGGGACAACCGGATCACCTTGTATTCCTCCCAGCGCTTAGAACAGTGCTTTGCACATAGTAAGCGCTTAACAAATGCCATTATTATTATTATTATAGTAAGCACTTAATAAATGCCATCATCATCATACCAGACTCCTTGGTTTTAATGAGCGCCCATGTGACTAAAAGCCTGCCCGAAAGGAAACAGCATGGCCTAGTGGAAAGAGCATGGGCTTGGGAGCCAGGGAACATGGGTTCTAATCCTGGCTCTGCCACCCCTTGCTGTGTTGGCCTTGGGCAAGTCACTTAACTTCTCTGGGCCTCAGTTTCCTCAACTGTAGAATGGATATTAAATAGTACTTATACTGTACTCTCCCAAGTGCTTAGTGCAGTGTGCTGTCCGTGGTAAGCTCTCAGTAAGTATGATTGATTGATTACCTCCTCCTATTTAATCAATCAATCAATCAATCATATTTATTTAGCGCTTACTATGTGCAGAGCACTGTACTAAGCGCTTGGGAAGTACAAATTGGCAACACATAGAGGCAGTCCCTACCCAACAGTGGGCTCACAGTCTAAAAGGGGGAGACAGAGAACAGAACCAAACATACCAACAAAATAAAATAAATAGGATAGAGATGTACAAGTAAAATAAATAAATAAATTTAGACTGTGACCCCCCATATGGGACAGGGACTGTCAACCTGAAAAACTTGTATCTACCCCGGTGCTTAGAACAGCTCCTGGCACATAGTAAGCGCTGAACAAATACCATACAAAAATAACAAAAAACAAACCCTCCTGTCCTCCTTGATTCAGGAGGTACTCAAAATGGGTGCTTAGAATTGTGCCAACTGCCTCTTGGAAAAAACAATTAGTCTCAGGAAGAAGAAAGCCCTGCCAACCACTAAAAAGGGCAACTGGTGAGTCTCAATTTAGGAGATGTAATTAAAGCAACCTTGCAAATATAGTTTTCAAAATTATGGCCATAAAATTGGCACTCTTGCCCACCCCTCGCCACTTCTTTCTTCTGGTTCCCCATTCAAAAGGCTAAAAGAAAACAAACGGCTGTCTCCAAAGCACCTCATGAACACAAATTCCTATGAAAACCAAAGGGGAAAAATAAACCAAACACTATTTCTTTTAGGCCTACTGTCTGATCCTTACTAAGTCTGCCAAGACTGGGCCCCAGGCAAATAAACCAGATCTACTTAAATTTGGTTATTTAAAAATAAGGACCGGTCCAACAAAACAAGCCAGCAACTCCAGAAAACTGGAATTTCCTTACTCCCTGAATGCTGACAACTCAAAACAGGTTTGATATTTTTTCTTATGGTATTTGTTAACCACTTACTATGAGCCGAGCACTGTATTTAGCTTGAATCTACCCCGACGCTTATCAGGTTGGATACAGTCCGTATCCCATATCAGGCTCATAATTTTAATTCCCATTTTACAGATGAGGTAACAGACACAGAGAAGTTAAGTGACTTGCCCATGATATCACAACAGGGAAGTGCTAGAGCTGGGATTAGAACCCAGATCCTTCTGATTCCCAGGCCCGTGCTCCATCTGCTAGGACACTCTGCTTCTCCAAGCAATAAGGTTGGCTTATTACCAAGTTTGAGGGAAACCTTTCATTTTTCTATCATTCTTGCCGCGCACTTCAGCAAAGTGGCATTGGCGACTGCGAGGTGGAAAGAGAAGCTCAGGTTCAGAGTTACTCCTTCACCAGCCCTGTGCAGCAGCTTTGTTCAGAGGGCCAAAGATGGAAGCTATTCAGGCCCAGCAATCGTATTTACTGAGCGCTTAGTGTGTGCAGAGCACTGTATTAAGTGCTTGGGAGAGAACAATATAACCACCACATACCCTGCCCCACTTGAGCTTACTGGTGAGCTACTGACGATTGTTTTCCCAACAGGCTCACAAGGTCATACATCAATCAATGGTATTTGAGCTTTTACTGTGAGAAGAATCAATCGATTGTATTTGAGCATTTACCGGGTGCAGAGCGCTGTACTAAGTGCTTGGGAGAGTAGAATGTAGCATTCATTCATTCAATCATATTTATTAGAGCACTTACTGTGTGCAGAGCACTGTACTAAGCGCTTAGGAAGTACAAGTCGGCAACATATAGAGACAGTCCCTACCCAACAACGGGCTCACAGTCTAGTTGGTAGGCATGTTCCCTGCCCACAATGAGCTTACAGCCTTGTACATATTTATTACTCTATTTATTTATTTATTTATTTCACCTGTACATATCTGTTCTATTTATTTTATTTTGTTAGTATGTTTGGTTCTGTTCTCTGTCTCCCCCTTTTAGACTGTGAGCCCACTGTTGGGTAGGGACTGTCTCTATATGTTGCCAACTTGTACTTCCCAAGCGCTTAGTACAGTGCTCTGCACACAGTAAGTGCTCAATAAATACGATTGATTGATTGATTGATTGATACTCCCTCTAAGGGGAAGCAGCATGGCACGGTGGAAAGAGCCCAGGCTTGGGAGTCAGAGGTCATGGGTTCAAATCCCGGCTCCGCTGCCTGTCAGCCGTGTGACCTTGGGTAAATCACTTAACTTCTCTGTGCCTCAGTTTTGTCATCTGTAAAACTGGGATCCAGGAGCTGTTCTCCCTCCTTCAGACTGTGAACCCCATGTGGGATCTGATCATCTTGTATTTACCCCAGTGCTTGGTACAGTGCTTGGGATATTATACTGTGAGCCCACTGCTGGGTAGGGACTGTCTCTATATGTTGCCAACTTGTACTTCCCAAGTGCTTAGTACAGTGCTCTGCACAAAGTAAGCGCTCAATACAATTGATTGATTGCTTAACAAATATCAAAGTTATTATTATTTTGGTCAGAGGAGATTTCTCTTCCTCTACTTGATCACACTCTGCACGCATCTTGTGGAGGGAGTACAAAATGTGAATACCCAGTACTCTTTCCTGTTTCCCTTCCTAATAATAATAATGATTATGGTATTTGTTAAGCACTTACTATGTACCAGCCACTGTCCTCAGCACTGGGGTGGATACAAGAGGAGCAGCGTGGCTCAGTGGAAAGAGCATGGGCTTTGGAGTCAGTGGTCAGGGTTCAAATCCCAGCTCCGCCAACTGTCAGCTGTGTGACTTTGGGCAAGTCACTTAACTTCTCTGGGCCTCAGTTACCTCATCTGTAAAATGGGGATTGACTGTGAGCCCTCCATGGGACAGCCTGATCACTCTGTAGCCTCCCCAGCACTGAGAACAGTGCTTTGCATATAGTAAGGGCTTAATAAATGCCATCATTATTATTATTATTGAGAAGCAGCATGGCTCAGTGGAAAGAGCCCGGGCTTTGGAGTCAGTGGTCAAGGGTTCAAATGCCGGCTCCGCCAATTGTCAGCTGTGTGACTTTGGGCAAGTCACTTCTCTGTGCCTCAGTTACCTCATCTGTAAAATGGGGATTAAGACTGTGAGCCCCCCATGGGACAACCTGATCACCTTGTAACCTCCCCAGCACTTAGAACAGTGCTTTGCACACAGTAAGTGCTTAATAAATGCTATCATCATCATTATTATTATTACAAACAAATCAGATTGGACACAGTCCCTGTCCCACAAAGGGCTTACAGTTTTAGTCTCCATTACAGATGAGGTAACGGAGGCACAGTGAAGTGACTTGCTCAAGGTCATCTATCAGGTAAGTGGTGGAGCTGAGATTAGAACCCAGGTCCTTCTGACTCCCAGGGCCGTAAACTTTCCACTAAGCCTTCCTTCCTCTCCCCCTCGTCCCCCTCTCCATCCCCCCATCTTACCTCCTTCCCTTCCCCACAGCACCTGTATATATGTTTGTACATATTTATTACTCTATTTATTTATTTATTTATTTTACTTATACATATCTAGTCTATTTTATTTTGTTAGTATGTTTGGTTTTGTTCTCTGTCTCCCCCTTTTAGACTGTGAGCCCACTGTTGGGTAGGGACTGTCTCTATATGTTGCCAATTTGTACTTCCCAAGCGCTTAGTACAGTGTTCTGCACATAGTAAGCGCTCAATAAATACGATTGATGATGATGATGATGATGTTCCTCCAGACTCCACTATCTCCTCCAGTGGGTTAGTTAGTCCACTGAGCATTGTTCAACACATTTTTAGTGCCTCCTTGTTTAGCAAAGTAGCATAAGGGAAAAATGACATACATCCAGGCAAGCCCTCTGGCCTAAGCACGGCCCACCTAAGTCCCCTTATCAGAAACCTGTTCCTTCATTCAATCGTATTTTTTGAGCGCTTACTGTGTGCAGAGCACCGTACTAAGCGCTTGGGAAGTACAAGTTACATTCCAAAGCACTAGGATCAGGGCTTTCTGAGAAATGCTTTTTCTGCTCTCACCAAACTGCCAGCTACTTCAGCGGATCTCTGGGTGGGACAGTTTCAGGCGGTCCAAAGTCAAAGTTAAGTTTAGCAAAAGGGCTGTAATCTTGATTCCTCACAATTCCTCCCCTTCTGATGAGCTCAAAGCAAAGCCGGCAGTTTTACCAGGGAACCATTTACTAGCTGCTCCCCAGCTCCTAAGAAGGAGGGGGTTAAATGGGTATATCAGTCCCCTTCTTCTAGGTTTAGCTATTTTTATTTTTTTTTATGATATTTGTTATGCCAGGCACTGTACAAAGTAATAATAATAATAATAATGGCATTTATTAAGTGCTTACTATGTGCAAAGCACTGTTCTAAGCGCTAGGGAGGTTACAAGGTGATCTATTTATTTATTTATTTATTTATTTTACTTGTACATATCTATTCTATTCATTTTATTTTGTTACTATGTTTGGTTTTGTTCTCTGTCTCCCCTTTTTAGACTGTGAGCCCACTGTTGGGTAGGGACTGTCTCTATATGTTGCCAACTTGTACTTCCCAAGCGCTTAGTACAGTGCTCTGCACACAGTAAGCGCTCAATAAATGTGATTGCTTGATTGATCAGGTTACATGCCAGGCACTGTACAAAGTAATAATAATAATGGCATTTATTAAGTGCTTACTATGTGCAAAGCACTGTTCTAAGCACTGGGGAGGTTACAAGGTGATCAGGTTGTCCCACAGTGGGCTCACAGTTTTAATCCCCATTTTACAGATGAGGTAACTGAGGCACAGAGAAGTGAAGTAACTTCATTCATTCATTCAATCATATTTATTGAGCGCTTACTGTGTGCCGAGCACTGTACTAAGCTCTTGGGAAGTACAAGTTGGCAACATACAGAGATGGTCCCTACCCAACAGTGGGCTCACAGTGTAGAAGTGGGAGACAGAGAACAAAACAAAACATATTAACAAAATAAAATAAATAGAATAAATACGCACAAATAAAATAGAGTAATAAATTCATGCAAACATATACATATATACAGGTGCTGTGGAGAGGGGAAGGAGGTAAGGCGGGGGGGATGGGGTTGGGGACAAGGGGGAGGAGGAGGACTTGCCCAAAGTCACACAACTGACAATTGGCAGAGCCAGGATTTGAACCCATGACCTCTGACTCCAAAGCCCGGGCTCTTGCCACTGAGCCACGCTGCTTCTCTAAGTACCGGTGTAGAAACAAGTCAATCAGGTTGGACACAGTCCATGCCCCACGTAGGACTCACAGTCTTAATCCCCATTTTACAGATGAGTTAACTGAGGCACAAAGAAATTACGTAACTTGCCGAAGGTCACACAACAGACAAGTGGAGGAGCCAGGATTAGAACCCAGGTCCTTCTGATTTCCAGATCAATGCTCTCTGTCCACTAGACGGGTGTGTCTTACCTGATTATCTTGTATCTACCTTGCACTTAGTAGAGCGCTTGGCACCTAGTAAACACTTAAACCACCACTATTCTTCTTCTTCATATATGTCAAGCAAATTAATCAAAAAGAAGAAATCTTACCACGTTTCTTTGGAATCAGCCACTATCATGCAGGTCTAATTTTCTGATCAGTCTGTAAATTCTGAAAGTAAACCAAGTGGCCAAAAGACAAAATACTGTATGATCCAAACAAAAGCAGGGTAGTCTAGTGAAAAGAGTACGGACCTGAGAGTAAGAGGACCTGGGTTCTAATCCCAGCTCCGCCACATCTGCTGTGTGACCTTGGGCAACTTCTCTGTGCCTCAGTTATCTCATCTGTAAAATGGGGATTAATAAATAATAATGATGGCATTTATTAAGCGCTTACTATGTGCAAAGCACTGTTCTAAGCGCTGGGGAGGTTACAAGGTGATCAGGTTGTCCCTAGGGGGGCTCACAGTCTTAATCCCCATTTTACAGATGAGGGAACTGAGGCCCAGAGAAGTGACTTACCCAAAGTCACACAGCTGACAACTGGTGGAGCCGGGGTTTGAACCCATGACCTCTGACTCCAAAGCCCGGGCTCTTTCCACTGAGCCACACTGCTTCTCTAATTAAGACTTCGCTGATTAAGACTGAGAGCCCCATGTGGGTCATGGACTATGTCCAACCTTACTGCCTTGTATCTACCCCAGCAATGAGAACAGTATCTGGCACATAGTAAGTGCTTAACAAATACCATTAAAAAATACCCAATAAAACAAACTCTTTGTGTGTAAAAGTAAACCTACCAGGGAAACTGAATTTGTGGCTGCCTCCCTGTTCTGCTAAACCAACAATGGCCAGATGTGCACAGTCTTTTAGACTGTGAGCCCACTGTTGGGTAGGGACTGTCTCTATATGTTGCCAATTTGTACTTCCCAAGCACTTAGTACAGTGCTCTGCACATAGTAAGCGCTCAATAAATACGATTGATGATGATGTGCACTAGTAAACAGAGAAGAAGATGATGAAATTCTATTTTGGGGGCTGGAGGGTGGATGGACTGATAGAGTGGGTGAAAAGTGGGCTTTTTGCCTGTTTATAAGTCAGCATCAGAGCAATAGACACTGCAGTAAAACTGAGCTGAACTGGTCATGCCAGGCCAAATTAAGGCGGGAGAAACAGTCAGGTCAAGGTTCAACCCCTCCTATGCCTGCTTTAATCAATCAGTGGATAGTAAGCGCTCGGGAGAGTACAACAGAAACAGGACATAATGCCTGCCCATAATGAGCTTATCTGCATGTGTCCCTCTATTACTGCCTATTAATTACTGCACGGCCTATTTTTGCTGCAAGACAGCTAAGAGAAAAAAGAGTCAAGGTCAAGACCTTTGCCAAGGTCAGAGTAAACCCCCATGGAGGGCAGAAGGCTCGAGGCATGTTCAACGGTTAAAGGACCCTGAGGAATTAGAGGGGAAATGAATGACACCAAACAGTTGTTAGAAAAAGAAAACAGAAAAAGAAAGTACACTGAAATGAAGGAACTGCAAACAGAAAATAATAACAGCAGCAATGGTATTAAGCATTTAGTGTGCAAAGCACTGTACTATGCACTTGGGAGAGAATATGGTGTAATGGGTACAGCATGGGGTTGGGAGTCAGAAGGTCATGGGTTCTAATCCCGCTCGGCAACATGTCTGCTGTGTGACCTTGGGCAAGTCACTTCACTTCTCTGTGCCTCAATTCCCTCATTTGTAAAATGGGGATTGAAACTGTGAGCCCCACATGGGACAGGGATTGTGTCCAACCCGATTTGCTTGTATCCACCCCAGCGCTTAGTACAGTGGCTGGCACCTAGTAAGCGCTTAATACCACAATTATTATTATAGTTAGTAGGCATGATCCCTGCCCTCAACAGCTTATGAGGAAGGGCAAAAGAAAAGGTTTAATGATACAATGAAGCACAAACTCAAACATGCCATACCAGTGGACAAAAGGAAACAGACCAGATATCAAAAGTGATGACTCTTTTGAAGAATTCAGAAAGACCATGGAACTGGGAAGCAGAATGAAAAACCCTTAGGGTACAAACTGATCTTTTCTTCCACACCTGCCTATATTGGTAAAGTCATCATCGTATATTAAAAGACTTGGTGACAACTCAGAGGCATGGTCAAAAATATTGGCAGTGAGGGCAGGTCAGATAAGGAATTAAATCCATGACTCTGTTTCTCCAATTTCAGTGCTCTCTCAATTCATAGTTAAGGATCTGATGACAAAATCAAAGACAATGTCTTTTTCCAATGATATCCCTTGCTACAATCACAAATTTACCTGGTACCAATATTCTGGGATCTATCATCTCAAATAAACAAATGCTATAATTGTGATCTTCCCTATTTTAAGTCTTATGAAAGTATCCACTTCTTTTGTTTGGGGAAAGTGGCCCGTCAAAGTCTTAGGTCTAGTCAAAAATCCAATTAAGGAGGTCTTTTACCTATTAAAATAATTGAATTTATGTCTGTTAATATGTAGGTTTAAGATACCGGGTAAAAACAGTTCTCAGTTCAATACTTAGTGGGCTGATAGTGATTTGGAAAAATGATGCTAAATAACGATTTATGATATGATAATTGATAATGATAATCCAATCACCTGAAAGGGGAAAGTACTTGAAGAAACTACTCCTGGCTAAATTTGTAATGCAAATGACTTGGAAAATTGCATCTTGAATCTTTCTGCCTGAAATAGAGGTAACTGAGGAGAAAATGTCTTCGGGGGAACTTATTTGTTCATTATCAGTAATATCCTCTCTGAAGGAGAAGGGTGGATTTATATAGGTAGGATGGAGACAGAGTACAAAGATAAAGGCTCCCACTTGATTTTAAAGTGGAAGGCAGGAAGGCATTTTAGCTGGTATAGATGCATATAGCAGGGGCATTGCTCTGGAATCAATCAATGGTATTTATTGAGCACTTACTATGTGCAGAATGCTATACTAAGAGTTTGGGAGAATACGACAGAATTGGCAGATATATTCCCTGGTCATAACGACTTCCAATTAGCCCAACTGGCTTTGCAAAACAGCCTTCTGGGAAGCTGCAGCAAGAGAGAAAATGGAGACTGCAGTGGAGCTGATTATAGATTCAGTAAGGAAGGAGTCAGTCAATCGTATTTACTGAGCGCTTACTGTGTGCAGAGCACTGTATTAAGCACTTGGGGTGGGGGGTACAATGTAACAGACACATTCACTGTGCAGAAGAGCTGCTTAAAGCCTAGAGAGGGGAGACAGACATTAACATAAACAAATTACAGCTATGTATATAAGTACTGAAGGGCTGGTGGGGTGGGATGAATAAAGGGAGCAATCAAAAGAAGGGAGTAGGAGAAGACGAATGGAGGGCTTAGTCAGGGAAGGCCTCTTGGAGGAGACGTGCCTTCAAAAAGGCATGGAAGGTGGGGAGAGTTATTGTCTCAGATAGGAAAGGGGAGGGCGTGACAGGCCAGAGGCAGGATGTGGGTGAGAGGCTGGTGGAGAGATAGATGAGACTGAGGTATAATGAGAAGGTAAGCAGTAGAAGGGAGAAGTATGTGGGCTGGGTTGTAGCAGCAGTCAAGTCAGCGTCAACTGCTGGCTGTTCACACCAGAACCTTCTAGACCATGAGACTGTTGTTGGGTAGGGACCATCTCTATATGAACACCAAGACACGTAGCAGCGGCCCACGTGTCTTTCTCTGCCCAGGAGGCTAGATGCCCGCTCTGCAACCAGAACCAACACACGGAGGTAAGAGCCGCGGGACGGACAGGTCCAGCAAAGGAATCATCGCTGAACTGCCTCCCAGAGAGCCTATGTTCAGTCTTAGCCATGATATGACAGCGTCAGGGAAGGGAACCTGTTTCTAACAGACCACCTGTTTCAACATGACCAGTGCTCCTCGCCCCCTCATTCTGGTGATTCTGGCCAATTGGACACGATGATCTCTGATTGTAAACTCATTGTGGCTAGCGAATGGGTCTGCCAACTCTATTGGGTGGCCTGGAGGAGGAGGAGGAGGAGGAGCAGCAGCAGGGCTGGTACCACTTCCTGCCCACAGACGCTAATCTCCTCACCGTGCCTCGTTCTCACCTGTCCCACCGTCGACCCCCGGCCCACGTCCTCCCCCTGGCCTGGAATAACCTCCCTCCGCACATCCGCCAAGCTAGCTCTCTTCCTCCCTTCAAGGCCCTACTGAGAGCTCACCTCCTCCAGGAGGCCTTCCCAGACTGAGCCCCCTCCTTCCTCTCGCCCTCCTCCCCCTACCCATCCCCCTTGCCTTACCTCCTTCCCCTCCCCACAGCACCTGTATATATGTATATGTTTGTACGAATTTATTACTGTATTTTATTTGTGCATATTTATTCTATTTATTTTATTTTGTTAATATGTTTTGTTCTCTGTCTCCCCCTTCTAGACTGTGAGCCCACTGTTGGGTAGGGACCGTCTCTATATGTTGCCAACTTGTACTTCCCAAGCGCTTAGTACAGTGCTCTGCACACAGTAAGCGCTCAATAAATACGATTGAATGAATGAATGAATATGCTGCCGATTTGTACTTCCCAAGCCCGTAGTATGGTGCTCTGCACATAGTAAGTGCTCAATAAATACGACTGAATGAATGAATCTTCCCAGGGGCTCAGGAGTTAACACAAGGGAGTGCTCTGCACACAGTAAGCACTCAATAAATACAAATGAATGAAGGGAAGGAGAATTCCCCAGGAAATAATAATAATAATAATGGCATTTATTAAGTGCTTACTATATGCACAGCACTGTTCTAAGCACTGGGGAGGTTACAAGGTGATCAGGTTGTCCCACGGGGGGTTCACAGTCTTAATCCCTATTTTCCAGATGAGGTAACTGAAGCACAGAGAAGTTAAGTGACTTCCCCAAAGTCACACGGCTGACAATTGGCGGAGCCGGCATTTGAACCCATGAACTCTGACTCCAAAGCCCGTGCTCTTTCCACTGAGCCATGCTGCTTCTCATGACTCAAAAATTAAAAAGAGAGAGAGGGACAGGATTCTCCTCAAAGCTCCCCAAAGGGGGACCCAGTCCTGTCCCCTCAAAGCCACAGTTGCTCCAACCTTGGTCTCACCTCCAACAGGACTCTTCTTTTAATGGTATTTGTTAAGTGCTTACTACATGTCAGGCACTCTACTAAGCACTGGGGTAGATACAAAATGATTAAGTTGGAGAAAGTCCCTATCCCACAAGGGGCTCACATTCTTAATACCCATTTTACAGATGTGGCAATGGAGACACAGAGAAGTGAAGTGAGTTGCCCAAGGTCACAGCAGGCAAGTGGCGGAGCTGGGATTATAACTCTGGCTCTCTGAATCCTAGGTGCACGCTCTTTGCACCAGACCACACTGCTGAACCACACAAATCCCATTTTCTTCCCTAGTAACAATCTTAAAAGCTGGTGGGCTCTCTGATCCCACCAGAGCTGGTGAGCTAAGTTTCCAATTTCTGGGGCTCCATGCAGGGCTCCGCACACAGTAAGCACTCAATAAATACTACTGAATGAATGAATGAACCAGTCCTCTGTTACCATCCCAGCTCCACCACATGTCAGCTGTGTGACTTTGGGCAAGTCACTTCACTTCTCTGAGCCTCAGTTCCCTCATCTGTAAAATGGGGATGAAGACTGTGAGCCCCACGTGGGACAACCTGATCACCTTGTATCCCCCCAGCGCTTAGAACAGTGCTTTGCACATAGTAAGCGCTTAACAAATGCCATCATTATTATCATTCCCCCTCTGTGGATTTCAAAATCCTTGTACCATTCCACAGATCCGTGCCCCGGATCCAGGCAGGGGCACATTTCTTCAGGATGCGTTAGTGTTACTGGCAAGGGCCTCCTAGAGGATCCTCCTCCCCGGGACACTCCCCAGGAGGAAGAGGAAGGAGGAAATACGCTCCAGTGAGAAACCGGGCCCAACTCAACTCCCTGAAGGATCAAATTCTACCAAACACAACACACCCTCCTCCTAGCTCAGTCATGCAGCACTCCACCTCTTTAAACAACCGAGGCTCACACTGTGGAGCCTAGTGTTAATACCCGACATTACTAATTAGAAGGGAACAAATACGCTAAATACTAATCTAGGAAAGGAGAAGGTACTTAGTGGCTTTGCTTTTCCCACTTTCCCCATCCAACTGCTGGCTCTTTGATGGTTCCCTTAAGGCCCTAGTCACCCAAGCAGGAATGGGGAGGGAAGAAATGGAAATGATTCACACACCCAGCACTTAGAAGCAGAATTCATCATGGCCATCCAACTCCGCTCCCCTTGGGAGAGAGCAAACACTGCCAAAGGACTTGGAGAGTAAACAGCCACTGTTCTGGGGGGGTTGGGAACGCCTTCATGTTCTAACTAGGCCTGTCAGCAGCTGAAGATTTCTTTGCATCATTAGCACAGAGCAGCCAACATTTTATCCAGATACTCGCAGCACGGCTGGGCAACGAGACACTCTTGTATTCTCTTCTCCTCCCAGGCTGCCGGGCTACTGTGAAACATTCCTCACTGCGGCGAGGAATTCGGGACTATCAGCAAAGTAGGCAAGTACTGACACACTTCGAGAAGCATGTCCCAGGCACTAAGAGCGGTAACTCTGATAGCAGCATGGCCTGGAGGACCTTGGGCAAGTCATTTAACTTCTCCTCTTCTGTAAAATGGGGATTTGATACCTGTTCTCCTTTCCTCAGACTGTAAGCCTGATGTGAGGCAGGGGCTGTGTGCAATCTGATTTCCTTGTCAGAGCTTGCCGCATAATATGTGCTTAACAAATACCACTATTATTATTATGACAGTCCTCTTATCAATCAATCAATCGTATTTATTGAGCGCTTACTGTGTGCAGAGCACTGTACTAAGGGCTTGCACTGTACTAAGTGCTTATCCAGAAACCATTTGTCTGCAATCCATAGATCATTTAGAAGCAGCAAGAGGCCTCTCAGAGCACCATTAATAATAATCATTCTGGTATTTGTTAAGCACTTACTCTGTGCCAGGCACTGTATTAAGCAGGATACAAGCAAATTGGGTTGGATCCAGTCCTTGTCCCATATGAGACTCAAAATCTTAATCCCCATTTTTCAGATGAGGAAACTGAGGCACAGTTGCCCAAGGTCACACAGCAGACAAGGGGCGGAGCCGGAATTAGAACCCACAACCTTCTGAGTCCCAGGCCTGTGCTTTATCCACTGCGCCATGCTGCTTCACTACAAGAAGGTAGCAGAGCCCAGGTTCCCAGGGGAAAGACTGGAGGACGAATCACCCATCGCTAAGACTTCTGTGATCCCCATGTGGGACCAGGTCTTTGTCTGAACTAATTAACTTGTATCCATTCCAGCACTTAGTACGGTGCCTGGCACAAAATAAGTACTTAACAAATATCAGAGTTATTAATTATTACTAAGCCACCGCCCAGAGCAGGACACCTCTAAATGGCTCCCCATTCTGCCCTCTAGAATTAGCATATAGATTGCTTTGAAGGGAAAGCTATGACTTTTTGTTTTCTCTCCCCTAATATTAATAATAATTTTGTTATTTGTTAAGCACTTACTATGTGCCAAGCGCTGTTCTAAGCCCCAGGATAGATACAAGATAATCAGGTTGGCCACAGTCCCTGTCCCACAAGGGGCTCACAGTCTTAATCCCCATTTTACAGATGAGGTAACTGAGGCACAGAGAAGTTAAGTCACTTGCCCAAGGTCACACAGCAGACGCAAGGCTGAGCTGGGATTAGATCCCATGTCCTTTGACTACCAAGCCTGTGATCTTTCCACTAGGCCATGATGTATAGCAAGCACTGTTCTAAAAAATGGGGAAGATATAAGATAATCAAGTCAGAGCTCCTGTCCCTCACAGGGTTCACAATCTAAGTAGGAGGGAGAACAGGTAATGAATCCCCATTTTGCAGATGAGGTCATTGAGGCCCAGAGAAATTAAATTACTTGCCCAAGGTTACACAGCAGACTTGTGGTGGACTCCCAGGCACATGGTCTTTCCAGTAGGTCACTCTGCTCCTGATTAAAATAACCAATTATTTCCACCTCCACCTGCATAATATCACAAATCTAGGCTTCGAGAAGCAGCTGTGGCTTAGTGGAAAGATCATGGGCTTTGGAGTCAGAGGTCATGGGTTCAAATCCCAGCTCTGCCACCTGGCAGCTGTGTGACTTTGGGCAAGTCACTTAACTTTTCTGGGCCTCAGTTCCCTCATCTGTATAATGGGGACTAAGACTGTAAGCCCCATGTGGGACAACCTGACAACCTTGTATCTTCCCCAGCGCTTAGAACAGTGCTTTGCACATAGTAAGCGCTTAACAAATACTATTATTATTATTATTATTATTATTATTATTATTATTATTCAAGATCCAGGCACCCAAAACCACCCTCAGAGTTCCTGTCTACTTAGATGACTCTGCTGGGCCATCTCTAGAGAGGATTCCATGTTTCCAAGCAATATTGAGGCCCTGGGATCCTGAAAATTATTTCAGTCCCACTGTACTTTATTAACAGTCTCTGACCTCGAGCTTGGAATCCAAACCCAGCTGCTCTCTGCAACCACGAGCACTTACAGCCTTTCAATAAACAAACCCTGTGAATTTAAAGCCCTGCACAGTATTTTTAAATCTAGGAACATTCAGGGCAAGTGGGCCACTGCCCTATACCATCTTCAGCTTCCTGACAACTGACAGTAAACGCTCTGTTGTCTGTAAGTTCCACATTTCATCTGTAAAATCCCCTTTATTATTTGGTCAGCTTCCTTGGAGGTTCACTTAAGGCTGGGCAGGGGCCCACTAAATGAGGGATACAAGACAATCAGTCAACAATATTTATTGAGCACATAAAGTAATAATTGTGGTATTTGTTAAGTACTTACTTTGCTCCAGACACTGTATAAGCACTGGGGTGGGTACAAGCAAATTGGGTTGGACAGATTTCTTGTCCCACTAGGGGCTCACAGTCTCAATCCCCATTTTACAGATGAGCTACCTGAGGCACAGAGAAGTGAAGTGACTTATCCAAGGTCACACAGCAGACAAGTGGCACAGCAGGATTAGAATCCATAACCTTCTGATTCCCAAGCCTGTGTTCTATCCACTATGCCATGCTGCTCAGAGGACTGAACTAAACACTTGGGAGAGTAAACAACAGAATTAGCAGACTCGATCCCTGCCTATAACAAGGTTACAGTCAAGAAGTGGTATTTACCGAGTGCTTACTCTGTACAAACAACAGTTCTAAGTGCCTGGGAGAATACAAGAGAATTAGCAGTTAGGTTCTCTGCCCATAATGAGTTTACAATCTAGCGGGGGAGACAGACAATATGAATAGATAAATAATTTATAATCTATAAGGATATGTACCTAAGTGCTGTGGGGCTAGAGCCAAATATCATGTGTCCAAAGGTCACAGATCCAAGTGCATAGATTTAGCAGCAGGGAGAGGGAGCCTGGAAAAAAGGGCTTAATGGGGGAAGGCCTCTTGGACAAGATGGAGAAGGACAATACTATCTCATTGGCCCTAATCCACTCCTAGGGTGAGGGGCAGGGAAGACAATACCTGCTACTGCTCCCAAAATTGACCAGAAACCTGGCCAAGGTTTGAGACAACTGAGATAAACTGAGCAGGGAGAATGCTGTCAACAAGGGTAATGTCAGCCAAGGAGCCCCTTCTTATGCCTCTTCTACCGGCAATATCTGAGGCTCAAGTCCAGCCTGGAACCTAGTAAGTGAACCAAACGTCAAGGACTGAATAATAATAATAATGGCATTTATTAAGCACTTACTATGTGCAAAGCACTGTTCTAAGTGCTGGGGAGGTTACAAGGTGATCAGGTTGTCTCACTGGGGGCTCACAGTCTTAATCCCCATTTTCCAGATGAGGTAACTGAGGCACAAAGAAGTTAAGTGACTTGCCCAAAGTCACACAGCTGACAATTGGCAGAGTCGGGATTTGAACCCATGACGACAGCACCCTAACTAGTTTGGTCCTTCTCAATCAAGCAGTGATATTTCTTGAGCACTTACTATGTGCAGAGCACCGGGCTAAGCATTCGGGTGAGTACTACAGAGCTGGAAGATAGTTTTCCTGTCCACAATGAGCTTACAGCCTAGAAGGGGAGACAGACAATATATATAAATAACTCAAATGATATGGTTTATAAGTACATTAAGTGCCATGGGGCTGAAGGTGAGATGAATACCAAAGTGCCTAAAAGTCACAGATCCAAGTGCATAGATGATCCAGAAGGGAAAGGGGGGCAGGGAAAAGAGGACTTAATTGAGGAAGGCCTCTTGGAAATGTGACCTTAATAAGGCTTTGAAGTTGGAGAATGGCAGTCTGGCTTATATGAAGGGGAGAGGGAATTCCAGGCCAGAGGAAGGAAGTGGGAAAGGGGTTGGAAGCAAGATTGACAAGGTAAAGAGGACAGATCCAAGTGCATAAGCAACGCAGAAGGGGGAGCGAGTGGGAGAAATGAGGGTTTAATCAGGGAAGGCCCCTTGGAGGAGGTGTAACTTTAGTAAGTCATGGTATAGTGGATAGAGCATGGGCCTGGGGGTCAGGTCATGGGTTCTAATTCATTCATTCATTCATTCAATTGTATTTATTGAGCACTTACTGTGTGCAGAGCACTGTACTAAGCGCTTGCAAAGTAAAAGTTGGCAACATACAGAGACAGTCCCTACCCAGCAGTGGGCTCACAGTCTAGAGAAGCAGCGTGGCTCAGTGGAAAGAGCCCGGGCTTTGGAGTCAGAGGTCATGGGTTTGAATTCCGGCTCCACCAATTGTCAGCTGTGTGACTTTGGGCAAGTCACTTCACTTCTCTTGCCTCTGTTACCTCATCTATAAAATGGGGATTAAGACTGTGAGCCCCACGTGGGACAACCTGATCACCTTGTAACCTCCCCAGCACTTAGAACAGTGCTTTGCACATAGTAAGCGCTTAATAAATGCCATCATTATTATTATTATTAGAAGACTATAAAAGCAGCATGGCCTAGTAGAAAGAGCACGGGCTTGGGAGTCAGAAGTCGTGGGTTCCAATCCTGACTTTACCACTTGTCAGCTGTGGGATTTTGGGCACGTCACAACTTCTCTCTGCCTCAGTTCCCTCATCTGTAAAATGGGGATTAAGACTGAGCCCCATGTGGGAAAAGCTGATGACCTTGTATTTACCCCAGCACTTAGAACAGTGCTTGGCACCTAGTAAGCGCTTCACAAATATCATCATTACACAGAAGCAGCGTGGCTTAGTGGGAAGAGCACAGGCTTGGGAGTCAGAAAGCGCTTAAGAAACACCATCATTATTAATCCCAGCTCTGCCACTTGTCTGCTGTGTGACCTTGGGAAAGTCACTTCACTTCTCTGGGCCTCAGTTGCCTTATCTATAAAATGGGGATTGAGACTGTAAGCCCCAAGTGGGACAGGAACTGTGTCCAACCCGATTTGCTTTGTATCCACCCCAGTGCTTAGTACAGTGCCTGGCACATAGAAAGTGCTTAAATACCACAATTATTATTATTATTATTATTTGGGCTTTGAAGGTGGGGAGAGTGGTGGTCTATGCTATGGATCTGCCCCAGGGGGGCTCTCACCTGGACCAAATCTTTAGCAAAGAGGTCTTCCAGGATGCCAGAGTTGTTTGAGGATCAATCTGGGAGTTGGATTCCTTTTGGTCAATTGTATATACTGAGCACTTATTGTGCGCAAGGCACTCTACTAAGCACTTTGGGGCCACAAAGATCTTCAGCCAAACTGCCTCCCCCACATCTTTCCTAGCCTAGGCCTGATCGGAGACAATTAACTAATAATGGTATTTGTTAAGCAGCATGGCTCAGTGGAAAGGGCACAGGCTTTGGAGTCAGAGGTCACGGGTTCAAATCCCGGCTCTGCCAGTTGTCAGCTGTGTGACTTGGGCAAGTCACTTAACTTCTCTATGCCTCAGTTACCTCATCTGTAAAATGGGTATTAAGACTGTGAACCCCATGTGGGACAATCTAATCACCTTGTATCCCCCCAGCACTTAGAACAGTGCTTTGCACATAGTAAGTACTTAATAAATGCCATCATTATTATTATTATTCATTCATTCATATTTATTGAGCGCTTACTGTGTGCAGAGCACTGTCCTAAGTGCTTGGGAAATACAAGTTGACAACATATAGAGATGGTCCCTACCCAACAACGGGCTCACAGTCTCCATTACATAAGCCTGAAAATTAGCCCCCAAACTCCAAACCCTACTTTAGACTAATGGAACACACTCATGCACACAATTCATCACCAAAACCTGAAGACTTAAAAATGTGATCACATTTCAGTTCATTTTCATTTTGTATGCCAAGTCTAACAAGATCAAAGAATTACGGAGAAAACAGAAGGAAAAGTGGTCACTAAAAGTGATCCAGAATTCTTTGTATCCAGTAGAATTGAAGATGAGGCTGGTTATTTTATAAGCCATACTAAACACCAACAATGAAGTTGACAAGGCTACTCCACTACCGCAATATTGTTTAAAATTGGTGTAATTTCAAAAAATCTGCATTTTGATTATACCTCAAAATTCTGTTCCATTAAGTTTCCACCTTTACTCAAACTCTCCATTATTATTATTATTAACCACTCAATATGTGATGGGGTAGGTACAAGATAATCAGGACGGAGTCCCTGTCCTACAAGGGGCTCACAGCCTAAGTAGGAGGGAAAACAGGTATTGGCAAGACTCTCCAGGCCCATTCTGCTCTGGATCTGCCTCCCCAGACCTGGGTCCTAAGTGGGTCTGCTTCTGGAACAGCAGAGGGAAGGTGGAAGGAAAAGCAGGAAAAAGCAGGGGACTTATCTTGAAGCTTTTCACCCTCCCAGGTCTAGACTCCCCCTGGGCCTCCCAATATAGTGGGGTGGTATATGTTGTGGGGGCCAGGGATGGGGTGGTTAACAGAGTATACAATTCTGGGCCCACAAAAGCTAGAGCAGTGTGAGGGCATGGGAAAAAGAAAGCATGAGAGGGAGATTTAATAATAATAATAATAATAATGGTATTTGTTAAGTGCTTACTATGTGCAAAGCACTGTTCTAAGCACTGGGGGAGGATACAAGGTGATCAGGTTGTCCCACGTGGGGCTCACAATCTTAATCCCCATTTTACAGGTGAGGTAACTGAGGCCCAGAGAAGTGAAGTGACTTGCCCAAAGTCACACAGCTGACAAGTGGCGGAGCTGGGATTAGAACCCATGCCTTCAACACAGAAGTGGCATGAGCAGAAGTATTCAGGTCCGGCCCTGGGAGAGGAAACAATCCTCACTGACAAGGGTGATTTAAGGCTCTTGGAATTAGAGTTGCAAGGAGGGGTAAAGAGGGAATGGAGGGAGGTTCAAGGTGAAGCCACGGTGATTTTTCCATTGCAAGGACATAAGGCACAGGCTCCTGAGAACATTTTCTCTTATCGACCACTGGAAAAATCAAACATCAGTAGTCGGGGGCTGGAAGCTATGGAAATCCCATCTGAGGTCTGGTGGGACCAAGGTTCCAGAGATGGGAGAAGACAAATCCCTTGGTTTCACAGGATTTCTTAGGCCCTAGAGGACAGGCTGATAACTTGGCCACTGGAGAGTTAATAGTAACAGTAGTATCTGTTAAGCCCTTACTATGTGCAAACCACTGTTCTAAGCACTGGGATAGATACAAGGTAATCAGGTCGGACACCGTCCTTGTCCCACATGGGGCTCACGGTCTTAATTTTACAGATCAGGTAACGGAGGCCCAGAGAAGTTAAGTGACTTGCCCAAAGTCACACAACAGGCATTTGGCATAGTGGGATTACAAACCCTGTCCTGTGACTCTGAAAGTTGAGAACTTTGCATCCACCGGTTTGGAAATTAGACTAGAAGACAGTAGGGCATCCAAGACCAAAAACCTTCCCAACATCACCATGCTCCCCTGCCTTCTCTGGTTGTTCCAGGTAAGCACAAGGCTAGAACTCGGTGACTTCTTTAGAAAACCTAGCAGGTACAAGCATTATATTTGAATAATAATAATAATTATGGTATTTGTTAAATGCTTACTATGTGCCAAGCACTGTTCCAAGCACTGGGGTAGATACAAGGTAACCAGTTGGTCCCACGCGGGGCTCACAGTCTTAATCCCCATTTTCCAGATGAGGTACCTGAGGCACAGAGAAGTTAATTGGCTTTTCCAAGATCACACAGCAGACAAGTGGCGGAGGTGGGATTAGAACCCACATCTTCCGATTCCCAAGCCCGGGCTCTTGCCACTAAGCCACACTGCTTCCCTGAAGCAAGGTTCCTGCCCAGAGGAGCTCTTAGCCACATTACCAAATAAAAAGTAACAGGAATTACAGGTAAACAAGAGGGTCCTGGAATGCTTTTTGCTGAAAAGAAGCAGCGTGGCTTAGTGGAAAGAGCCCGGGCTTGGGAGTCAGAGGATGTGGGTTCTAATCCCGGCTCTGAAACTTGTCTGCTGTGTGACCTTGGGCAAGTCACTTCACTTCTCTGTGTCTCAGTTACCTCATCTGTAAAATGGGGATTGAACTGTGAGCCCCACGTGGGACAACCTGAATACCTTGTATCCACCCCAGTGCCTAGAACAGTGCTCGGCACATAGTAAGCGCTTAACAAATACCATAATTATTATTATTGTTATTATAAACAACCAAGAGGAAGGCCAACGCCAGCTAGATAACTGCATCATGTTAAAGGAAAGAGTAGGCCTGAGAAAGCCGGGAGATTTGAGAGGGGAGGGCCCACTGTTGCTATTCTACAATCAGTGGTATTTACTGAGTGCTTCTTGTGTGCAAAGCAATCAATCACTTGTATTTATTGAGCGCTTACTGTGTGCAGAGCACTGTACTAAACACTTGGGAAGTACAAGTTGGCAACATATAGAGACAGTTCCTACCCAACAATGGGCTCACAG
The DNA here is from genome assembly GCF_015852505.1 of Tachyglossus aculeatus. Lineage (NCBI taxonomy): Eukaryota > Metazoa > Chordata > Mammalia > Monotremata > Tachyglossidae > Tachyglossus > Tachyglossus aculeatus. The sequence goes on along the minus strand of NC_052086.1, from coordinate 18,617,701 downwards.
TCTAAAAGGGGGAGACAGAGAATAAAACCAAACATACTAACAAAATAAAATAAATAGAATACATATGTACAAGTAAAATAAATAGAGTAATAAATATGTACAAACATATATACATATATACAGCTGCTGTGGGGAAGGGAAGGAGGTAAGATGGGGGGATGGAGAGGGGGACGAGGTGGAGAGGAAGGAAGGGGCTCAGTCTGGGAAGGCCTCCTGGAGGAGGTGAACTCACTGCACTAAGTGCTTGGGAGAGTACAAAGGAGACAGCTACTCCAATGAAAATCTAGTCATGCAAGAGGCCTGGACCCAGTGCAGGTGTTTACAGTGGGTATCATCATCAGATGGCATTTATTAGGTGCTTACTGTGTGTAGAGCACTGTACTATGTGCTTGGGAAAGTACAATACAACAGAATTTGTAGACACTTTTCCTGCCCAAAACGAGCTACCCTGTAAATCTTACCACAGGGTGGAAGTCCCTCCCCGCCAGTAAAGTGCACTTTGATGTTCCAGGACTCCTCTACAAACGATCCGGGATCATTGGACAATCTGGACAAGGACCCTTCATTCTCCCTGGAGCTGCTTCTCGCTCCAAGACTAGTTCACCTTTTCAGGGTTCAGTTTTCAAGTATTCCACTTCTTCCCCTAATTAGGTCAGTATCTACCTCTCAGCGCTTTCTCTCCAAATTATAGAAGCTGGTTCCGTCACGGGAGCTTTCGATCCCAGGCAGGAACAAACGAGGGGCAGAGCTGTGATGGGGTGGGACATCCAGAAGATGGGGTTCCAGGGATGGAATCTCTTCCCATCCCCGCCTACCAGCCCTGGCCATTAGGGCTGGTGGAGACACAAGATGCCCTAGTTCCTCTTCCCCAATTAAGAATCTTTTTTCCCCTGGCTCGGTCTCCCTTCTGTGTTGTCTATGCACTTCGATTAGTACAGTGCTCTGCACACAGTAAGCGCTCAATAAATACGATTGAATGAATGAATGAATGATCTGTAACCTTTGGACATTTGATATTCACTTCAATCCCACAGCACTTATGACCCTATCTTTATATTATATACTAGAAATTATTCATATTGATGTCTGCCTCCCCCTCTATTAACAATTACTAGACTGTGAGCCCACTGTTGGGTAGGGACCGTCTCTATAAGTTGCCAACTTGTACTTCCCAAGTGCTTAGTACAGTGCTCTGCACACAGTAAGCGCTCAACAAATGATTGAATAAATGAATGAACGAATTACTAGTGGTAGCGCTCAATAAATACGATTGAATGAATGAATGGTACTTGTTAAGTACTTACCATGTGCCATACACTGTTCTAAGCACTGGGGTCCCCTCCAGACTTTAAGGTTGCTCTGGGCAGCAAATATGTCCGCTAATTCTGTTGTATTATATTCATTTAATTGTATCTGAGCGCTTACTGTGCACAGAGCACTGTACTATACTTTCCCAAGTGCTTAGTACAGTGCTCTGCATATAGTAAGCACTCAATAAATGCCATTGACTGATTTTTTATGTGACAGGCATTGTGCTAAGCACTTGGGTAGATGCAAGTTAATCAGATAGGACACAGTCCCTGTCCCACTATGGCTCACAGTCTCAAACCCCATTGGACAGATGAGGTGGCTGAGGTACAGAGAAGTGAAGTGACTTGCACAAAGTCACACAGCAGACAGAGTCAGGTCCTTCAGAGTCCCAGGCCCATGTTCTATCCACTATGCAATGTTGCTTCTCAATTGATTGATTTGTCCCTGCTGGGTTTCAGAGCTAGACTGCCATAGGAGGAACCACAGTTGAACTCCAAGTCAAGGGAAGGCTTCTGGGGGTTGGAGGCAGGGGCAGTACTTGTACTTGGTACTTGTTAAGCGCCTTGTGCCAAGCACTGTACTAAGTTCTAGGGTAGAGATAAGATAAGCGCTTAGTACAGGGCTCTGTACACAATAAGCGCTCAATAAATACGATTGAATGAATGGACACAGTCCCTCCCCTCTGGAGGGACTGGAATCAATATCTCCATTTCCAGCCTTCTCTGGATCCAAAGATGTCAGGATGTTTGGGGGCGGAGAGGGTGGATTCTAGTTAGTGGCTTTGCCCCCAGATTGCTAGTTCCAGGAGTGAGGGTCTTCCCCGACACTAAGAAGCTGGCATTCTGGCAGTTGTTTCCACTGAAAGACCCACATTAATCAGTGATAAGCAAACAGGCTTGCTTTCTGGAGCTAGAAAGTCCACTTTGATGTTAACTGGGAATTATGGAGGAAGTCAAAAAAGGGGCACTCAATTAATCAATGGTAATTGTTGCACTTACTATGTGCAGAGCACTGTACTACGCAACTGAAGGAGTACGATACACCAAAATTAGAGGATATGTTACCTGCCCATACGAGCTTATAGTCCAGAGGGGGCCCTTTCCCATCTTTTTTAGGACTAAGGCATGTAAACCCAGGAAAACTGGTACATAATTGGGACAGAGTGGTATTCCTCTAGAAAACCAATTATTATTAGATTAGTCTTGAGTGAACTGCTTTCCATAATTTGAGTACACTGCAACCCCAAACTGGCTGCTGGTAAACACTGGAAGAACTTAAAAATCCTAAAGAACTTAAAAAAGAAGGGAGGTAAAGGGAGAGGGACTTCAAACACTGAGACTCAGAAGCATATTGATAACTAGCTAAGATGCACCCAAAGAACAAGGCAGTAACGGGGCATTCAGGGTGTGAAGAATCTGACAAATTTGGCTTCCTTATGCAGTCCACCTGGAAACACAATAAAGTAAAAATTTAAAAAGAACTCTAAAACCCAGGGTTCTGAATCCGTAACTCTCATTTCTTTCGGAATCAAAGCTCTCAGAGAACCTTACCAAGTGCTCTTCTCTGTGAGAACCCGGAGAGATGGGGGAGGGGGAGTCATGCCACTTCCAAAATGAAGGATATATTGATATTTCATATAAACATCAATCAATACATTCATTGAGCATGCACTCTGTGCAGAATACTAAGAGTACTAAGCACTTGGGAGAGTAAAATACAAAATATACACCACGCACAGGACCAAGAACATTTCCACCAGTTTCTGCAGACTTGAACCTTTGGATCCTCATTATCATCATCATCATCATCATCATCGGTATTAATTGAGCAATCAATGTGTGCAGAGCTCTGTACTAAGCTTTTGATCAATGTGTGTAGAGCACTGTACTAAGTATTTGGGAGAGGACAAAATAACAGGTTGGTAGACACGTTCCCTGCCAAAACGAACTCACAGTCTAAAGGATAACGCTGTCATTCCAGAGTCAAGGTCCATTTGAAGTTCCAATCATTCACAAACTAATGATTGTGTCTATTCAAGAACACAAAGAGTCAATCTTTCTATCCAGGCCCTAAAAAAACTATTAGAGAAGCAGCGTGGCTCAGTGGAAAGAGCACAGGCTTTGGAGTCAGAGGTCATGGGTTCAAATCCCAGCTCCACCCCTTGTCAGCTGTGTGACTTTGGGCAAGTCACTTCACTTCTCTTGGCCTCAGTTACCTCATCTGTAAAATGGGGATTAAGACTGTGAGCCCCACGTGGGACAACCTGATCACCTTGTAACCTCCCCAGTGCTTAGAACAGTGCTTTGCACATAGTAAGCGCTTAATAAATGCCATCATTATTATTATTATTATTATGCGAGGCTTTTCAGGACAATTTTTCCTCTGAAAAATAATTTATTCTTAAATTCAACAAGGTTACTTAAGTAGAAAGTCAATTTCCTAGAAAAAAAAAAAGAGACAAAGTCTTGTACTGTTAATTGAACCTTGAAAACAATTTTTTTTTTAGCTTTAACTCTCTTGGGCAGGGATATATACAATTTTTTCATTATCTGAATTAGCCTTGGCTCAGAAAATCAGATTTCAAATCATTGATTTTTCTAAAGACAGGAAGAGAAAATGCCTACCAACCTGAAAGAAAGCCCACAGAGATTCTCTATCAAGGCGGCAACTTCTACATCTAGCCTCTTCTGTTTCAGTAGTCTATACTCTAAAAGGGGAGAGGACAGAGATTTTCTGTGGGCCTCTCAAGTTTGGAGCTTCTCCCACTTTTTCTTCTTTTGCTTACACTCCCACTGATTCTGCTGCCTGTCCTCTCCCCCAACCACCTCCCATCTTACTGCTCCCACGAGGCAACCAAATGATCTGGGAAACGTTCGCGTACAGTAAAATTAAAAATGGCAACATGACAAAATCCTAAGGCACACTTGAAGACATGCCAGCACACCGGTAGGGAAGAACTGCCCTAATGGCTCAAAGGGCAGGTGGATTTCTTTCTGAAGAGGATGTGGGCAGGGAACATGTTTACGAACTCTGTTACGTTGAACTCTCCCAAGCGCTCAGTACAGTGCTCTGCACTCCGTAGGCGCTCAGTAATACAATTGATTAAATGGGAGAATAGAAGCCAATTCCAATGGTGTCTTTAGTAAACACATAGGAGCAGGTGGGAATAATAAATAAAAATCACTTGCCCTTGGATTCCCCAAGGGTCTTTCAAAAACTAAAACTGTAGGTCTCCGCCGAGTGTAATTTAGCTCTTCTTGCTCACTGTGGGCAGGGAACATGAATACCAACTCCGTTACACTATGTTCTCTCAAGCACTTAGTGCTCTGCACACAGAAAGTATTTGGTAAATACCACTGATTGATAGGACTACTGAAACATCATCATCATCAATCGTATTTATTGAGCACTTACTATGTGCAGAGCACTGTACTAAGCGCTTGGGAAGTACAAATTGGCAACATATAGAGACAGTCCCTACCTAACAGTGGGCTCACAGTCTGAAACATGTAGTTAGATGTGAATTGCTGCCTTGATTGAGAATCTCTGTAGGCTTTTTTTCAGGTTGGTAGGCATGTTCTCTTCCTGTCTAGAAAAGTCAATGGTTTGAAATCTGATTTTCTGAGCCAAGGCTAATCAATCAATCAATCAGTGTTCTCAGAAATTCCAGTGGTTACCCTCCACAAACAAAAACTCCTAACCACTGGCTTAACCTTGCCCCTCCTACCTCATCTCACTACTTTCCTACTACAAACTGGGCTGCACATTTCATTTCTCTAATGCCAAACTTCTCACCGTTCCTCGAACTCATCTACCTCACCATCGACCCCTCGCCCATATCTTGTCTATGGCCTGGAATGCCCTCCCTCTTCAAATCCAACAGACAATGACTCTCCCTCGGTTCAAAACCTTACTGAAGGCACATCTCCTCCAAGAGGCCTTTCCTCTTACGCCACTCCCTTCTGCGTCACCCTGACTTGTTCCTTTTATTCACTAACCCCCCACATCCACAGCACTTATATCCATATCTGCAATTTATTTATTTCTATTAATGTCTGTTTCCCATTCCGGACTGTAAGCTCGTTGTGGGCAAGGAATGTGTCCGTTTATTGTTATACAGTACTCTCCCCGGCACTTAGTAATAATAATAATAATAATGGTATTTGTTAAGGGCTTAACTATGTGCCAGGCACTGTAATAAGCACTGAGGCACTGTACTAAAGTGCTCTGCACACAGTAAGCTCTCAATAAATACGACTGAATAAATGAATGATTGAGGTCAGTGCAGCCAGAGTCCTCAAGGCCTGAGCCAGACCTCAACTTTAGGGAGGAGGCTTCTCCCGGAGACATACTTTGAGGCACAAGCCCTTCCAAATCAAGTATCAAGTTGTGTATACATCCTGGAAAGCACCTAGCACATCCCAAAAGGGCTCACTAAATCCTGAAACCCCAGCAACCCCAGCAGAACCAAATACAGCTATCACCTCTGCCTACAGGCTCGGTTCACTGCGGTCTGACATCTCAGGCCTTCAAGGGCTTAGCCTCCCTGAAGCCACATGAAAATAAACAGTCTGCAGGTCCAGAACCTCAGAAAATTTGCTCCGAGACCCCTCTCCCCAGGAACAGATCGGATTAGTCGTTCATTCTCTTCCTACCCACACACAGTGAGCCTCTTTTTTAAGCTGCCCCTTATATAAGATTAGCTTTTCTGCTCCTGTCTGCCATTGTTCATCCCTCCCATCTTTTAAATCATATCACCAAGTTACCTGTCCTCCAAGATTTCCCTGATTACACCACCCACCACCTCCTCCATTCCTTTAACCCTACCCTCTCTCTGACACACATGCAAAGCAGACTGGCCAGTTCCTTCCTTTCAACTCCCACCATCTGTCTGCTGTGTGACCTTGGGCAAGTCACTTAGCTTCCTTTTCACCCTGAGGGCAGAATTTATTAAGCCAGGGGACAGACTGTTGCCAAGGAAACCCAGGAGTCATTAACTCCTAGTGCATAATTTGCAAGATACAAATGTGGCTTTACATATTGTTTTTCACATTTACATGAAGAAAACCCTGGTCAAACAGACCTGAATATCTCTACTTAATGGGAGAGACACGATCAGAGACAAGGTGACATCATCATCATCATCATCAATCGTATTTATTGAGCGCTTACTATGTGCAGAGCACTGTACTAAGCGCTTGGGAAGTACAAATTGGCAACATATAGAGACAGTCCCTACCCAACAGTGGGCTCACAGTCTAAAAGGGGGAGACAGAGAACAAAACCAAACATACTAACAAAATAAAATAAATAGGATAGATATGTACAAGTAAAATAAATAAATAGAGTAATAAATATGTACAAACATATATACAGGTGCTGTGGGGAAGGGAAGGAGGTAAGATGGGGGGATGGAGAAGGGGACGAGGGGACATGGTCAATGGTATTTTTGAGCACTGTACTAAGTGCTTGGGAGAGTACAATTCAACAGAGTTGGTAGTACACAAGTGGACAGTCTCTCTAAATTGTAAGGAGGATGTATTCACTCTCTGTCCTTTTAAAGGGATTCCCTCTGTTGAGTGAACACCTGGCCGTTCCTTAACCTGTGTCCTCAGCACACGCCTTCGCTCGAACAGCAGCCGGGAGACACTGTTGGTCCGCCGGTGCCAGCCGGCTTGGATTTGGCGCACCGTGGGGTCGGAAGGAACCGCTGTGCGTGTGGGTTGGGCCTGGGGAGAGCATGGCAAGTGGGCCAGGCCAGCCCCGCATGTGGTAGGAGGGCTCAGTGCACAGCTCCCTGAACAGACACCCCTTCACGTGCTCTTCACACGGCCGGGCCAGGCCTGGAAATGTTCATCTTCACAACGACACTCCTGACCCTGAACAAGCGAAGCAACTAGTGGTCTGCCCCAGTCAGGGCAGATTCTGTCCCCTGGTGTCCGTTTTTCCGAGATTGGCTCCTTTTCTTCATGGAATATAGAGTTTCTTTACCTCTCTCTTTCTCTCTGTCTCACTCTTTCTTCCCCCACCCATATCAGTCTCTCTCGCTCTCTCTCATCTGGGGGGAATTTGTTTTTTCCCCCCTGAGATAAACATTTTGAAACCCTCCTAGGGGGACTGCACTTTAATTTTTCCAGGCTCATTCAGTATTTCTGTGCATCAGGCAGAAACTCCTCACCCTGGGCTTCAAGGCTCTCCATCACCTCGCCCCCTCCTACCTCACCACCCTTCTCTCCTTCTACAGCCCACCCCGCACCCTCCGCTCCTCTGCTGCTAATCTCCTCACTGTACCTCGTTCTCACCTGTCCCGCCATCGACCCCCGGCCCACGTCATCGCCCGGGCCTGGAATGCCCTCCCTCTGTCCATCCGCCAAGCTAGCCCCACAGGGGGCTCACAGTCTTTATCTCCATTTTACAGATGAGGGAACTGGGGTACGGGGAACTTAAGTGATTTGCCCAAGGTCACACAGCAGACAAGTGGCAGAGCTGAGATTAAAATCCAGGTCCTCTGATTCCCAGGCCCATTCTCTGTCCACTAGGCCATGCTTCATCTTGGGCTCTTTTAGATGGTGTGGTCTCTCTCTATCCTGGTATGACCCTGGAACTTTTACTTAAAAAATATCTCAAAGCATCATTTCAACTAAACTCTATTTTGCTCCTGTGAACAGGCAGTGCGGTCTGGAGTTAGAGACATGGTCTACTCCTGACTCATCAGTTGCTTGGCACCTCAATTCTTTCCTCTACCACTCCATTTGTTGTAAAAACAAGGATGACCACACCCACTAGTTAGTAAGGCCTTTTGAGATCACCAGATGAAAGGCCCTAGATTAGAAAAGCACTTTATATCCCCAAACTCCCACATCTCTTTATGTCCCCATGTCCTGATCCCCCATTTCTGTCAAAAGGATCCCTTAATCCAGACTATTCATTGAGCACTTACTCTGTGCCGGAACTGTATTCAGCCCTTAAGCCCCTTCATATTTGACAGTCCACCACACTGCCCACATTCAAAATCCTCTAGACTGTAAACTCACTGTGGGCAGGGAATGTGTCTGTTTATGGTTGTGTTGTACTCTCCCAAGCGCTTAGTACAATGTTCTGCACACAGTAAGCTCTCAAGGAATGCAACTGAATGAATGCAATTACATTTCCTCCAAGAGGCCTTCTCTGACCTAAGTCCTCATTTCCCCTTCCCACCGCTTTGCCTGTGCACTTGGCTGTATATTCCTTAAGGATGTGGATACTCACCCCAGCCCCTCAGCACTTTAATAATAATAATAATGGCATTTATTAAGCATTTACTATGTGCAAAGCACTGTTCTAAGCACTGGGGAGGTTACAAGGTGATCAGGTTGTCCCACAGGGGGCTCACGGTCTTAATCCCCATTTTACAGATGAGGTAACTGAGGCCCAGAGAAGTTAAGTGACTTGCCCAAAGTCACACAGCTGACAACTGGCGGAGCCAGGATTTGAACCCCTGACTTGGACTCCAAAGCCCGTGCTCTTTCCACTGAGCCACACCGCTTCCCTTATGTACACTTAAGTGTACACATTCTGATACTCTACAGTTCTGCTGATCTGAAATTTGTTTTAATGTCTGTGTCTCCCTGTGCATTGCAGGTTCTTAGTGGGAGGGAATCCTGTCTACCAATTCTACTGAACTATAGTCTCAACTATACTATATGGACTATATATAGACTATATAGTCTATATGTAAACTATATAGACTATATAGTCTATATATATAGTCTATATAGTCTACATAGACTATAGTCTATAGTTGAGACTATATATAAACTATATAGTCTATATAGACTATAGTCTCTCAAACAGTTCAGTGCTCTGCACCAGTAAGCGATCCCAGTGCTTAGAACAATGCTGGACACATAGTAAGCACTTAAATACCATAGTAATAAAAAGCACTGACAATATTATTGATGACTGTGTAAAACCTCAACCCAGTTTCATCTTAGCTTCCTCTCCTCAGCCGGTCACCTTGATTGCTTCCTCTATTGCCCAGCTGTTCCACGTCTTTCCTGAGATGTGACCGAGCGGCTAGGACACGGGTCTGCGAGTCAGATCACGGGTTCTGATCCCGGCTCTGCTGCTTGTCTGCTGTGCGACCTTGGGCAAGTCACTTTACTTTTCTGTGCCTCAGTCACCTTGTCTGTAAAATGGGGATTGAGACTGCGAACACCACAAAGGACAGGGACTAGGTCCAATCTGATTTGCTGGTATCTGCCCCAGTGCTTAGTTCAGTGACTGGTACATAGTAAGCACTTCGATATTATAATAGTTATTATTATTATGTGATGACCAGAAGTGCATACAGTATTCCAGGTTTCCAAGTGTGGGTGTAACCTGGTTTTATAGAAGACAAAACTCTGCCTGGATGGTTTCCTATGCCCTTCCTGATGATGCCAAGCATTCTGATGGCCTTTTTGGCTGCCTCTCACCCTGTTGGCTGCCAGCACACATCCTACCAGACCTCCCTTCCCAGAAGAAGGGAGCCAAGGTGTTGCCAATCTGACACTGAGTCATGCCAGCGACCGGAGATGGGCAGGCTCTACTGAGTCTGAAGAGGAAGGGCAACACAATAGTGACTCATTCAAACTGGGCTCTGTTGCGAGAGGTTCCAGGCCTCTGTTTTGCATTTCTCCCCCGTGTCAGGGGGTTGCGCCATATTAGAGAAATTCACAACCCCAACAGCAGAGACACGGCCCCACATGAATCTTTCTTACCTCTCGCCCACATCGTGTCTCTGGTCTGGAATGCTCTTCCTTCTCAAATCTGACAATTACTCTCCCCCTCTTCCAAGCCTTATTGAAGACACATCTCCTCCAAGAGGCCTTCCCTGACTAAGCCCTCCTTACCTCTTCTGCATCACCCCAGCCCCACAGCACTTATGAACATATCTGTAATTTACTTATTTACATTAATGTCTGTCTCCTCCTCTAGACCGGAAGCTGGTTGTGAATGGGAAATGTGTCTGTTATATTGTACTCTCCCAAGCACTTAGTAATAATAATAATAATGGCATTTATTCAGCTCTTACTATGTGCAAAGCACTGTTCTAAGCTCTGGGGAGGTTGCAAAGTGATCAGGTTGTCCCACGGGGGGCTCAGTCTTAATCCCCATTTTACAGATGAGGTAACTGAGGCACAGAGAAGTGACTTGCCTAAAGTCACACAGCTGACAATTAATTGACAGAGCCGGGATTTGAACCCACAACCTCTGACTCCAAAGCCCATGCTCTTTCCACTGAGGCACGCTGCTTCTCTGTACTACAGTAGTACAGTACTCTGCACACAGTAAGCACTCAATGAATACAACTGACTGGGATGGGAAATTTCACTTTCTCCTGTGCCTCACTAAACCTGGAAAGTGAAGAAAAAAATGCTACCTTCCCATACCTGCCTAGGATATTGGGAGGATGAATAAAACAATGTCTGTGACCCATTTTGAGTGCCTTTGAGGATGACATTTCTGTTCTAAGAAAGTTCCCAGTTGCCCAGGGAGGACCCAAGCTTCATGGAAAGGAGCTATTATTTTACTTGCGTTAAAATCAAGTCAAAGCTCATAGCTACATCTAGTGAAAAGAGTTTGATGAGGGCCTCAGCTTCCCCATCTGTCAAATGGAACACCGACCAATGCCTAATTCACATAGGTGTCAGGAGGAAAAAATAAAATACACTATATAAACAATTTGGGAAGAAATACGAGGTAAAACGTCTATCATATGATATTCTTCTTCTTCCATCTCTAAGAATATTAAGACCACAATTCTAAAGAGCGGCCAAAACTCTAACCCTTGGAAAAAAAAAAAAATCTAATGGCAACCGCTACTTTCTAGATCCAACAGCTCCGACCCTTCCTACACAGTTTAAGAAGGAGCTCACTGGAGCCTATCAGCAGGGTCACAATTTGAGAACTCGGCAGTTCTCTCAACTGGGGAGAGGGAACTACCGCTCAACAGTCAAACTGATAAATCAAACCTCCCCAAGAGGTGAATAATAACCAGATAATCTCCAAAGCACACATTCTCTGCTGCTGGAGAAGCAAAGAGGAGACGATATACATTCAGAGTCATCATTAGGTCTTCTAGAAAATCCATTGCCTGTTATTACAGAGGATTACAGTTGGGCTGGTTTAGAGCAGAGGGAAGGGCTGAAATCAACAAAATTTTAGAGATGGGCTTCTCCCTCCATTTCTGGCTGAATTCAGAGGCGCCTGAGGCTGCCTCGACAACCATCGGTAAAGATGCAGCATCTTCTCCAAACATTCATTGAAGACTCCTGGGGTATGTTCTGTTTACCGCGCACTAAGGGGAATAGAGACTACAGATGAGACACTCTTTCTGCCCTCAAGGATTCCCCGCTCTGAAAGGGAGAGACGAGATAGACACACATGTAATTAAGAGGAAATATACGAGTATGTCCCACAAGAAAACATAACAGCATAAGTATGGCTTACATGAATAGATAGGGATTGGGATGATATCAGTGGCATAATAGATTTTAATCAGGAAAGGCTTCCTCAAGCTCTGTAACGATAAAAAAGTCTTAAAACAAGGAAGAATGGTCAGAGGGAGGTGGATCTGCTGGAGGTAGGTGGGCGGAGGCTTGGGGCCTTCATAGGAGAATGCTGGACTGGCGGGGTCTGAGGGGAGCAAGTTTGAAGCAGATGCACGTGACTGGAGCTGAAAGGGATGAAATGGAGCATAACGTTGAATGAGATGAGGGAGGGAGAAAATTGGGAAGAAAAGCGGAGCGGCTCTGGTTGGAGGCAGAAATCCAGCGCGAGCTTTCTCACCGAACGGAAGCTGACATGTGACGGAACCACTGAGGTGTTCCTTAAGCTTGCCTGCAGCTTTCAATTTCAACCTCCACCTCACATACACCTCAGAGCAGAAAATACAACAAATTAAACTTCTCTTCCCCGTTGAAGAAAGAGTACCTTTCTAAAGACAAAGAGGAGACATACTGCTTTACAGCAAACCCTTCTGAAAAGCATCTTCCCAGATGACAGGCAAATGACTGGACCATGATTAATCAGATTCACTCTCTTCGCCACAGTGAAGCTTGCAAGTTGGCCAAAACACCCCGATTCCTAGCTTCTCGCTCTAATCCAACTCATCTATTTACCACTGCCCACAAAGCACGTAGCTGTGTAGCCCACAATGAATCAATCAATAGTATTTATTGAGGGATTACTATGTGCAGAGCACTGTACCAAGTGCTTGGGAAAGTAAAATACAACAGAATTAAGAAACATATTCCCTGCCCGCTATGTAGACTGGAAGCTGAAGAAAATTCAGAAGCGGCAGTAACAGCATTTATTAAAAACCTTCTGGCTTAGGACACTGATTAGGCGCTTGGGAAGTATAGAATAATGATGAAGTGACACATTCCCTTCCCTCAAGGAGCTTACAGTCTAATGGGTAAGCAGAAAAAGCAAGACACTGTATGGCTTAAGGCTTTTATCCAAAAAAGTGAACCTTGGCCAGTACTTGGCAACCTGGATGCCAAACTGAGCAAAGACTGGCAAAATCAGGTGGCCAATCCATGTAAAATCCCTGATGGACTTTGAAATTTTACTCTTCTCTTCATCATCTACATTCAAGTTATTTCAAAAATCATATACAAGATGATGCTGTTCTTTCAATCATCAACTTGACAAATAAGAGTTCTCCCCTTTTATAATAATAATGATAATAAAAATAACAATAATAGTGGCATTTGTTAAGCACTTACTATGTGCCAGGCACTTGTTTTTTTTAATGGCATTTATTAAGCGCTTACTATGTGCAAAGCACTGTTCTAAGCGCTGGGGAGGTTACAAGGTGATCAGGTTGTCCCACGGGTGGCTCACAGTCTTCATCCCCATTTTAGAGATGAGGTAACAGGCACAGAGAAGTTAAGTGACTTGCCCAAAGTCACACAGCTGACAATTGGCAGAGCTGGAATTTGAACCCATGACCTCTGACTCCAAAGCCTGGGCTCTTTCCACTGAGCCATGCTGCACTATTCTAAGTGCTGGCGTGGATACAAGCAAATCAAACTGGACACAGTCCCTGTCCCATGGGGGGCTCACAGTCTCAACTCCCATTTTACCGATGAGGTAACAGAGGCACAGAGAAATAAAGTGACTTGCCCAAGATCACACAGCAGACAAGTGGCATAGCCAGGATTAGAACCCATGACCTTCTGATACCCAGGGTCTATCCACTACACCATGCTGCTTTTATCAATCAATCAATCGTATTTATTGAGCGCTTACTGTGTGCAGAGCACACGCTTTTATGCCACGTAAAGCAGCCTGGATCCTAAAAGCTCAGCGCCACTGACAGGTAGACCTGCAGTGCCTCAACTGAAAGCGGAAGGAGCAGAGAAAAACACTGTAACTCCAGACCTAGGTATTGCAGAGTCCCTTCGAGGATCAAAAAAGGGGGCCTTTAATTAAGACCCTCCCCAGTTCCTGGAGGAGCCCAACAGAGCCAATGGTCTTTTCTCAGCAGAGGGGAAACCAGTGCCAATCACCATGGATACAATCTACATACAGACACACTGGAGTCCCCAGTTGGAAGGTGTGTAAAGTGTAAACAAAGAGAAGGTGACATTTGACTAGGAGTCCCATCAATCACTTCAGGAAAAAGACTGCTGATATCGAGCACAAGTGTGACCTCTCCACCCAAAAAAAAAAAAAATCAATAGCCTTTATTGAGAACTTACTGTGCGTAGAGCACTGCATTAAGAGCTTCAGAGAGTACAACACATCAGCAGTGGTAGACACATTTTCTGCCCACGAGGAGCCAACAGTCTATATCTTTACATAATCATGATGTAATCTTTAAATTATATATTATGCATTATTTATTTATATTAATGTCCATCTCCACCCTTGGACCATAAGCAAATTGTGAGTAGGGAACTTGTCTGCCACCTTAGAGAAGCAGCGTGGCATAATGGATAGAGCACGGGCCTGGAGTCAAAAGGTCATGGATTCTAATCCTGGCTCCGCCACTTGTCTGCTGTGTGACCTTGGGCAAGTCACCTCACTTCCCTGTGCCTCAGTTACCTCATCTGTAAAATGGGGATCAAGACTGTGAGCCCCACGTGGGACAGAGACTGTGTCCAACACAATTTGCTTGTATCCAGCCCAGCACCTAGTGCAGTGCCTGGCACATGGTAAATCAATCAATCAATCAATCGTATTTATTGAGCGCTTACTATGTGCAGAGCACTGTACTAAGCGCTTGGGAAGTACAAATTGGCAACACATAGAGACAGTCCCTACCCAACAGTGGGCTCACAGTCTAAAAGCACAGTCTAAATGCTTAACAAATACCATTATTATTATAACAATCATATTTACTGAGTGCTTACTGTAAGCAGAGCACTATACTAAGCACTTTGGAGAGTACAACACAATATGACACTGTCTCTGCTCATGACGACCTTACAGTTTACAACTGTAAGCTCCGTTGTAGTCTCCCAGCAGCTTAGTGCAGTGCTCTGCACATAGTAGCACTCAATAAATACCATTGATGATGACAGGGGAAGGAACCCTAGTTTTCAGAGGGAACACTGCATTCTTTCAACAAGACTGCAAATTCAGGAATCAAGGCTGGTGACCGGACAAGAATCCTAGGATACACTTCAAACTCATCCCTAATCGATTCACCTCAGCGAATGGCATCTCTGGCCTGCAGGTGAGTCACAATCGTACTCTGAGTCCAAAAGGCGCTGAGGAAAACAGATGAAAATCTGACAGTCTGATCTTACTCAGTGGAGATTACAGTCACTTCACATTGATCAATCAATCAATCAATCGTATTTATTGAGCACTTACTGTGTGCAGAGCACTGTACTAAGCGCTTGGGAAGTACAAGCTGGCAACATATAGAAACAGTCCCTACCCAACAGTGGGCTCACAGTCTAGAAGGGGGAGACAGAGAACAAAACCAAACATACTAACAAAATAAAATAAATAGAATAGATAGGCACAAGTAAAATAAATAATTGATGAGTGCTACAATCAAATATCTAGTAAGGGGGGGGAAAATGTCAATCACTCGGAAGCCACATGGAGCCTGACGCTGCAAGGCCAATCAGGTTAGGCAGGAATAAGTGGGCAACTGGACAATGCTGAATACCTCAGGCGTAAAAAGTTCAGAGCTGAGCTGGTGACTACTAAAAATCCCAAGGCAATGGTGACTGGACCACTCTGAAAATAAGGTACCAGGGGAGGAAGAAGCAAGGGCTCAAGCATCTTCTGTGTCTTCCGTAGTAATTGAGGCCTAGCAAGCACCTTGAGATATCATCTCATCTATCCCCAAGAAGGAAAAAGGAAAGCCCATTAGGAGGCTAATTTAGCGAAAAAAAAATTGAGTGAACTAACTGTGAGGTGTGACTTTCAACAAAAATTCTCAGAAGAGGTTAAATCAATCAATAGTAATTACTGAGCACCTACTGGGTGTAAAAATTTGCACTAAGCATTTGGGAGAGTACAATCAAATTGATGCCTTGGGATAAAAATGGAGTGTTCGTGGGAAGAAATGAATGCAGCGGCCATCACAGTTTTAATTTGGGCATGGAATAACCTGCACCGTAGGTGTGGACGTTGTTAAATCTTTTGAAACTTTTGCATATGCATCAGGATATAGCGCTGGAGGTCCCTTTCATTCATATCCTCCTCCTCCTCTATCAGATGGCTGGCTCTCCTATTATTTGCACATCCTCCAACTGCCAGATACCTTAAACTGCAGACTCTGGTTCTAACCCAAGGATTGCTCTGTTCCAGAGAATAAGGATCCCTCCCTTAGTCACACTCCCCACCCAAGTAGGGGTTTTTTCTCCTCATTGTTTCCAGAGAACCTGAAACAGCCAGGAGGCTCTTTCACCATCTAAAGAGCATCAGTAAACAACGAAGGATAGAAACTGAGGGCTTGAATCAACCCGGAGCCTCTAAAACACACACACACAAGTTACCCGGATCAAAAAGGCCACTTAAGAACTTTCAACTATAAAAAGTAACCAGCCTTGAAAAATTTCAACCTAGAAGGGGTTCAGAAAGGGAAAGGTGCTCCCAGTTAAATAGCATTCATCCTGAACATTAATATAGCCCTATACTGTTATTGCCAATTTAAAAAAATGCACACCAAACCTTTTCCTTTTCATTGATTTTCTTTTTTAAAGACTGCATCAGCTGCAGACAAAAAAAAAAAAAAAAAAGACTCCACAGACCCAATAAAGCTAAGCTGTCTCCAAACTAAGTGGCTAGAACATGGGCCTGGGAATTCATTCATTCAATCGTATTTATTGAGTGCTTACTGTGTGCAGAGCACTGTACTAAGCGCCTGGGAAGTACAAGTTGGCAACATATAGAGACGGTCCCTACCCAACAGTGGGCTCACAGTCTAGAAGTGGAATCAGAAGGCTGTGGCTCTAATCCCAGCTCTGCTACTTGTCTGCTGTGTGACCTTGGGCAAGTCACTCTTCGCTTTTCTATGCCCAGTTAGTTACCTCATAAGTAAAATGGGGATTAAAACTGTGAGCCCAATGTGGAACAGGGACTATGTCCAGCCCAATTACCGTGTATCTACCCGAGCGCTTACTATAGTGCCTGGCACAAAGTAAATGCTTAAATATCACAATTATTATTATAATTATTATGACCAAGATGCTAGCATTCATTTTGTCTTCGAGAAAACCTCCTTGGCATGGCACCAAAGAGGATGAGAGACCCAAATTCCACGGCATTTAATAGAGTGAAGAAGCCACCCTGTAACCCTACAAGGAAAAATCCCTTGCCCTCGGAAACTGTTTTCCACTTGGGCACTAGGATCCTCCACTGGGTCAAACTACAGTTCAACCAATCTGTGTGTGGCACTGTGAGATGGCTGGTCATCCATTCTTCCCCAGTGAAAAACAAACAAGACAAAAATTGCTTAGTTGGCTTTGAGGTACAATATTGACAAGTCAGACGATTCATTTGGTAGGGAGAAAAAATAGGGGAAAAAAGATGACTAACTACACTGGCACCCCCACACTGACACCAGCAGTGGCCTGGAGCCCCTACTGTCACACTAACACACACCCCCTCAAACTGCCTTCAGATGTCTGAGGACACTCTCAGGCTGTCAACCTCACTGATACCAGCTCCTCTTTCTCCACCGCATCTCTCCAGCCTCAACCTTGGTCCGGGTCTCAGTTATTTTGTTAGGAGCTCTCTGCCCACAGAACGGCTGGTTAGTTTTACTCTTTGAGAGCTCTCAGCTGTAGCGCTTAAGACCAGGCTAGCGTTCAGGAGACCCAGAAGTAAGTTTACACATTTTAAGGCAGTTTCAAGACAAAAGACAGGCAAAGGTCTGAAACGAGGGAAACGAAAGCCCTTGAAGTCTGTGGCAGGCATTCCTTTCTAGAGGGGTTTTACCCAAAACCTGTCCTCCCTGTAGCTTTCCCTTTACCAAAGACAACGCCATCAAGCTCCTCGTATCATTAGGGCCTAAGCTCAGCATTATCTTTAAATTGTACTTACGGAGCACTTACCGTGTGCAGAGCACTGTACTAAGCGCTTGGGAGAGGACAATAACAACATCTCACTCAACCAGGATATTCAATCTGTCACCAAATCCTTAGCTTCCACCTATGCATCATACATAGAATTCACCTATTTCTCTATTGCACCCTCCCAAGTGCTTAGCAAGGTGCTCTCTTCCCAGTAAGTGCTCAAATGCGATTGAATGAAAAGTCCCACATTAAGTGTCTCACAATACTGGATTTACCGTGTCCAATGCTGCAAGCATGTACTATTCCACTTTCCTCTAACGTGACCCGGGATCCAGAGAGGCTCACACTGATGGGAAAATATTTCCCAAATCCCTAACGGAACTCTAGCCAAAATGCCCAGTGAAAACAACAGAACTAAATGTACATAGGGAGAAACAGTTCAGCGAGTAGGACGTTTTCACCCCATTAATTTTCACTACAGAGAAAATTTAATCCATCTACTTCAAGTCCCTCCGCATTCTTTCAGTTCATTTTTTTCACTGCTCAGAACTTCTCCACATTAGTATTTGCTCTGTTCTCGCAATCGTTTTTAGAAACTAAATTTGACACTTTTTAGGTCAAGCCTAGATAGGTAGTGCCCATCCATGCAATTTTTCACTCCAGAGTTCAGACAGAATGCTGTTGGGGTATCAGGGAACCTTCTTCCAGAAGCGTGCTTTGTCTGGAGGGAATGCAACGTGAGGTTGGAAGAAATGGTTATGGTGTTAAGGTGTACGTACTATGTGACTTTCCTTCAACTCAGCATTCAGCAGGATCATAATCCCCACAGGATTGGAGAACTGATTGTATCTCCTACATTGTTCGGACTTGACCAGCATGATGTCGCCACAGAACCCATTTAAGGGTAGGAGGAAGACAATGTACAACTACACATCAGGTATTAATAGCTGCTAAAACCACCCAATAGCCCTACATTAGCTTAGCTCGGGCCACTTCTTGGACACTAGCAGTTGGGACCTTTCTCCATCAGACAAGGGAGCTTTCTTCTCAATGGATTCTAATCCCCCGTTTCACACACACAAGCAGCCTGATCCTCTGGAACCCAAGAACCAACAGCCCAGGTCCCTCCTCCTCAATAATAATAACAATGATGATGATGGTGGTTTGTTAAGCGTTTATTCTGTGCCAAGCACTGTATTAAACACTAGGGTAGCTCCCACATGGCGGCCGGGGGGCGGTCAGTCCGAGCAGGAGGGAGAACAGGTACTGACTCCCCATTTTACATTTGAGGGAACTGAGGCGTAGAGTCCTGAAGTGGCTTGACCAAAATCACACAGCAGACAAGTGGCAGAGCCAGGATTAGAAGTCGGGTCCTTCTGTCTCCCAAACCTGTGGTCTAAGGCCTGTGCTAAAAGTACAGGTGCTGGAAGGTTTGCTCCAGCAAAGAGCACTTGGAGACAGCGTCCGAAATGGCAGCTTCTATCTCCTAGAATGACCCAATACACTCGGTTCGGCCATAACGGGTACTTTCACTTGGCTTCTTGACTAAAATGCTCTTGGGGAACATTTGTTGGACAACAGTGAAAAGCAGCACGGCCTAGTGGAACGAGCAGGGTCCTGGGAATCACGAGGACCTGGGGTCTAACCTGACCCTGCCACTTGCCTGCTGTGTGACCTCAGGCAAGTCGCTTAACTTCTTTAGGGCATCAGTTACCTCATCTGTAAAATGGGGATTTAAGACTCTGAGACCCATGTGGGCCCTGGACTGGGTCCAACCTGAGTAGCTTGTGTCTACCCCAGTGCTTGGCACAGCGGCTGGCACGTAGCAGGCGCTTAACAAACGTCACAAAAACAAATCAACAAAAAACGTGAGCTCCTTTGAATACAGCAGCACTCAGAGTCAGAAGAAATGGTTCACGTGCGGGGCAGGACCCGTGCTGGATTCGGGAGCACTACAACATGAGTTTTCCTTGAGGCAGATTGATTGATTGAAAAATCCCACACTGAGGAACTCACGATACAGTACTCACCGTGTCCAATGCTGCATGCACGTGCTATTCCATTTCCTCCAAACAGGCCCTGGATCCAGAGAGGCTCACGCTGATAAGCAAACATTCTCCAATACCCTAACTGAACACAACCCTCAAGTTCTGAGGGGACAGAGGGGCCAAAGAATAGCCCTCCCTCGTCAAACCCAAAAGGTGAATTTAACCTTTCCTCTCGCTACGCGGGAGGAGTTGGAGGCCCGGCTTCAAGCAGCACCTACCTGTGTCTCCGTGGAAAGCGCCATCTTGAACGCTTCTCCCAGAAAGGGCATCTCCGTCGCTTGGCCAGATTTGCCCAGTTTTTCGGACCCCTACGATAGTGGCTTCCGACACGACGACCTGTCCCTGCTGGTGTCGCTTTTGGGACTGGGGAGTCGGCGGGCTGCTGCTGTCGAAAGACTGCTGGGAGTTCTGGGAGGGCGAGCGACTCTTATCCCGGTACATCCGGCAGGTGGTGGGGCTCGGGGAGACGTGGCTGGACTGCCCAGAGGAGAAGTCTTCCTCACTAGAGGTGAGGTTCTCGTTGGAGCTACAGTCCGGGGTGTACCCGCCCCCGATATCCTCAAAGCTCCTCGGGGAGTAGGACCTCCGGGGCCAGGTGAGATGCTTCTCCTGGTCGGACACGCTCTGACTCCGCAACACGGGGCCCTTGCCCTCGCTTTCGCCCATCATCCCCCCCACGAAGATACTCTGGTAGGGCTGGTACTCCGCCGGCGGCCACGGCGGCCGGTTCCCCCCGTTGGCGTCGATCATGTTGTCCCTGAGGAACCGGGGGTTCAGCTCGACGTCCTCGTACTCGCCGTCGTGGCCGCAGCTGCTCTCCGAAGACCTCCCCCGGTAGGGCGACCTCTGGAACTCGCCAAAGCCGGGCCCCGGGCAGCCCGGGAGGGCGTGCGGGGACTTCTTGCGCTCCATCTGCATGGCCTGGGTGCCCAGGGAGCTGATGCGGTCGGACACCTCCTTGTCGTTGACCTTCACCAGGCCCCGCTCGTGATGGTACTCCACGTTGACGTAGAAGGGCTTCTCGGCCTCGGCGGGGAGGCGGGAGTGGGCCTTCCTCATCCTTTCGAAGTTGGACCGCAGGGCGGCCACGCTGTGGGGGTTCGCCCTGTCCTTGCCCGCCGGCTCCGAGGGCCCGTCCTTCTCGCCGGCCGGCCGGCGGGCCTTGGACGGGGACCCGTCCCCGCCCTCCGGGCCTTCGGCCGCCCTCTCCGTCTTCTCCTCCCCGCGGAGTGGCCTGGTCCTGTCGGGGTCCCCTTCCAGGCGCCGGCCGTTCTCCGACGGGGGAGACCCGTCGGACCCATCGCTCTGGGTGGACGGCTTCGTGGAGGAAGGCACGTGGCCCTCGGCCTTCTCCTCTGCGGTCAGGCGGCCGGTCCCGTCGAGGTCACCGGGGTCAGGGGGCGAGGGCCCGGCCTGGTCCGGCGCCGCCGCCTCTTCTCCGCTCCCCTCCGGGCCCTGGGACACCCTCTTGAACCCCCACCGCTGGCGGTCGTAGCTCTTCTTCTCCTTGGCCAGCAAGGTCTGCAGGTAGATCATGCGGAAGCGCTCCTTGTTGACCTCCATCTCCAGCCTCCTGATGGACGCCTTGCACCTCTCCAGCTCCTGCTCGATGTCCCCCACCGACTTCAGCTCCATCCTGGGGGGATCCGAGTCGGGGAACTGGGCCTTCCAGGCTTCCGCGAACCCCACGGGCTCCACCATCTTGGGAAGGAGGGCCGGGATTGGGGGGGGAGGAGGGGGGAGGCCTAGAGGGCGTCCGGGAGGAGGTGGGCGGCTCGCATGGTCCCGGCCTCGGTGGGAACAATGCCGGGGCGGGGGAGCGGGCTTGGGGCGGTGCCTCCCACCCGATTCGGCCCCGGGAGCCTGGCCAGCAGGACGGTGGTCACCTTGGCCGGCTCACTAGCCCACGGCCCGGCCTCTTTGGGGGGGCTTCCCCGCTGCCCGCTCGTCGGGGAGCCCGTCCATCCCCCCCGGCCGGGCCCGTTCTTCCTCCTCCTCCTCCTCCTCCTCCTCCTCCTTCTCCTTCTCCTCCGGGCACCCTGCTCCTCTGCAGGCAGGGGAGGGGGCTAGCGGGGGGAGGGGCGGGGCCACCTGGGGGGGAGGGACCAACCTTAAAGAGACCGGACACCGACCCTCTACGGGGGGGGGGGATGCTTAGATCGCCAGCGTTCAGCCACTCATTCAAACCCATTTAGTAATGATAATGATGGGATTCGTGCCAAGCACTGTTCGAAGCGCTGGGGTTGATACACTGTAATCACGTTGTCCCAAGAGGGGCTCACGGTTTTAACCCCCATTTGATGGATGAGGTCACTGAGAATGATGATAACGATGGCCTTTATTAAGGCTTACTATGTGCCAAGCACTGTTCTAAGCGCTGGGGTTGATACACTGTAATCACGTTGTCCCACGAGGGGCTCACGGTTTTAACCCCCATTTGACAGATGAGGTCACTGAGGCCCAAAGATGATACTATGTGCAAAGCATTATTCTAACCGCTGGGTTTGATACACTGTAATCATGTTGTCCCAAGAGGGGCTCACGGTTTTAACCCCCATTTGACAGATGAGGTCACTGAGAATGATGATAACAATGGCCTTTATTAAGGCTTACTATGTGCAAAGCACTGCTCTAAGTGCTGGGGTTGAAACACTGTAATCACGTTGTCCCAAGAGGGGCTCACGGTTTTAACCCCCATTTGATGGATGAGGTCACTGAGAATGATGATAACGATGGCCTTTATTAAGGCTTACTATGTGCCAAGCACTGTTCTAAGCGCTGGGGTTGATACACTGTAATCACGTTGTCCCACGAGGGGCTCGCGGTTTTAATCCCCATTTGACAGATGCGGTCACTGAGGCCCAGAGATGATACTATGTGCAAAGCACTGTTCTAAGCGCTGGGGTTGATACACTGTAATCACGTTGTCCCACGAGGGGCTCACGGTTTTAACCCCCATTTGACAGATGCGGTCACTGAGGCCCAGAGATGATACTATGTGCAAAGCATTATTCTAACCCCTGGGGTTAATACACTGTAATCGGGTTGGCCCACGAGGGGCTCACGGTTTTAACCCCCATTTGACAGATGAGGTCACCGAGAATGATGATAACGATGGCCTTTATTAAGGCTTACTATGTGCCAAGCACTGTTCTAAGCGCTGGGGTTGATACACTGTAATCAGGTTGGCCCACGAGGGGCTCCCGGTTTTAATCCCCATTTGACAGATGCGGTCACTGAGGCCCAGAGATGATACTATGTGCAAAGCATTATTCTAACCGCTGGGGTTGATACACTGTAATCAGGTTGTCCCACGAGGGGCTCAGGGTTTTAATCCCCATTTGACAGATGAGGTCACTGAGAATGATGATAACGATGGCCTTTATTAAGGCTTACTATGTGCCAAGCACTGTTCTAAGCGCTGGGGTTGATACACTGTAATCAGGTTGGCCCACGAGGGGCTCACGGTTTTAACCCCCATTTGACAGATGAGGTCACCGAGAATGATAATAACGATGGCCTTTATGTGCAAAGCACTGTTCTAAACCCTGAGGTTGATACACTGTAATCGGGTTGTCCCATGAGCGGTTTACAGCTTTAATCCCCATTTGACAGATGAGGTCACCGAGAATGATAATAACGATGGCCTTTATTAAGGCTTACTATGTGCAAAGCACTGTTCTAAGCGCTGGGGTTGATACACTGCAATCAGGTTGGCCCACGAGGGGCTCACGGTTTTAACCCCCATTTGACAGATGAGGTCACCGAGAATGCTAATAACAATGGCCTTTATTAAGGCTTACTATGTGCCAAGCACTGTTCTAAGCGCTGGGGTTGATACACTGTAATCACGTTGTCCCACGAGGGGCTCACGGTTTTAATCCCCATTTGACAGATGAGGTCACTGAGGATGATAATAAGGATGGCCTTTATTAAGGCTTACTATGTGCAAAGCACTGGTCTAAGAGCTGGGGTTGATACACTGTAATCAGGTTGGCCCACGAGGGGCTCACGGTTTTAATCCCCATTTGACAGATGGGGTCACGGAGGCCCAGAGAATGATAATAACGATGGCCTTTATTAAGGCTTACTATGTACAAAGCACTGTTCTAAGCGCTGGGGTTGATACACTGCAATCACGTTGTCCCACGAGGGGTTCACGGTTTTAATCCCCATTTGACAGATGAGGTCGCTGAGGCCCAGAGAATAATAATAATGATGACATTTATTAAGCGCTTACTATGTGCAAAGCACTGCTCTAAGCGTTGGGGTTGACACACTGTAATCAGGTTGTCCCACGAGGGGCTCACAGTTTTAATCCCCATTTGACAGATGAGGTCACTGAGGCCCAGAGAATAATAATAACGATGGCCTTTATTCATTCATTCATTCATTCATTCAATCACTTGCATTCAATTCCCAAGCGCTTAGTATAGTGTTCTGCACACAGTAAGCGCTCAATAAATATTAATAGTAATAATGATGGTATTTGTGCCAAGCGCTGTTCTAAGCACTGGGCTTGATACAGTGTAATCAGGGTGTCCCACGAAATGTTTACAGTTTTAATCCCCAGTTTACAGATGAGGTCGCTGAGGCCCAGAGAATAATAATAATGATGACATTTATTAAGTGCTTACTATGTGCAAAGCACTGTTCTAAGCACTGGGGTTGATACACTGTAATCAGGTTGCCCCACGAGGGGCTCACAGTTTTAATCACCATTTTCCAGATGAGGTCACTGATGCCCAAAGAATAATAATAATAATAATAATGGCATTTATTAAGCACTTACTATGTGCAAAGCACCATTCTAAGCGCTGGGGAGGTTACAAGGTGATCAGGTTGTCCCACGTGGGGCTCACAGTCTTAATCCCCATTTGACAGTTGAGGGAACTGAGGCCCAGAGAAGATAAATGACTTGCCCAAAGTCACACAGCTGACAAACGGTGGACTGGAGATTTGAACCCATGACCTCTGACTCCCAAGCCTGTACTTTTTCCACCAAGCCATGCTACTTCTGCAAAGTCACCCAGATGATAAGGGGCAGAGCAGGAATTTGAACCCACAACCTCTGACTCCCAAGCCCGGGCTTTTTCCACTGAGCCAGCGCTTCGCCCATAGTAAGCGCTTAACAGATACCATCATCATCAAATGGGCTTGAATGAATGAATTAATGAACCCAGGCAGCGTGGCTCAGTGAAAAGAGTCCGGTCTAGGGAGTCAGAGGTCATGGGTTCTCATCCCAGGTCCGCCACTTGTCTGCTGTGTGACCTTGGGTAAGTCACTTCACTTCATTGAGCCTCAGTGACCTCATCTGGAAAATGGGGATGAAGACTGTGAGCCCCACATGGGACAATCTGATGACCCTGTATCTAACCCAGCGCTTAAAACAGTGCTTGACATCTAGTAAGAGCTTAACAAATACCAGAATTATAATAGTGAGCAATTACGGTGTGCAGAGCACTGGACTCAGTGCTTGGAAAGTACAATTCATTCATTCATTCATTCACTCAATCCTATTGATTGAGCGCTTACTGTGTGCAGAGCACCGGACTAAGCGCTTGGGAAGTACAATTGGGCAACAGATAGAGACAATTCCGACGCAAAAACGGGCTCAGTCTAGGGGGAGACATTCATTCAATCATATTTATTGAGCATTTACCGTGTGCAGAGCAGTGTACTAAGCGCTTGGAAAGTACAATTCAGCATCAGAGACGGTCCCGACCCAACAACGGGCTCACAGTCTAGAAGGGGGAGACATCATTCAGTCATTCAGTCGTATTTAGCGAGCACTTACTGTGTGCAAAGCACTGGACTAAGTGCTTGGAAAGTACAATTCATTCATTCATTCATTCATTCACTCATATTTATTGAGTGCTTACCGTGTGCAAAGCAGTGTACTAAGCACTTGGGAAGTACAATTCGGCAACAGAGACAATCCCTACCAAACAATGGGCTCACAGTCTAGAAGGGGGAGACAAGACAACAAAACAAAACAAGTAGATAGGTGTCACTGCCATCAACATAGATAAATAGAATTGTAGATATATACACATCATTAATAAACGAAAGAGTAATAAATATGTGCAATAATAATAATAATGGCATTTGTTAAGTGCTTACTATGTGTCAAGCACAGGTACTCCCACATGGGGCTCACAGTCTTAATCCTCATTTTACTGATGAGGTAACTGAGGCCCAAAGAATCAATCAATCAATCAATCAGTCATATTTATTGAGTGCTTACTTTGTGCACAGCACTGTACTAAGCGCTTGGGAAGTACAAGTTGGCAACATATAGAGACAGTCCCTACCCAACAGTGGGCTCACAGTCTAAAAGGGGGAGACAGAGAACAAAACAAAACACACTAACAAAATAAAATGAATAGAATAGATATGTACAAGTAAAATAAATAGAGTAATAAATATGTACAAACATGTACATAATATGTAC
Source organism: Tachyglossus aculeatus (assembly GCF_015852505.1). Taxonomy (NCBI): domain Eukaryota; kingdom Metazoa; phylum Chordata; class Mammalia; order Monotremata; family Tachyglossidae; genus Tachyglossus; species Tachyglossus aculeatus. Next base: position 18,591,377 of record NC_052086.1, on the reverse strand, counting down.
AATTTGTACATATGTACAAATATATACATAAATATGTATACAGCACCTGTACACAGGTGCTGTGGGGAAGGGAAGGAGGTAAGATGGGGGGATGGAGAGGGAGACGAGGGGGAGAGGAAGGAATGGGCTCAGTCTGGGAAGGCCTCCTGGAGGAGGTGAGCTCTCAGTAGGGCCTTGAAGGGAGGAAGAGAGCTAGCTTGGCGGATGGGCAGAGGGAGGGCATTCCAGGCCAGGGGGAGGACGTGGGCCGGGGGTCGATGGCGGGACAGGCGAAAACGAGGCCCGGTGAGGAGATCAGCGGCGGAGGAGCGGAGGGTGCGGGCTGGGCTGAAGAAGGAGAGAAGGGAGGTGAGGTAGGAGGGGGCGAGGGGATGGATGGACAGCCTTGAAGCCCAGGGTGAGGAGTTTCTGTCTGATGCTCAGATTGATCGGTAGCCACTGGAGGTTATTGAGGAGGGGAGTAACATGCCCAGAGCGTTTCTGGACAAAGATAATCCGGGCAGCAGCATGAAGTATGGATTGAAGTGGGGAGAGACATGAGGATGGGAGATCAGAGAGAAGGCAGTAGTGCTTGACACATAGTAAGTGCTTAACAAATACCGTCATCATTATTATTATTATTACTTCACTTCTCTGTGCCTCAGCCACCTCATCTGTGAAATGGGGATTAAGACTGTGAGTGCAAATTGGGATAACCTGACGACCTTGGATCTACCCCAGCTCTTAGAACAGTACTTGGCACATAGTAAGCGCTTAACTACCATTATTATTCTTATTAGGCAGCATGGAATAGTGGATAGAGCACAGGCCTAGGAGTCAGAAAGTCATGGGTTCTAATCCTGCCTCTGCCACTTGTCTGCTGTGTGACCTTGAGCAAGTCACTTCACTTCTCTGTGCCTTGGTTACCTCATCTGTAAAATGAGGATTGAGAAGGCTGTGAGCCCTTTGTGGGGCAGGGAATACATCCCACCGGATTTGTTTGTACCCATCCCAGCGCTTAGTACAGTGCCTGGCACAGTGTAAGTGCTTAATAAATACCATTTATTATAATTATTATTATGAATATGTTATAGCTGCGCTCCAGGAGCACAATTAAAGGGACCGGCCACCGGCATGGACCCCAAGGTCCAGGAGCCGCTGAGGGGGAACGATCGCTTGGGCCCAAACGCCGGGGACACCGGGACACCACCCCACACACAAAAAAAAGAGAAGCAGTGTGGCTCAGTGGTAAGAGCCTGGGCTTTGGAGTCCGAGGTCATGGGTTCGAATCCCGGCTCCGCCACATGTCTGCTGTGTGACCTTGGGCAAGTCACTTCACTTCTCTGAGCCTCAGTTACCTCATCTGGCAAATGGGGATTGACTGTGAGCCCCACGTGGGACAACCTGATGACCTTGTACCCCCCCCAGCGCTTAGAACAGTGCTTTGCACATAGTAAGCACTTAACAAATGCCATTAAAAAAAAAATCCCCACTTGTTAGGGGTCTCTGAATGGGTTTGGACATTTGCACCAATCTTGCTTAATCAGTTATAGCTGCGCGCCAGGAAAGCAATCTAGTCCAAAAGTTTGCTGATGCGGAAATTTTAAAAGAACAAAAAAGCCCAAAACATTAAGACTTGATCTTAAAACAATGAGCTCTTTGAAAGCAACATTGTGGGAGGAGGAAGGGCCGGCCCTGATCAGAGGCGACGCAGGAAGAGAGCTGCCTCCTAAAGCCTAACGATGCCTGCCCAGTCTTTTAGACTGTGAGCCCACTGTTGGGTAGGGACTGTCTCTATATGTTGCCAATTTGTACTTCCCAAGCGCTTAGTACAGTGCTCTGCACATAGTAAGCGCTCAATAAATACGATTGATGATGATGCCCAAGTTGGCATGGTAGCCAACGCTGCCCAGCCAGGACCAGTGTCCTGGTTGTGGTTTTGATGCCTGTCTCCTCTCTTAATAATGATGGCATTTGTTAAGCGCTTACTATGTGCAGAGCACTGTTCTAAGCGCCGTGGGGGGGATACAAGGTGATCAGGTTGTCCTACGGGGGGCTCACAGCCTTAATCCCCATTTTCCAGATGAGGGAACTGAGGCTCAGAGAAGTGAAGTGACTTGGCCAAGGTCACAAAGCAGACATGTGGCGGAGCTCGGATTCGAACCCATGACCTCTGACTCCAAAGCCCGGACTCTTTCCACTGAGCCACGAGGCTTCTCTGACTCTCTTCTAGACTGTGAGCCCGTGGTGGGCAGGGATTGTCTCTCTTTATTGCTGAATTGTACTTTCCAAGCGTGTAGTACAGTGCCCTGCGCACAGTAAGCCTTCAATAAATACAATTGAATGAATAAATGAAAGAAGCAGCGTGGCTTAGTGAAAAGAGTGCGGGTTTGGACATCAGAGGACGTAGGTTCTAATCCCGCCTCTGCCACCTGCCTGCTGTGTGACCTTAGGCAAGCCACTGAAGTTCCCCATGCCTCAGTTACCTCATCTGTAAAATGGGGATTGAGACTGTGAGCCCCACGTGGGACAACCTGATTACCTTGTATCTACCCCAGCATTTAGAACAGTGCCTGACACATAGTAAGTGCTTAACAAATACCGTCATTATTATTATTATTACTTCACTTCTCTGTGCCTCAGCCACCTCATCTGTAAAATGGGGATTGAGACTGTGAGCCCCACGTGGGACAACCTGATTACCTTGGATCTACCCCAGCGCTTAGAACAGTGCTTGGCACCTAGTAAGTGCTTAACAAATACCGTCATTATTATTATTAGTACTTCACTTCTCTGTGCCTCAGCCACCTGATCTGTAAAATGGGAATTGAGACTGTGAGCCCCACGTGGGACAACCTGATTACCTTGTACCTACCCCAGCGCTTAGAACAGTGCTTGGCACCTAGTAAGCGCTTAACAAATATCATTCATTCATTCATTCAATCGTATTTATTGAGCTCTTACTGTGTGCAGAGCACTGTACTAAGCGCTTGGGAAGTACAAGTTGGCAACATATAGAGACGGTCATCATCATCAATCGTATTTATTGAGCGCTTACTGTGTGCAGAGCACTGTACTCAGTGTTTGGGAAGTACAAGTTGGCAACATATAGAGATGGTCCCTACCCAACAGTGGGCTCACAGTCTAGAAGGGGGAGACAGACAACACAACAAAACATATTAACAAAATAAAATAAGTAGAATAAATTTGTACAAGTAAAATAAATAAATAGAGTAATAGTATTATCATCATCAATCGTATTTATTGAGAGCTTACTGTGTGCAGAGCACTGTACTAAGCGCTTGGGAAGTACAAATTGGCAACATATAGAGACAGTCCCTACCCAACAGTGGGCTCACAGTCTAAAAGGGGGAGACAGAGAACAAAACCAAACATACTAACAGAATAAAATAGTAATAGTATTATTACTATTATTATTATTATCATTATTATGGGGAGCGACTGGGTTCACAACAGAATCCACCCGGAGTCATCGGTCCAGTGCCACTTCTTAGCAAATAGAACCGATGTTCTTGGCTACTTGAACGACTCAAAATTGGAGCATCAATCAATCAATCAATCGTATTTATTGAGAGCTTACTGTGTGCAGAGCACTGGACTAAGCGCTTGGGAAGTACAAGTTGGCAACATATAGAGACGGTCCCTACCCAACAGCGGGCTCACAGTCTAAAAGGGGGAGAAGAAACGGAGAGTACAAAACTTTAGAATTGGTCTGACAGGACAGAGCAAACGCTACTGGGGGGCACCCTCTAGACTATAAGCTCCTGGTGGGCAAAGAATGTGTCTGCTTATTGAGTATTCAACTCCTCCAAGTGTTTAAGATAGTGCTCGGCACACACGGTAAGCGCTCAATAAATACGATTGAATGAAACAGCGGAAAGAGTACGGGTTTGGGAGTCAGAGGTCATGGGTTCCAATCCTGACTCCACCACTTGGCAGCTGTGTGACTTTGGCCAAGTCGCTTAACTTCTCTGTGCCTCAGTTCCCTCATCTGTAAAATGGGGATTAATCAATCAATCAACCGTATTTATTGAGCGCTTACTGTGTGCAGAGCGCTGTACTAAGCGCTTGGGAAGTACAAGTTGGCAACATATAGAGACAGTCCCTACCCGACAGTGGGCTCACAGTCTAGAAGGGGGAGACAGAGAACAAAACCAAACATACTAACAAAATAAAATAAATAGAATAGATATGTACAAGTAAAATAAAGTAATAAATATGTACAAACATATATACAGATTAAGACTGTGAGCCCCACCTGGGACAACCTGACAACCTTGTATCTCCCCCAGCACTTAAAACAGTGCTCGGCACATAGTAAAGCGCTTAAGAAATGCCATCATTATTACTATTGTATCAGTTGCCATTCCTAAGAGCATGCGTGTGTCTATCCGTAGCTCGTTGCACATTCCTCCACACACAACTCTTTAACCCTCATAAATACCTGCATCCACTCATTCACCCCGGATAATCCTACTTGATGGCATAGGACAAAACAGTACAATCCTACTTGGATGAACTTGTGGTTCAACGAAGTAATCCCATCTGCATATTCACTTTTCAAAATACTTTTATATATGCATAGTTACATTGCCTACACTCCAAATCTAGAGGTGTCCTTTGTCCTCAAAAGAAGGGGCCACTGACAGTGAAATTCACCTGTGTTTGTGTATGTGTGTGTCTGAAAAGGCCAATGCCAGACCCATAGTCATTGTGCACACACCAAGCCTGTCCCTCCCTGGGCGGTCATGTTTAATGTTTGTAGCACCTGGTACTGTTTTCATTTTTTTTTGCCTCCTTGCCTCTCTCAAAATACATCTTGAGGACTTCCAACAAGGACACTTGGAAAAATGCAGGAAATCACATTAGGGTTGGGGTAAAGGTGGCAGTGACTGCCCAAGTGTTTGGGCAGAAAAGTTAAATATAGTGTAATTTTGAAAAGGTGGCAACAGCAGATTTTCTTGGGTCACCGGTAATCTTCCTCCAAATGTGAAAAAAATTATAAAATCACATACCTACCCTGTCTGCCCCGTTTAAGTCAAATGACAAATATTCCAGAAAGGTTCATATTTGCCCATGGAGTGACTCTAAAGAGCTGGTCTGTAGACAAGTTCTGCACCTCATATACCCTTATACTGATCTGGAAGGTGCTTTCCCTGCCAACCTGTCATATTTATGTGCTGGGTTTTTGTTTTGTTTTGTTTTTGTTATAGTTATGTTAAAACGAGTTCTGAATGCTTTTAAGTCTCTTTTAATTAAAATAAAATCAGGATTACAAAGCTTTTGGATCATGAATCACCACTAAAAGATAGATCAGACTAGTGGTCAGAAACAAATCATTTAGAGTAGTCACATTATGAGAGCAATTATTAAGTGTACTATTTTGGGCCAGGTACCGGGCTCTAGGAAAAATACAATGAAAGTTAAGAAACTTGATTCCTGACCTCAAGTTTCTAATTTAAGTGAGAAAACATCCATATAGCATAGAACCCCAGGCAGTAATAACTAGTAATAAACTGGTATTAAGTTAAAAGGAACCTCTTAAAAAAAACCCCAAAAACAGTTCAAACAGTTAACAGGCTCCATCTGGGGCAAAATACCTGTTCAGGGCCTCCAGGTATGCAGTCAACCAGAATAGTCGAAATTGAAAAAAAGGGTTGTTCTGAAGGCAGCTGCAGGGAGCAAACTAAGACCAGGAAGTGGCAGGAGAATAGATTTTAGGACTTTTCCCCTTCAGTTAGGGAGATTCTGAATCACAGAACAAGGTTTTTGTTTCTCCATCTCTGACTACAAAAGGCAACGTCTCCCTTGGGTGACACAGGAAGGGTGGGGCATCGTGGTGAGATGATCAATTCTCAGTTTTCCCAGGCCTATTACCCAACATTTCCAGGACAGAAGAGATCCCAGATCATATGATCTAACAGGATCCCCATTCCCAGAGAAAAAAAAAAAAATCCCTCCCCCTCCACTATTAATAATAATAATGGTGGCATTTATTGAGCGCTTACTATGTGCAAAGCACCGTTCTAAGCGCTGGGGAGGTTACAAGGTGATCAGGTTGTCCCACGGGGGGCTCCCAGTCTTCATCCCCATTTTACAGATGGGGTAACTGAGGCCCAGATAAGTTAAGTGACTTGTCCAAAGTCACACAGCTGACAAGTGGCAGAGCGGGGATTTGAACCCATGACCTCTGACTCCAAAGCCCGGGCTCTTTCTACTGAGCCACGCTGCTTCACTAATGACTTCCTGTTTGATGCTGGACAGACCACTTAATTTCACCATACTGTGGAAAAAGTTAAAATGTGTGGAATGCCCAGAAAGAAAAATGCATGAGGATTAATAAGCTTTCATTATAATTAGACACCACTAATTTAAAAAAAAAGTTCGACGTGGATTTGCAATTGGAAGTCACAAAATACCTCTGGCTTTAGCAGAAAAATGAACAGAAAATTCTTCAATTGAGACACCTCTAATTAAAAAAAAGTTCAACGTGGATTTGCAATCGGAAGTCACAAAATATGTCTGGCTTTAACAGAAAAATGAACAGAAAATTCAATTGAGAGAACATAGAAGTCTTTGTACCTTTTGTAGTGTTACTTTGTCCCCATTTTCAGGTTATATTTTTAATTTTGAGTGATCCCCCCGCAACCTGAAGTGTGTTTCTCTTGTTTTATTTTATATTTGCAGAAGGCTTTCTTGCCTCTCTTACTGGGATTCGCAACTGCTGCTGTGGGCTCTTCGGTTGCGTAGGGAACAGTATTTAGCTGAGGCCAATCAATGAGCAAAAGCAGAAACAGATGGGAAAGATAAAAAAAAATATAACTGAGAACCTGGGAGAGATTGAGATGTTTGGAATCAATAACAATAATAATAATAAAAACCTCTCCCAGTGTTAGTACTTGGGCATAATAGAGAAGCAGCATCATCATCATCATCAATCGTATTTATTGAGCGCTTACTGTGTGCAGAGCACTGTACTAAGCGCTTGGGAAGTACAAGTTGGCAACATATAGAGACAGTCCCTACCCAACAGTGGGCTCACAGTCTCATGGCTCAGTGGAAAGAGCACGGGCTTTGGAGTCAGAGGTCATGGGTTCAAATCCCGGCTCCGCCAATTGTCAGCTGTGTGACTTTGGGCAAGTCACTTCACTTCTCTGGGCCTCAGTTCCCTCATCTGTAAAATGGGGATTAAGACTGGGAGCCCCCTGTGGGACAACCTGATCCCCTTGTAACCTCCCCAGTGCTTAGGATGGTGCTTTGCACATAGTAAGTGCTTAATAAATGCCATTATTATTATTATATTATATATTATAATATATATTATATATAATTATATATTATATTATTATTATAAATGTGGAGTCTAAATATTAATTTAGACTGTGAGCCCACTGTTGGGTAGGGACTGTCTCTATATGTTGCCAACTTGTACTTCCCAAGCACTTAGTACAGTGCTCTGCACACAGTAAGCTCTCAATAAATACGATTGATTGATTGACTGGAGTGTCCCTGGGGACTTTCTCTTGTTTGTTACCACTGCAGGTGTAATGAGACATTTCAGCTATGAAAACAACATTTTATCAGCCTCCTCCCTCCCCACTGCAAAACATCCAGAAGGCAGCAAAGCTAATTCCAAATGGGAAAACTGTGATCACTCTTCAGTTAGTTCAGGAGTGCCCCCCTGGAGCTCTCTGCTTAGCTACTCAAAGTATTTCACTTCTGCAGCTGAGAGACTTCTGGAGCCCTTTTCTCCCATCGGCCTGTACTGTTCCCGTTCTCCCATGAGCCTATTTTCCCTGAGCAATACTTCTTTTCCCCATCAAAGAGTATCCGGCATCCTCTTCTATTTATTTATTTTACTTGTACATATCTTCATCACCAATCGCATTTATTGAGTGCTTACTACGTGCAGAGCACTGTACTAAGCGCTTGGGAAGTACAAATTGGCAACATATAGAGACAGTCCCTACCCAACAGTGGGCTCACAGTCTAAAAGGGGGAGACAGAGAACAAAACCAAACATACTAGCAAAATAAAATAAATAGAATAGATATGCACAAGCAAAATAAATAAATAGAGTAATAAATATGTACAAACATATATACATATATACAGGTAATCTATTAATAGAATAAATATCTATTCTATTCATTTTCTTTTGTTGGTATGCTTGGTTTTGTTCTCTGTCTCCCCCTTTTAGACTGGGAGCCCACTGTTGGGTAGGGACTGTCTCTATATGTTGCCAACTTGGACTTCCCAAGCGCTTAGTACAGTGTTCTGCACACGGTAAGTGCTCAATAAATACGATTGATTGATTGATTGATTGATTATAAAACCCCTCCCCGATAGACATGGATCGAACTACTACTTCTAAGCGAATTTTACCCAAGTCTACCTGACTAGCCCTGAGCTCTTTCCTCTCCAAACTCCCTATTTCCTCCTGCCTCCAGGACATCTCCACATGGATAATAATAATAATGTTGTTAAGCGCTTACTATGTGCCAAACACTGTTCTAAGCATTGGAGTAATAATAATAATGACATCTGTTAAGTGCTTACTATGTGCCAAGCACTGTTCTAAGCATTGGAGTAATAATAATAATGACATCTGTTAAGTGCTTGCTATGTGCCAAACACTATTCTAAGCATTGGGGTAATAATAATAATGACATTTGTTAAGTGCTTACTATGTGCCAAACACTATTCTAAGCATTGGGGTAATAATAATAATGACATTTGTTAAGTGCTTACTATGTGCAAAGCAGAGTTCTAAGCACTGGGTAGGATACAAGGTGGTGTCCCAAGTGGGGCTCACAGTCTTCACCCCCATTTTCCAGATGAGGTAACTGAGGCACATGAGAAGTTAAGTAATTTGCCCAAGGTCACACAGCTGACAGCTCCCCCTTCTAGACTGTGAGCCCACTGTTGGGTAGGGACCATCTCTGTATGTTGCCAACTTGTACTTCCCAACTGCTTAGTACAGTGCTCTGCACACAGTAAGCGCTCAATAAATACGATTGAATGAATGAATGAATGACAAGTGGCAGAGTCAGGATTAGAACCCATGACCTCTGACTCCCAAGCCTGTGCTCTTTCCACTAAGCCATGCTGCTTCTTCCACCAGCGCTTCAAGCTCATTATTTCCAAGACTGAACACCCCATCTTCCCTCCCAAATCCTACCTTCCACCTAACTTTCCCATCATAGTCGATAACACCACCATTTCTCCTAGTACGCGAGCTCGTTGTGGACAGGGAACATGTCTACCAACTCTGTAGCGCTGTACTCTTCCAAATGCTTAGAGCAAACGGTAAGGATTCAATACAAGAAGCAGCGTGGCTCAGTGGAAAGAGCCCGGGCTTGGGAGTCAGAGGTCATGGGTTCTAATCCCTGCCCTGCCACTTGTCAGCTGTGTGACTTTGGGCAAGTCCCTTAACTTCTCTGTGCCTCAGTGACCTCATCTGTAAAATGGGGATTAAGACTGTGAGCCCCACTTGGGACAACTGTTGGGTAGGGACTGTCTCTATATGTTGCCAACTTGTACTTCCCAAGCGCTTAGTACAGTGCTCTGCACACAGTAAGCGCTCAATAAATACGATTGATTGATTGATTGTATCCTCCCCAGCACTTAGAACAGTGCTCTGCACATAGTAAGCGCTTAACAAATGTCATCATTATTATTATTATTATTATTACCTCATCTGCAAAATGGGGATTAAGACTGTAAGCCCAACATGGGACAACCTGATTACTCTGGTTCTACCCCAGTGTTTAGAACGGTACTTGGCACGTAGTAAGCGCTTAACAAAAACCATTATTATTATTATCATTATTAATCCTTAATTAATAATAATAAATACCATTGATGATAATGATAACAAATACCATTAATTGATTGATTTCTCCATCTCTCCTCCTTCCCTTTCGACCCCTATATTCAGTGTGTCACCAGATCTTCTTGGTTCCGTCTCCACAGTATTTCTAGAATCCTCTCTTTCTAATCCATCCAAGTGGCTACGATGCTGAATAAAGCGCTAGTCTGAACCCATCCTGACTACTGCACAAGCCTCGTATCTGATCGATCTACCTCCATTTTCCCCCATTGTCAGTCTATTCTTTGCTGCCAAGATCATGTTTCTAAAATGCCATTCTGTGCACAGCTTCCCCATCCTCAAAAACCTCCATTAGTTGTCCATCCATCTCTGCATCAGACACTATTGACCATCAGCCCTAATGAGAGCTCACCTCCTCCAGGAGGCCTTCCCAGACTGAGCCCCTTCCTTCCTCTCCCCCTCGTCCCCCTCTCCATCCCCCCCATCTTACCTCCTTCCCTTCCCCACAGCACCTGTATATATGTATATATGTTTCTACATATTTATTACTCTATTTATTTTACTTGTACATATCTATTCTATTTATTTTATTTTGTTAGTATGTTTGGTTTTGTTCTCTGTCTCCCCCTTTTAGACTGTGAGCTCACTGTTGGGTAGGGACTGTCTCTATATGTTGCCAATTTGTACTTCCCAAGCGCTTAGTACAGTGCTCTGCGCACAGTAAGCGCCCAATAAATACGATTGATGCTGATGATGATCAGCTTTAATCACTGTCAGTTCTCTTTCCACTGCTTATCCACTCTCTTCTCCCATTGCACCCCAGCTCACACTCTTTGTTCCAGTCAAGCTAACCTACTCACTGTATCCCTTTCTCATCTTTCCTGGCTCCAACCTCTTATACCTTCTTCCAACAGCCCATTGCCCTCCCCATTTTTAGAGGCCTTCTGAAATCATATTTCCTGTAGGAGGCCTTCCTGGATTAATTGATCATTTATTCTCCTCAGATGTCCTGCCTAGAGAAGCTTGTTATAATTACAATTTTCCCACTTTATAGTCCCGTTATTGCATCTTCTCCAGTTTCACACCACTCAGTCACTCGAGTATTTCCACCACCACCCACTCCAAGCTGCTTCCCTTCCCCTCCTACCCCTGGTTTTGTTCTCTGTCTCCCCCTTTTAGACTGTGAGCCCACTGTTGGGTAGGGACTGTCTCTATATGTTGCCAATTTGTACTTCCCAAGCGCTTAGTACAGTGCTCTGCACATAGTAAGCACTCAATAAATACGATTGATGATGATGATGATAGTAAGCGCTTAATAAATGCCATTATTATTACTATTATTACTATAGATTTTGAGCTCCTTGAGGGCGAGGATCTTGTTTTACCAAATGTTTTGTACTCCACCAAGTGCTTCGAATGGAGGCTCGTACACAGTAGATGTCCAATAAGTACTTTTGATTGATTGAAATGTAGGGTAGAGAAAAAGGTTAACCTCCAGAAAAAAAAAGTTTCCATGTTACCTCATTTTACTTTCAGCAACTCTGAGAATGGGAAGACTCTTCAGTTTACAAACTGTGCAACTGTTTGCTGACAGAGAGAGGAGGTAGAGGAGGGGAGGCAAAGAATGATTTTGCTTGGGCCCTGGGGAAAATGCTTAAGCCCTTAGTATAGTGCTCTGCAAACAGTAAGCGCTCAATAAATACGATTGATTGAATGAATGAAAATGGGGCCTCTCATTTTGGGAAAACCCTAACCAGCTACTCCCTGGGCGATCCCAGACAGAGTTCCCTCTCCTCCCTCCCCACTCCTTTTCCCTCCTCCCCTTCTCCCTCCTCCCTCCTTGACCGCTGTGTGACCTTAGGTAAGTCACTTAACTTCTCTAGGACTGTTTCCTTATCTGAAAATGGGAATTCAATATCTGTTCTCCCTCCTACTTAAACTGTGAGCCCCAAGTGAGACTGGGATGGTTTCCCACCTGATAAACTGGTTTCTACCTCAGTCTTAGAACAGTCCTTGACACATAGTAAGTGCTTAAAAATTATTATTAGTATTGTAAGTGAGCACATATATATTCCACGCACTATGGGAGAAGGCATAGTTTTACCACTAGCTTCCCATTGTAGCACCCAAAGCCTTCATTTGAAACATTAGCTTGGGAGCAGTAAGGAAAGAGCAGATCCATAGAGCCTAATTCATAAATATGAAAGGAATTAAAGCAGGCTTGTTCATCCTCCTTGGGGCTATAAATTGATTTTCTTTTCAATCTTTTTACCTTCTTTTTTTTTTTACTTTTTATATTTCAAATTAGTTTCACTCTACTGTATGGTCAGTTTCTCGGTTCTCAGCCACAAGCTCAGCACCAACATATTTGCATCTGATCTAACTATTTTATTCTCAACAAAACACCTAAATCCCCTTTCGCTCATATTTGGTTGCATAATGGACATTTGACTAGACAAAACTCATCGACTATTTAATGTTTGGAACCTAAGTAGCAGTAGCAGTAGCATTTATTGAGCACCCACTGGGTGCAGTGAACTGAACTGAGTGCTGAGGTAGTAAAATATGAAAAAGTGACCTGTCTTCTGCCTGAAAGGAAGCAGAACCTAAGCCCTCAGAGTGGTTACCCCTCCGTGAATCCCTTTGGCTTTTTATAAAGCAGTTTTAGCTGTTCTCTCCTCCCAGCCTCAGGCCACTTGCACTTACTGTTCTTTCTAGACAGGATCAAATCTCAACATTTCACGAAATACAAATACCTGTCTAATCCCCTTTTATGAAGACTCTCAGACACACCTAGTAAAAGTCCAAGGAGTTTAAAATTAACAGATGCAGCACCAGGAACTCCAGGAAACCTGGAAACTAAACAGCTAACCATATGTGTATGAAACCCCTCTTTCTCTTCACCTTCAAAGCTTTTTTAAGGTCACATCTTCTCCAAGAGGCCTTCCCCGATTAAGATCTCTTTTCCACGGCTTGTTCTCCCTTCTGTATTGTCTACGCACTTCAATTTGTGACCTTCGGACATTTGATATTTGCCCAACTCCTGAGCATTTACGTACATATCTTTAAAAGATATATTCTAAATTACTTATTCATAGTAATGTCTGTCTCCCCCTCTAGACTGGAAGCTCATTATGAGCTGAGAACATGTCTGCTAATTCTGTTGTATTGTAATCTCCCAAGCACTTTAGTACAGTGCTCTGCCCATAGTAAGCACTCAATAAGTACAATCGCTGGATTAATTGATTGATTTCCAGAGAGAAGCCTCAGAAAGAGATGATTGATATTCACAGGTTCTAGATTTTAACACCCCTCTTATTTTGGCAATGCCTCTAAGTCCTTTGTTTTTGAATATAACAATTGTGATATTGGCTACCACAATTACACAACAATCACTAGGCAGAAGCAGAGGCTGCTCTGGAAGTCGACCCCGCTGAACCCACCCATTTGGAATCCAAGAGTAAGAAAATCAGTGTGGCTTAGTGGATAGAGCATGGATTTGGGAGTCAGAAATTCAAGGGTTCTAATCCCAGCTCTGCCACATGTCGGCTGTGTGACCCTGGGCAAGTCACTGCACTTCTCAGTTACATCATCTGTAAAATGGGGATGAAGAGTGTGAACACTATGTGGGACAGGGACTGTGCCCAATCCAACTTGAATCTACCTCAGTGCTTAGAACAGTGCTTGGCAAATAGTAAGCACTTAATAAGTACCATAATAATAAATATTATTAATTATTAGGATCATTTGGGGTGAGCGCTTAGAACGGTGCTCAGCACTTAGAATGGTGCTTTGCACATAGTAAGCACTTAATAAATGCCATTATTATTATTATCAGAAACATGTCATCTGGAAACCCTTCCTGCTGCCATGGCTCCAGCATGTTGGCAGGGGCAGCATCAATTCATTCAATTGTATTTATTGAGTGCTTACTGTGTACAAAGCACTGTACTAAGCACTTGGGAGAGTACAATATAACATAAGCAGACACATTCCCTGCCCACCACAATTCATGCCTCGGCTGAAGAAAGAGTCAGTTGAAGATGGACAACCTTCTCCCTTTCCTCTGAGACCAGATTATTAATAACAATAATAACAAATAATTATGGTACTTGTTAAGCACTTACTATATTCCAAGCACTGTTCTAAGCACCAGGGTAGATACAATTTAATCAGGTTGGTCACAGTCTCTGTCCCACATTAATAATACTAAGAATGATAATTATGGTATTTGTAAAGTGCTTACTATGTGCCAGGCACTGTACTAAGAACTGGGATGGATACAAACAAATCAGGCTGAACAAAGTCCCTGTTAAACGTGGGGCTCACAGTCTCAATCCCCATTTTACAGGTGAAGGTAACTGAAGCCCAGAGAAGTGAACTAACTTGCCCAAGGTCACACAGCAGGCAAGTCACAACTTCTCTGTGCCTCAGTTACCTCATCTGTAAAATGGGGATTAAGACTGTGAGCCCCACATGGGACAAACTGATCACCTTGTATCCTCCCTTAGAACAGTGTTTTGCGCACAGCACTTAAGTGCTTAACAAATGCCATCATTATTATTATGAAGTGGTGGAGGCAGGATTAGAACACATGACCTCCTGACTCTACACCATGCTGCTTCTCATTCGTACCCCCATTTTACAGGTGAGGTAACTGAAGCACCGAGAAGTGAAATGACTTGCCCAGGGTCACACAGTAGACACGTGACGGAGTAGGGATTAGAACCCATGTCCTTCTGACTCCCAAGCTTGTGCTCTATCCACTAAGCCACGCTGCTTCTCATCCCCCAATTCACCCCCTCTCATTCATTCATTCAATCGTATTTATTGAGCGCCTACTGTGTGCAGAACACTGTACTAAGCGCTTGGGAAGTACAAGTTGGCAACATATAGAGACAGTCCCTACCCAACAACAGGCTCACAGTCTAGAAGGGGGAGACAGACAACAAAAAAAAGGGACCCTAATTGTTCCCACCCTAAGTGTAATTCATTCATTCATTCATTCATTCAATCGTATTTATTGAGCGCTTACTGTGTGCAGAACACTGTACTAAGCTCTTGGGAAGTCGACAACATATAGAGACGGGCTCACAGTCTAGAGGGGGGAGACAGACAACAAAACAAAACATGTGGACAGGTGTCAAGTCATCAGAATAAAGAGAAGTAAAGCTAGATTCATTCATTCAATCATATTTATTGAGCGCTTACTGTATGCAGAGCACTGTACTAAGCGCTTGGGAAGTACAAGTCGGCAACATATAGAGACGGTCCCTACCCAACAGCGGGCTCACAGTCTAGAAGGATGATGGCAGAGGCCAGGACTTTCTGCAGAAAATATATCCATGGAGTCGCTATGAATCAGAAACACCTCGATGGCACTTGATAATAATAAATGTACAGTGCCTGGCCCAGAGTAAGTGCTTAATAAATATCATTATTGTCATTATTGTTACATGGCTCAGTGAGAAGCAGCATGCCTCAGTGGAAAGAGCCCAGGCTTGGGAGTCAGAGGTCGTGGGTTCTAATCCCGGCTCTGCCATGTGTCTGCTGTGTGACATTGGGCAAGCCGCTATTTGCCCTATGAGGGTATCAAACTGAAAGACTAAACACTGTGCTGTATTTTCTATCATACACACTGCTATTTGAGTGGCCAACCGCACTCCAAATAATGCGCTATCCTGCTTCAAGCGGGATGTTTGGCTGCTTTAGTTAAAAGAGAAATATTTGGTGAGTTAAAAATATCGATCTCAGCCACATCAAGCAGTAAGAACCGTTTCCTCCTCTCTGCCCACATAGCCTCATCAAACCAATCAATCAATTGTATTTATTGAGCGCTTACTGTGTGCAGAGCACTGTACTAAGCGCTTGGGAAGTACAAGTTGGCAATGTATAGAGACGGTCCCTACCCAACAGCGGGCTCACAGTCTAGAAGGGGGAGACAGACAACAAAAAAAGGGACCCTAATTGTTTCCGCCCTAAGTGTAACTGCCCTATGAGGGTATCAAACTGAAAGACTAAACACTGTGCTGTATTTTCTATCATACACACTGCTATTTGAGTGGCCAACCGCACTCCAAATAATGCACTATCCTGCTTCAAGCGGGATGTCTGGCTGCTTTAGTTAAAAGTGAAATATTCGGTGAGTTAAAAATATCTATCTCAGCCACATCAAGCAGTAAGAACCGTTTCCTCCTCTCTGCCCACATAGCCTCATCAAACCAATCAATCAATCGTATTTATTGAGCGCTTACTGTGTGCAGAGCACTGTACTACGCGCTTGGGAAGTACAAGTTGGCAACGTATAGAGCCGGTCCCTACCCAACAGCGGGCTCACAGTCTAGAAGGGGGAGACAGAGGACGAAACAAAACATATTAACAAAATAAAATAAATATACAAATAAAACAACCACAAAGACACTCTCCGTTTCTGGTGGGAAGGGATGGGTTTGATTTGGTGACTCGGGGCTCCCTCTGCAGGGAAACCTACAACGAATCGTTCTCTTTCCATCCGGACTGTCTGTCCTCTGCAAGACTGATTTACAACCTCGCCAGGAATATTACGTTGCCAACTTGTACTTCCCAAGCGCTTAGTACAGTGCTCTGCACACAGTAAGCGCTCAATAAATACAATTGATTGATTGAATACAACCAGGCGATTTCAAGGCCACCAGAAAGGCCCGGTCGGATGTCAGAAATCACCGCTCAGTGAAGCTTGTGGCTGGACCATATAATCCCTCACCCCTCAGGTCACACTTGTATCATTTAAAACAAGCTGGCCATCGCTCACAGTCAAATTAAAAGCCGGAGTCTCATTCCTGCCCCGGAACTGGTGGATGAAAAAGAAAGGGGTAAAATCAATCAATCAATCAATCAATCAATCGTATTTATTGAGCGCTTACTATGTGCAGAGCACTGTACGAAGCGCTTGGGAAGTACAAATTGGCAACATATATGGACAGTCCCTACCCAACAGTGGGCTCACAGTCTAAAAGGGGGAGACAGAGAACAAAACCAAACATACTAACAAAATAAAATAAATAGGATAGATATGTACAAGTAAAATAAATAAATAAATAGAGTAATAAATATGTACAACCATATATACATATATACAGGGTACAGTAACCTGCTAGCCTGCGGTTACCCCAAGGGAAAATCAGTGAGTGAGTTATTCAGCTCTGCTCCTCTCTTCTTCTCAAAAGGAACCCTCCCCTACCTCCCTCCGCCTCAAATTCTCCATTTTGATAATAATAATAATAAGGATTGCATTTATTAAGTGCTTATTATGTGCAAAGCACTGTTGTAAATGCAGGGGAGGTTACAAGGTGATCAGGTTGTCCCACGGAGGGCTCACAGTCTTAATCCCCTTTTTACAGATGAGGTAACTGAGGCCCAGAGAATAATAATAATAATAATAATAATAATGGCATTTATTAAGCACTTACTATGTGCAAAGCACTGTTCTAAGCACTGGGGAGGTTACAAGGTGATCAGGTTGTCCCATGGAGGGCTCACAGTCTTAATCCCCTTTTTACAGATGAGGTAACTGAGGCCCAGAGAATAATAATAATAATAATAATAATAATAATGGCATTTATTAAGCACTTACTATGTGCAAAGCACTGTTCTAAGCGCTGGGGAGGTTACAAGGTGATCAGGTTGTCCCACGGAGGGCTCACAGTCTTAATCCCCTTTTTACAGATGAGGTAACTGAGGCCCAGAGAATAATAATAATAATAATAATAATAATAATAATAATAATAATAATAATAATAATAATGGCATTTATTAAGCACTTACTATGTGCAAAGCACTGTTCTAAGCGCTGGGGAGGTTACAAGGTGATCAGGTTGTCCCACGGAGGGCTCACAGTCTTAATCCCCATTTTCCAGATGAGGTAACAGAGGCCCAGAGAAGTGAAGTGACGTGCCCAAAGTCACACAGCTGACAGTTGGCAGAGCCGGGATTTGAACCCATGACCCCTGACTCCAAAGCCGGAGCTCTTTCCACTGAGCCACGCTGCTTCTCTCCGTCATTGTGCAGCTAAAGGCAAAGTTGGGTGGTTGATTTTCTTTCGTCCACATAGCGCTAGGTCCTTGTTATCTAATGGCCATCTTCTCTGGGCTTCCTCCTGGTGCTCTCACTGCCTCATGCCGTCTGACCAGCCAGTTAGCTGTGTTTTCTCTTAGAATTAGATTCTCTCTCTCTCTTTTCACCCCCTCCCCACCACCCCTGAAGCCAGAGACTGGAACATCTATCCAAGGAATTACAAACACACAAGGGTCTTTATCTTCCACAGAGCCTGGAAGCCTGGTCACCTTAAGCAACTCATCAACAGAAACACGATCCAAGTCTCATTTATGCTGAATCAATTATTGATGGAGGTCTCCAAGCTGAGAGAATCCCTGTGGAGTTTCAAAACCAGTGTTTGCTGTTTCAGAGCAAAAGAAAGAACAGAATAAGAAAGCTTGGTTTTCTGAGGTGGTAAGAACAAGGTTTTTGGATGGTGACGACTAGTTCAGCTCCCAGTTGAAGAAATATCTCCAGCCACATGAAGCCAAACATGAACTGGTTGCAGAATAACAAAGCTGTTACTTCCCCGGTTTGACAGTCTCTGTCAAAACCATGGCAAAAGTAGAAAGATTACAACAATTCTTTTTTTTCTAGACCACATCCACACCACTAAAAGTTACTCACAGTCAGAACTTGCTACTTTCATTTCTTGAGCAGCTTTTCCAGGGTATAATTGTTAGAAATAAGCCTGGATGTCTATATGAAAAATTTACCTTCATCGACTGACTTGTATCAATTTCCTTTATTCTATTTATTTTATTTTGTTAATATGTTTTGTTTTGTTCTCTGTCTCCCCCTTCTAGACTGTGAGCCCACTGTTGGGTAGGGACGGTCTCTATATGTTGCCAACTTGTACTTCCCAAGCGCTTAGTACAGTGCTCTGCCCACAGTAAGCGCTCAATAAATACGATTGAATGAATGAATGAATGTTGGGTAGGGACCGTCTCTATATGTTGCCAACTTGTACTTCCCAAGCGCTTAGTACAGTGCTCTGCCCACAGTAAGCACTCAATAAATATGATTGAATGAATGAATGAATGAGGAAGCTTGATGGGAATAAGGAAAGGGAATGGTCAGGATGAAGTCAGCCAGATGGGAAAAGGAAAAAAAGAGAGTGCTGAGTGCCCTGCTCAGGAAGCACTTTTCCCCAGTGGATTGTTTTTGTCTTTGCCCCAGGGATTTCCCTTCTCCACCTGGAGTCCAGAATTACTCTTCTAGAAAACAGGGAAAAGGATACATTACGCTGGCTCTGTTGAGGCTTTCGTCTGTTATTACTCCTAATCTTTTTCACATGGCAAAGGGCTCACAACAGTTTTTAGTATTCTATTTATTTGATTTTGTTAGTATGTTTGGTTTTGTTCTCTGTCTCCCCCTTCTAGACTGTGAGCCCGCTGTTGGGTAGGGACTGTCTCTATGTGTTGCCGACTTGTACTTCACGAGTGCTTAGTACAGTGCTCTGCACACAGTAAGCGCTCAGTAAATACGATTGATTGATTGATTCTCTAGTCTAACTGCCTGTGACTTGAAGATGACAATCAATCATACTTTTCTGAGCACTTACTATGTGCAGAGCAATGTACTAAGCACTTGGGAGAGCACAAAACAAAAGAATTAGCAAACATGTTCCCTGCCCATAATGAACACTTCTACCAACTCTGTTATATTGTAGGCTCAAATGCTAAGTACAGTGCTCTGCACACAGTAAGGGCTCAATCAATACAATTGACTAATTGTCTTGTGTGCAGAGCACTGCATTAAGTTCTTGGGAGAGTACAATAGAGGTGGTAAACCCAATACCCCTCCCGCTTTTTTTTCTTTAAATGATATAATTGTTAAAGCACATACTATGTGCCAGGCACTGATCTAAGCTCTTTTAGACTGTGAGCCCACTGTTGGGTAGGGACTGTCTCTATATGTTGCCAACTTGTACTTCCCAAGCGCTTAGTACAGTGCTCTGCACACAGTAAGCGCTCAATAAATATGTTTGATTGATTGATTGATTGGTATAATATAATTGGATTGGACACAGTCCCTGTCCCACTTAAGGCCATTTTACAGATAATAATAATAATAATGATGGTATTTGTTAAGCGCTTACTACGTGCAAAGCACTGTTCTAAGCACTTGGGGGATACAAGGTGATCAGGTTGTCCCACGCGGGGCTTACAGTCTTAATCCCCATTTTACAGATGAGGTATTTGAGGCACAGAGACCTGTGACTTACCCAAGGTCACGCAGCAGACAAGTGGTGGAGGCAAGATTAGAACCCAGATCATGGCTCAGTGGAAAGAGCCCGAGCTTTGGAGTCAGAGGTCATGGGTTCAAACCCCCGCTCCGCCAATTGTCAGCTGTGTGACTTTAGGCAAGTCACTTCACTTCTCTGGGCCTCAGATACCTCATCTGTAAAATGGGGATGAAGACTGTGAGTCCCCCGTGGGACAACCTGATCACCTTGTAACCTCCCCAGCGCTTAGAACAGTGCTTTGCACATAGTAAGCGCTTAATAAATGCCATCACCATCATCATCCCTTGATTCCTATCTCCATGCTCTTTCCACTGGGCCATGCTATTTCTCCTTGTGTGCCCTAGATCCCTGCCCTCAAGGGTCTTACAATATACTGGAGGAGCTAATTATCTAGAAATGCAGAGCAGCATGGGTCACTCCCAGTCAGAGTGTATCATTCATTGTCAATCAATCAATCAATTAATCGTATTTATTGAGCACTTACTGTGTGCAGAGCACTGTACTAAGCGCTTGGGAAGTACAAGTTGGCAACATATAGAGACGGTCCCTACCCAACAGTGGGCTCACAGGCTAGAAGGGGGAGACAGAGAACAAAACATATTAACAAAATAAAATAAATAGAATAGATATGTACAAGTAAAATAAATAGAGTAATAAATACGTACAAACATATATACATATATACAGGCGCTGTGGTGAAGGGAGGGAGGTAAGGGGGGATGGAGGGCACCTGTATATATGTATATATGTTTGTATGTATTTATTACTCTATTTATTTTACTTGTACATATCTATTCTATTTATTTTATTTTGTTAGAATGTTTGGTTTTGTTCTCAGTCTTCCCCTTTTAGACTGTGAGCCCACTGTTGGGTAGGGACTGTCTCTGAATGTTGCCAACTTGTACTTCCCAAGCGCTTAGTACAGTGCTCTGCACACAGTAAGCGCTCAATAAATACGATTGATGATGATGGGGGGGGGGAGGAGGGGGAGAGGAAGGAGGGGGCTCAGTCATATTTATTGAGTGCTTACAGGTGTCCAACTTAACAATAAACAGATACATTCCCTGCTCACAATGAGCTTTTGTTTTCTGACCTAGACTATCAGGTCACAACTGGTTGGGGGCTGTAGAGGGAGGTTAATGAATAACTGGTTGCCATCTACTACATTCCCAAAGACTTGTCTTCTTCTGCCTCCACTCGGGATCCTTGCTAATTGTCACATCATTAAGCACTTGTGGTTCAGGCCTGAGGGAGAAGACTGTCTTAAAACAAATTCAGGCATTACTTAATTAGCCATTTTATTTCCCCTTTGCGTTGACCCTAAGGAGGAGTAGGAATGTTTGTGTAGTTCATGTCTCAGTTCGCTGTGGCACTTGATAGTAACAATAATAATAATTATGGTATTTGTTAAGTGCTTACAATGTGCCAGCTCTGTTCAAAGCACTGGGGTAGATACAGGGTAATCAGATCGTCCCACGTGGGGCTCACATTTTTTTAATCCCCATTTTACAAATGAGGTAACTGAGGCACAGAGAGGTTAAGCTCATTGCTCCTTCAGCCTTCCAGGTGACTTTTTGAAGATGACTTTGTTCCGTGTTGTAGCTTTTAGTCCACTTTTATTTCTTCCAACCTCACCCAGATCACTTGGATGAATTGATTCTTTGAAACCCCGGGTACAAGTGCTTAGGGCAATCAGACCACAAGTTTAATAGTGTTAATTCCTAATTCAAGGGCAGATTTGGCAATCTCCTCTAAGCAAGGGGCATCAGTGTCCTAGGACACTGGGGTAGATACAAGATAATCATGGAGAAGCAGCATGGCTCAGTGGGAAGAGCACGGGCTTTGGAGTAAGAGATCATAGGTTCGAATCCCGGCTCCACCACACGTCTGCTGTGTGACCTTGGGTAAGTCACTTAACTTCTCTGAGCCTCAGTTACCTCATCTGTAAAATAGGGATTAAGACTGTGAGCCCCACATGGGACAAACTCGTTACCTTGTTTCCCCTCCCCAGTGCTTAGAACAGTGCTTTGCACATAGTAAGCGCTTAACAAATGCCATTGTTATTATTATTATTATTATTATAATCAGGTACCACGTGGAACTCATAGACTAAGCAGGAAACCTGTCTGTCACAGAACAAAAGACTGTCAGTTTCCAGAATAAATAGATTCCAGTCCTAAAACTGCTCATATCAATTGTGGTAAACTGAGAAAATACATGGTGCTGAAAAGGTGTCTTTTTTTCCTCTTATGTAGGACCTTAATCTTTTTCACCCAGACTTCTTCACCTAGTCAGAGGTGAATGAAGGTGAGGAATTACTTGTAATGGTGATATTTGTAATGGGCTTAGTATGTGCCAAGCACTGTACTGAGTTACTCCTCACCTCCATTCACTTCTATCAATCAATCAATGGCACTTATTGAGCACTTACTATGTGCACAGCTCTGTACTAAGTGCTTGGGAGAGTAAAATACAACAGAATTAGCATATTCCCTGCTCATAATTATGAGAACCAAATTCCCCAAATATTGCCTGAAATAACCTCTGACCTTCAGTCACATCCATCACTCCACTCCTTCACCTTGTGTTTCACAATATCTATAGCCACTTAGTTAGGCTGACATTATCACTCCCATTTGTTCTCCAGCCAGCACTGGTTTAACGACCTAAACTGATTCCCAGGTTCAAACTCCTCCAATCCAAAGGTAACTGGGGTACTGTAATTAGGTTTCTTATTATTTTTCATGAAGTGGTAGTGATGCTGAAAAGAAGTCAGAGGATTTCTAAAAAGTGTTTTCCCCCCCCATCCTTCCCCTTCCTTGAGGGATGGCATCTCATTCATTCATTCATTAATTCATTCATTCAATCGTATTTATTGAGCACTTACTGTGTGCAGAGCACTGTACTAAGCACTGGGGAGGTTACAAGGTGATCAGGTTGTCCCACAGGGGGCTCACAGTCAATCCCCATTTTACAGATGAGGTAACTGAGGCACAGAGAAGTTAAGTGACTTGCCCAAAGTCACACAGCTGACAGTTGGCGGAGTCGGGACTTGAACCCATGACCTCTCATCTCATATGACCATTCATGGAGCTCACATATTTAGCTTGTGTTCTGGGTTTCAACCATTTGGAGACGTAAACAGAATTCACTGCTCACGTCTTCACAAATTACAAACACTTGAAGTTTTTATTCCTGAAGTTGAGTAAGGAACACACTTGGGTACAAAGGGTTTCCCTGAATTAGTTCCTAGAGCTACCTGTTTCTTATTCCACCCCTATTTTCTTTCCTTTGATTTTTCAGGGCTACTGAAGCATAGAGTTCCTGAGGACACCCACCCTATTGTCAGCACTTGCAGTCTGTCAGGGCTTCCCTTTCTCGCTGTGCTCTGGGGAACTCCCCTGATATTGCTCAGGTGTTTCCGGCACAGAGGAAGGGGTGCATATTCGTACAATTTTATGTAGCAAAAGAAGTCCTGTTTTGGAGCCCAATGGGATAAAATAACCTTACCTACTCCACTCCTTTTCCCCTCCCCTGTTATCCAAGGTAGAAATGAATTTCCTTCCTCTGGTCTTAGCTCCGAGCACAAACTCAGTATAAAATAAGGGAGGCTAGATTGGGCCCAACTTTGGGAACTGCAGGCTGCCAGCTTGCTTCCTTTAAGGGATCTAATTCCATTGTGGGAAGTCACTCTACTTGCCCAGTTGGGAGATTCTTATGTGTTCTGGTGCTAGACACTGAGCAAGTTTCCTCCAATGCTATTCCTTCTTTTTCCCTCCCTTTGCAATTTCTTTTCTCCTTACTAACCTCAGTCGTTTTTTGATTTCTTCCTAACCACAACAGGGAATGTGTCCTCTGATGTACTGATTACCTCCCTAGAGTTCCTGATGTAGGCAACAGAGCTGTTTCTTCCCTTCACGGAAAAAAAGGTGTGGTTACTGAGGTTAGGGGCTTCTCTTTCTTCTCACTGAAGTTACCTGGAACTCTAAGCAGCTGATGACAGGTGTAATTTAGGGTTGCAGGATTTTAGGGGACATAGTCTGATAGTGGACTGCTTTTAGACTGTGAGCCCACTGTTGGGTAGGGGCTGTCTCTTTATGTTGCCAATTTGTACTTCCCAAGCGCTTAGTACAGTGCTCTGCACATAGTAAGTGCTCAATAAATATGATTGATTGATTGATTGATTGTTGTCCTCTTGACATCCAGCACCCTGAAGGCACTTAAATACTCATCTCGCCCCACCACACACAAGCACAGCCCTTAAGTATCTCTCCTTAAACTCTTTTAATAATAACAATGGCATTTATTATCTATTCTATTTATTTTATTTTGTTAGTATGTTTGGTTTTGTTCTCTGTCTCCCCCTTTTAGACTGTGAGCCCACTGTTGGGTAGGGACTGTCTCTATATGTTGCCAGCTTGTACTTCCCAAGCGCTTAGTACAGTGCTCTGCACACAGTAAGCGCTCAATAAATACGATTGGTTGGTTGATTTATTAAGCGCTTACTATGTGCAAATTGCTGTTTTACTTCCCTCAACCTGTCATTTAGCATCTGTCAAGCTTCTTGAGAGCAGGGATGGTACCTACTAACTCTATTATAATCTCCCAAGCACTTAGTACAGTCCCCTGCCTAGAGTTTTGGTTCTCAATAAGTACTACTGACTCCTTGATCCATCATAATGGTTAGGAATGTACCTCACCATTTCCTACTTTTCCCTCGCCATTCCTACCATTCCATAGAGTAACCCACTGTGGATCTAAGCCCGTGCATTTATCAGCGTTTTCTAAAGCACTGACAATTTCAGCCCATACAGATTCCTTTGGGAATAAATTCCTGCTCTCTATCTGCTATATAAAAAAGTATTTTCTTTTGAGATGTTGAATTCTAGACTGTAAGCTTGTTGTGGGCAGGGAAAGTGTCTACCAACTCTGTTATACTGTATTCTACCAAGTGCTTAGTACAGTGCTCTGCAAACAATAAGCGCTCAATAAATATCATTGACTGACTGATAGTTGCACTGCTGCTGCTAAGTACCACCGAGAAGCAGCGTGGCTTAGTGGAAAGAGCCCAGGCTTGGGAGTCAGAGGTCATGGGTTCGAATTCTGGCTCTGCCACTTAATAATAATGATGGTATTTATTAAGCACTTACTGTGTGCAAAGCACTGTTCTAATCGCTGGGAAGGTTACAAGGTGATCAGGTTGTCCCTCGTGGGGCTCACAGTCTTAATCCCCATTTTCCAGATGAGGTAACTGAGGCACAGCGAAGTTAAGTGACTTGCCCAAAGTCACACAGCTGACAATTGGCGGAGCCAGGATTTGAACCCGTGATCTCTGACTCCAAAGCCTAGTCTCTTTCCTACTGAGCCACGCTGCTTTTCTGCCAGCTAGGTGACCTTGGGCAAGTCACTTAACTTCTCTGGGCCTCAGTGACCTCATCTGTAAAATGGGCATGAAGACTGTGAGCCTCACATGGGACAACCCGATTCCCATGTATCTACCCCAATGCTTAGAAGAGTGCCTGGCACGTAGTAAGCTCTGAACAATTATTATTATTATTATTATTATTATTATTGTTATGACCACGACTAGGAATCTTCCTGTCACATGTTTGTATGTAAGGAAGGCACTGTTACTGAGGTTGTACATGTCTTGTAGTAATAATAATAATAATTTTTAATAGTATTTGTTAAGCACTATTTGTCAAACACTGTGGGGTAGATATAAAATAATCTGGTTAGACATAGTCTCTGCCCCACACAGGGCTCACAGACTATGGGATCAGTGTTATAATTCAGAAATTGACATGTGCGGTACCATCACCACATAATCCTAAAATCAACAACACACAAGCTAGCTGATCCATACCCCTGAAACAATTATCACGGGAAGAGTGACCTACAGTGAATTCAGTGGGGAAACTAGAAAGATTTACCTGCAGCTCGAGTTTTGCAAGAGCCTTTTTCTGAGTATACTCTAACACACCCTGAGCTCACCTCCATCAAACACACCAACTCCTCCAGGTGCTGTGTGAAACAGCTTTAATCCTATGATTTTTCCGGCTTCCTACACAGGTGACTGATTCTGGAAGGCGAGGATTTAGCCTGCCATCAGTTTTGCTGGATCCAGTATTAATACAAAGACAAACTCCTCCCGGCCACCAAAGTTAATTCAGTCACGTTAGGGATTTTATAAAGTTGATAAAGCCTAATCGACTGTTAGGGATCACAGGAGGGAGGCTGCAGTATAATCAGGTCAGGTTGGTAAAATTGGTTATTTTTTCCCAACCTGGCTATGCTCAATTGTGTGAACCCTCGGGCGTTTTCTCAGAGCCACTGCTGTAGAAACGTGCGACTCTTCTAGTACTTTGGGATGTTTAAAACCCAGAATTCAGAAAGCAAGTTAACCTAGAAAGCTGTACTTGGGACAGCAATAGGCATCTAGTGAATGGACTGGCTTCAGCATTCAGGGCAATCCAAAAGAATCATATGAATTGTTGAAGGTGGACCCTTACACAGGATGCCTACATGAGAAGCAGCGTGGCTCAGTGGAAAAAGCCCGGGCTTTGGAGTCAGAGGTCATGGGTTCAAATCCTGACTCTGCCAATTGTCAGCTGTGTGACTTTGGGCAAGTTGCTTAACTTCTCTGTGACTCTATATATGTTTGTACATATTTATTACTCTATTTTACTTGTACATATCTATTCTATTTTATTTTGTTAATATGTTTGGTTTTGTTCTCTGTCTCTCCCTTCTAGACTGTGAGCCCGCTGTTGGGTAGGGACTGTCTCTATGTGTTGCCGACTTGTACTTCCCAAGCGCTTAGTACAGTGCTCTGCACACAGTAAGTGCTCAATAAATACGATTGATTGATTGATTGATTTTGTTCTCTGTTTCCCCCTTCTAGACTGTGAGCCCACTGTTGGGTAGGGACTGTCTCTATAGGTTGCCAACTTGTACTTCCCAAGCGCTTAGTACAGTGCTCTGCACACAGTAAGGGCTCAATAAATACGGTTGATTGATTGATCTGTCAAATGGAGATTAAGACTGTGAGCCCCACGTGGGACAACCTGATCACCTTGTGACCTCCCTAGCGCTTAGAACAGTGCTATGTCCATAGTAAGTACTTAATAAATCCCATTATTATTATTATTACGCCTGTTCTTATGGACGGGTGACCCAGAATACCGAGCCACGAAAGGTAAAATGGGGGTAAAGGTCTGTTAAAGAAAATCAATTCTTCAGTGTAACCAGTGAAGTACAACGGATACCTCTGGATTTCCTCTCTAGAAATGGGCCAAAGATCCTACACAGCGGACATCCTGTTTGCTAGTATCGGTGGGCTGTTTGGGTTGTCCGTGTGGAGGTGGGGTGGGAGAAGTAGAGGTAGCATGGCATGGCTTCTTCTTCTTTTCATTCTCCCTCTGCTGCCCTTACTCTCAGGGCTGGTGGGCAGTAGCCCCAGCACAGCAATGCACATTCCAGGAAAAAACAGCAGCAGCCTGGTTGAGGATTTGGGACACCAGATTCTGCTCCTGGGACGTCTCCTTGGTAACGCCAAGGAATCTTTTCCGCGACGTAGGAGTCCTTATTGTAGGAGGGTCTATTACCCCACTGCAGAGCACGGTAAATATTTTTGTGATTTGATTTTTCATCGTTTAATGATTTTTCTTTTCTCCCGCCATTTGCTCTCTTTTAGATTCTCCTCTGTTCAATGTGATCTGCATTCCTCCGGGAGAAGATAAAAAGTGAACCAGATGAAATGCCGAAGGTCTTAAAACAACGTTATTCAATGTCGCTGTCAAAGAGAAGAGGAATTATTGGCAAAAGGGTTAAAGTCAGTGAATTTGCTTCACGGTGAGTCAGATCAGGTGAATGGAAATGTTTCTCGGGGCAGAGCACAGTATTAGGCTTTCTATTTCTAGAAACATGGTAGCTGGAAGCTGAAACTTTCATGGCATCACAGAGCTAGAAGGAGTCTGGAGTGAATCGAAAGCAATTCAGTGCTCTCTTGTACTTTCCATAAGGGGCTTGAGCCTCTACTCTCCGTGAGTGGGATTGAAATCACTTTTAAAAGACTCAAAATGTTTTTAAATATTAATTTCTCCCAGGCCTCCCAAGGACAAATATGATTAGCCATATGAAGGCCTAGGAAACCCTTGGAAAGATGGGCTTCCAAACTTGCATAAGAGGTTGGATTACACAGGTGTCGAGCCTCCGATCAAATCTACCAATTCCTAAGTGGAAAGGGAGGAATTATAAACCAACATGGCACCGCATCCCCTATGATCGACATCTGCCAGCCCCATGGTACAATCTCTGTGTCTTAGGAAAGGCTGCTAAAAGCTCCTCAGCTGGAAAACAGCCTCAGAGTAAGTCTGCCTGGAAGCGCCTATCAAATCATGGCGATACATTTCCCCTTCATCTTTCTCACTCTTCAGAGATGACTTGACTTTGAATTTCTTAAATGGAATGGCTCCGGAACTTTCTCCGCCTCAAGTCGGACTCTACGTCTCCAGTCACCTAACCCACAAATCGACAAATCATGCTCCACAGAAAGCGGAGGTAAATCGAACCTCTCAGCAATGAGTTTCCAGCTAACAGCAGCTGGGGCTGGCATGGCTGCTTCTCTCCTGGTTCTCCGCTGAGCTCCCTTCTATTTCTGTAAGGAGAAAAATCAAAAGTGATTTGATGTACCTTACCGCCTTACGGGGAATAAGCCTTTGAGAATCGACATGTCCCTCTCTCCTTAGTCCCCTAACCCGGAAAAATAATCAAGGAATAAAGAATATTGAACATACTGATGAAGTTTCCTTCTCCGATCTGAGTCCGGCAGCTACCTCTCTTCTCCAGTTCCCGCAGCACGGATTGCTCAAATGTCACAGCAGCGACTCGGGAAAAAAAATTTTTCACGTTTTCCCCTGGGGAATAACAGGGAAGCCTTAATACCATAATAACAGTAATAATAATAATGGTATTTGTTAGGCACTTACTAGGTGCTAGGCACTTTTCCAAGTGCTGACAAGATAATCAGATTGGATACATTCCCTGTTCACATGGGGCTCACGGTCTTAATCCCCATTTTACAGATGAAGGAACTGAGGCACAGAAAAGTTGTGTTAAACCCAAGGTCACACAGCAGACAAGTGGAGGAGGCAGGATTAGAACCCATGACCTTCTGGCTCTTAGGCCCGGGCTTTATGCATTAGGCCATACCTAGGCTGCACTACTGGATATGTGTGTTGGGGATGGGGAGGAGGGCTGGTGGGGGGTGAGGCAGGGATACACCAACATATTCTGTGTCTACATGAGAGGACCATGCCACTGTTTCAGACTATAATTTTTTTATGGTATTTGTTAAGCACTTACTATGTGGAGGGACTGTACTAAGCGCTGGGATAGATGCAAACTAATCAAGTTGGACACAGTCCTTGTCCCAGATGGTGCTCAAAGTTTTATTCCCCATTTTACAGATGAGGCAACTGAGGCAAACAAAAGTGAATGATTTGCCCAAAGTCACTCAGGAGGCAAGTGGCAGAGCTGGGAATAATAATAATAATAATAATAATAATAATAATAATAATAATAATAATAATAATGGTACTTGTTAAGCACTTACTATGTGCAAATCACTGTTCTAAGTGCTGGGGGGATTCAAGGTGATCGGGTTGCCCCACGTGGGGCTCACAGTCTTAATCCCCATTTTACAGATGAGGGAACTGAGGCACAGAGAAGTTAAGTGACTTGCCCAAAGTCACACAGCTGACAATTGGCGGAGCCGGCATTTGAACCCATGACCTTTGACTCCAAATCCCGGGCTCTTTCCACTGAGCCACGTAGAACCCAGTCATCCCGGGCCCATGTTTTCTACCATCAGAATTCGGATTTCAAGCATTTTTTGCTGCATAGATGATGACCTAATATATTACCTAGAGCATCATGGTGGTAAACTTCAAAAGAAACTTCAACAAAGAGTTGGTACCGAGTATTCTTGTAGAAGAATGGTTTTCCCACCTTTCAAAATGTATATTGCTTAACATTGGCCTCGCCAAGTGATTCTGGCTGGAAACACTCCCGCGCATCTGCAAGCAAAATTTCTAACGAACCTGTCTTGGCTGAAACTGACCAGTATTCAGCCTGCATCTCATTGGCCACCTGGATGGCATCTGTTTCAGACCTCTCACAAACAGCACCTGACTGGAAGAAACAGCAGGAAATTACATCGCCTGCTGCACATAGCTGATACGATCTGGCCTTAAAGGAAAGCAAACACTTGGTAGATTCCCATATCAGAACTCCAGCTTTCAGCTGTGTCTTTTTCTCATTTCTCTGACCCCATCCAAGGAGAAAGTACGCGTGTGAAATCCTGATGGCATCATCCAGCACTTAGAACAGTGCTTCGCACACAGTAAACACTTAACAAATACCATTATTATTATTAGACCAGGAATTTCAAGGAGAAGGTGAACATAAATATGTCCGCTATTCTGCTGCACAAGGCTATAGGACCAGAAAGCCAGTTATGGAATTTTTAAAAATCTGGTTTCCCCTGCGTGATCCAGGGTCTCAAAAAAAATTTGTTCATATGAGGTAAACTGCTAATTTGTGATCAACATAAGACGTTCCACAACTCATTTTGCATTAATGCTGCCTTCTGTGCCATCCCTCTTAGACTGTGAGCCCACTGTTGGGTAGGGACTGTCTCTATATGTTGCCAACTTGTACTTTCCAAGTGCTTAGTACAGTGCTCTGCACACAGTAAGCGCTCAATAAATACGATTGATGATGATCTGTATGCTTGGATCTGTGAACTTGGGGCGACTTGATATTCCCCTCAGCTTCAACCTCACAGCACTGATGAACATATCTATAAATTATATATTATAAAATATTGATTTATATTAATGTCTGCTCCCCCTTATAGACTGTAAGCTCGTTGTGGGTAGGGAATGTGTCTTTATCATTGTATTGTACTTTCCCAAGCACTATGGTGCTCTGCACACAGTAAGAGCTCAATAAACAGGATAAGGAGAAAAAAATACAGGGAATAATAGCAAATAAAAGCCCCAAGAGAAAGAACCCCAAGGAAATCTTCGGGGGGGGAAAGAGAGACCAGGAGAGCAGAAAAGGGAAAGAGAAGATAATTAAACCATAAAAAGTGATAGATATAGTGATAAACATCACTGTCATCAATAGTATTTATTGAGCGCTTATTATGTGCAGAACACAGTACTAAACACTTGGGAGTGTACAATACAACAGAGTTGGAGGACACTTTCCCTGCCCACACTGAGCTTACAGTCTATAAGAGGAGACAGACATTAATATACATTAATGATTTAAAATATATAATCTATAGATATGTTCAACAGTGCATACATAATGAGCCTACGGTCTGGGGGAGAGGGGGGAGTCAGACATCAATACAAAAAAATAAATTACAGATATATCCATAAGTGCTGTGGAAGGGGGAGAAAAGGGAGCAAGTCAGGGAAATGCAGAAGAGAGTGGGAGATCAATCAATCGTATTTATTGAGTGCTTACTGTGTGCAGAGCACTGTACTAAACACTTGGGAAGTACAAGTTGGCAACATATAGAGACAGTCCCTACCCAACAGTGGGCTCACAGTCTAGAAGGGGGAGACAGAGAACAAAACCACACATATTAACAAAATAAAATAAATAGAATAGATATGTACAAGTAAAATAAATAAATAGAGTGATAAATATGTACAAACATATATACATATATACAGGTGCTGTGGGGAAGGGAAGGAGGTAAGATGGGGGGATGGAGAGGGGGACGAGGGGGAGAGGAAGGAAGGGGCTCAGTCTGGGAAGGCCTCCTGGAGGAGGTGAGCTCTCAGTAGGGCCTTGAAGGGAGGAAGAGAGGTAGCTTGGCGGATGGGCAGAGGGAGGGCATTCCAGGCCAGGGGGATGACGTGGGCCGGGGGTCGATGGCGGGACAGGCGAGAACGAGGTACGGTGAGGAGATTAGCGGCAGAGGAGGGGAGGGTGCGGGCTGGGCTGGAGAAGGAGAGAAGGGAGGTGACGGAGGTGGGGGCGAGGTGATGGACAGCCTTGAAGCCCAGGGTGAGGAGTTTCTGCCTGATGCGCAGATTGATTGGTAGCCACTGGAGATTTTTGAGGAAGGGAGTAACATGCCCAGAGTGTTTCTGGACAAAGACAATCCGGGCAGCAGCGTGAAGTATGGATTGAAGTGGGGAGAGACACGAGGATGGGAGATCAGAGAGAAGGTTGATGCAGTAGTCCAGACGGGATAGAATGAGAGCTTGAACGAGCAGGGTAGCAATTTGGATGGAAAGGAAAGGGCGGATCTTGGCAATGTTGCGGAGCTGAGACCGGCAGGTTTTGGTGACGGCTTGGATGTGAGGGGTGAACGAGAGAGCGGAGTCCAGGATGACACCAAGGTTGCGGGCCTGTGAGAGGGGAAGGATGGTAGTGCCGTCAACAGTGATGGGAAAGTCAGGGAGAGGGCAGGGTTTGGGAGGGAAGACAAGGAGTTCAGTCTTGGACATGTTGAGTTTTAGGTGGCGGGCAGACATCCAGATGGAGATGTCCTGAAGGCAGGAGGAGATGCGAGCCTGGAGGGAGGGGGAAAGAGCAGGGGCAGAGATGTAGATTTGGGTGTCATCAGCGTAGAGATGATAGTGGAAGCCGTGGGGGCGAATGAGGTCACCAAGGGAGTGAGTGTAGATCGAGAACAGAAGAGGACCAAGAACTGAACCTTGGGGAACCCCCACAGTAAGGGGATGGGAGGGGGAGGAGGCCTGCAAAAGAGACTGAGAATGAACGACTGGAGAGATAAGAGGAGAACCAGGAGAGGGTGGAGTCTCTGAAGCCAAGGTTGGATAGCGTGTTGAGGAGAAGGGGGTGGTCCACAGTGTCGAAGGCAGCTGAGACGTCAAGGACGCTCAATAAATACGATTGAATGAATGAATGATTGAATGAATAGTATGGACTGGAATGGGGAGAGACAGGAGGCTGGGAGGTAAGGAGGCTGAGGCAGTAATCCGGGCCGGACAGGATGAGTGACTGACTTAACGTGGTAGCAGTTGGATGGAAAGGAAAGAGCGGATTTTAACTATGTTGTGAAGGTGGGACCGACAGGATTTAGTGATGGATTGAATATGTGGGTTGAATGACAGAGAGGAGTCATGGATAATGCCAAGGTTACAGGTTTGTGAGACAGGAAGGACGGCGGTGCTGTCTACAGTGATGGGAAATTCAAGGGGCAGATAGAGTTTTGGGTGGGAAGATAAGGAGCTCAGTTTTGGACACGTCAAGTTTGAGGTGATGGGAGGACATTCAAGTAGAGATATCTTGAAGGCAGGAGGAGATGCGAGACTGGAGAGAGTGAGAGAAATCAAAGCTGGAGATGTAGATTTGGGTTTCACCCACATGGAGGTGGTAATTGAAGCCATGGAAGCAAATGAGTTCTCCAAGGGAGTGGGTGTAGATGAAGAATAGAAAGGGACCCAGAACTGAACCGTGAGGGACTCCCATAGTTAGGGGGTGGGAGGCAGAGGAGGAGCCACAAAGGAGGCTGAGAATGAACGGCCAGAGAGATAAGAGGAAAACCAGGAGAGGATAGAGTCAGTGAAGTCAAGGTTGGATAGCGTTTCCAGATGGCAGTGTCGAAGGCAGCTGAGAGATTGAGGACCATTAGGAATGGAGTAGAGGCCATTGGATTTGGTAAGAAGGAGATCACTGGTGACCTCTGACAGGGCGGTTTCTTTAGAGTAGCGGGAATGGATCTCTTCTGTTTTAGTATTTTGCAGATTTGTCCTTGGCACCCCCGACAACTGCAAGCGCCTGTTTCACCCTTGCAAAATGTTCATCGCATCATCATCACTGATATCTACTGAGCACCTACCGAGGACAAAACATTGGACTGATTGCTTAGGAAAGCAAAACAGATGTCAGACACCTGTTCCCTGCCCTTAAAGGAACATAGAAGGACCCAGTCAGCTAAGTATAAGTTAAGAATTCTTTGTGACAGGGGAAGGTTCTAGAAACTACTAATTCACAACTGGGTACACAGTAGACACTTTGTACTGTATTCCAGCAGGTCTTTCCTGTTGTCACATACTGCATCTCTTTATGGCCTTAGGGGCCTGGGGAGTCACAAGAACAAAAGATCATTAGAAATATTATAAAGGCCGAGATTAGTTTCCATCTTTTGCGGTATGACGTTTCTGACTGCGGCATTAAAGAATGCTAGAAGGAACATTCTAATGGCTGCTCGCATTGGTCTACACGTTTTGTTTTGTTGTCTGTCTCCCCGTTCTAGATTGTGAGCCCGTTGTTGGGTAGGGACCGTCTCTATATGTTGCCGACTTGTACTTCCCAAGCCCTTAGTACAGTGCTCTGCACACAGTAAGCGCTAAATAAGCTAAGTAAGCTAGCTCTCTTCCTCCCTTCAAGGCTCTGCTGAGAGCTCACCTCCTCCAGGAGGCCTTCCCAGACTGAGCCCCTTCCTTCTTCTCCCCCTCGTCCCCCTCTCCATCCCCACCTTCTTACCTCCTTCCCTTCCCCACAGCACCTGTATATATGTATATATGTTTGTACATATTTATTATTCTATTTATTTATTCATTTATTTTACTCGTACATATCTGTCCTATTTATTTTATTTTGTTAGTATGTTTGGTTTTGTTCTCTGTCTCCCCCTTTCAGACTGCGAGCCCACTGTTGGGTAGGGACTGTCTCTATATGTTGCCAATTTGTACTTCCCAAGCGCTTAGTACAGTGCTGTGCACATAGTAAGCGCTCAATAAATACGATTGATGATGATGACGATAAATAAATACAACTGAATGAATTGGTCTCCGATCAAAGTACGGTATTTTTTTAATCGTATTTGTTAAGTGCTTACTATGTGCCAGACACAGTACTAAGCGCTGGGGTCTTGTCTTACGCTGTCGAGTCGTTCCTGACCCATAGCCACACCACGGACACATCTCTCCCAGTACACCCTGCTCTCCATCTGCAATCGTTCTGGTGTAGCGGATCTATAGTTTTCTTGGTAAAAATACAGAAGTGGTTTAACATTGCCTCCTTCCGCGCAGTAAACTTGTGTCTCGCCCTCAACTCTCTCCCATGCTGCTACCGCCCAGCATGGGTGAGTTTTTATTTATAGCAAATTGCCTTCCACCCGCTGGCCACTGCCCAAGCTAGAAATGGCTATGCCTCTGTTTGACTCATCCTCCCGTAGCCGAGACTGGTAGAGTACTGGAAACTCTCCAGGTGCGACCCTGAGAGGGGAAGCACTGGGGTAGATACAAGATAATCAACTGGACCCAGTCCATGTCCACACGGGACTCACAGCTTAATCCCCATTTTACAGATGACGTAACTGAGGCACGGAGAAGTTAAATGACTTGCCCAAGGTCACACAGCAGACAAGTGGCAGAGCCGGGATTAGGTTACTTACTGAGTGTCCACTATGTGCAGGGTTCTGCACTACATGCTGCTAATGTACGATTTGTAATGCTGATGGCGATATGGAGAATTAAAAGGAAATCACAAGTCACAGCCCTACCCTCAAAGAATTTATGTTCTAATACAGTAAAGAGGGAAAACACAGGCACTCGAACAAAAACACACCCGAAGCGCAAAAGCGTAACTACGTAACAGACACTGAAAAAGACGGTTCACAGAAGCACATAAATATATAATTTCCACCACAACCCTTCACGGTGACGATAAAAACGATTTTCAACATGGTTAGTCCATTCCTCCCCCGGATTACAACTGCCAGCTAATTAAAAGCACCTGGGGATTATCCTTTAGAAACAAATTTACACTCACCAATAAATCTTTCTTTGTTCCCACTAGAAATTTAAGGCTGGAATCTGGCTCGTTCTCCCTTAATGCATCTTCTAACCACTGCCTGGAACACAGATGGGGAAGAGTGATCAAAGTGACGAGACGGAGAGGAAATCTGGAGCAGGGGAGGAAAAGGAAAAGCAGAAATGATTGCCAGGGAGTAGGGAGAAGAGGAGGAAGGGTGCAACTAAATGAAGGGGAAAGAGAGGAAAAGATAAAGAGGGGCCGCGGAAAAGAGTTTTGCAAAAGCAAACTCCAAAGACAATGGTAAGAAAAGAGACTGAAATAGGACATCCTTCCTAGTAGTCCTCTCCTCTTCCCTCTTATGCCGTCGAGTTGAGGCAGAGAAGCAACGTGGCTCAGTGGAAAGAGCACGGGCTTTGGAGTCAGGGGTCATGGGTTCAAATCCCGGCTCCACCACTTGTCACCTGTGTGACTTTGGGCAAGTGACTTAACTTCTCTGTGCCTCAGTTACCTCATCTGTAAAATGGGGATTGAAACTGTGAGCCCCAAGTGGGACAACCTGATCACCTTGTATCCTCCCCAGCGCTTAGGACAGTGCTCTGCACATAGTAAGCGCTTAACAAATGCCATTATTATCATTATTATTTCTTCCTCCCTTCAAGGCCCTGCTGAGAGCTCACCTCCTCCAGGAGGCCTTCCCAGACTGAGCCCCTTCCTTCCTCTCCCCCTCGTCCCCCTCTCTATTCCCCCATCTTACCTCCTTCCCTTCCCCACAGCACCTGTATATATGTATAAAAGTTTGTACATATTTTTTACTCTATTTATTTATTTATTTATTTTATTTGTACATATCTATTCTATTTATTTTATTTTGTTAGTATGTTTGGTTTTGTTCTCTGTCTCCCCCTTTTAGACTGTGAGCCCACTGTTGGGTAGGGACTGTCTCTATATGTTGCCAACTTGTACTTCCCAAGCGCTTAGTACAGTACTCTGCACACAGTAAGTGCTCAATAAATACGATTGATTGATTGATTGATTGATTGATATGCTCTTAAGATGGAGTAGGATGTTGCATAAATTTGGGTGGTTGGCAATTACCTACTGAATCTGAAGATTAATTTAAGGTGAATAATTCAGGGTAAAAAAGTCTCAATTGCCTTAGTTACCTGGGTAATTTGTGGTGCTACCTGATATATCTAGACTGTGAGCCCACTGTTGGGTAGGGACTGTCTCTATATGTTGCCAACTTGTACTTCCCAAGCGCTTAGTACAGTGCTCTGCACGCAGTAAGCGCTCAATAAATACGATTGACTGATATATCTATATAATTAAGTCTGAGAAGACCTGACCAGAAAGTACGGCGGATATTTCAGTGATCAGAAAGAGATTAAGAGGTATAAGAATCCAGGAAAAAAAAAAAGCATTCCAAACAATTCCATCTCAGAGCTTGGTAAATAACCCGTTCACAATTTCCTGGATGCAGATGGTAAATCCTAATTCCAAATTTCATTTCAGGCGGCGGACTACCAACTAAACCCTCAAAGATGTAACGGAAATCCAGAGACTTACTTGGTATGTTCCAAGGTCTGGATATCAGCCAGATCAAATGCTGTTATAATAACTGCAGAAACGAGAGGGGCAAAAATAAGCAGAACACTGATGTTAATTGAGAAAGTAAACAGTTTCATCCTACCACTGTAGTTAAGAAAAAGTGACATTTTGTATGGCAGTCACCGTTCTAGACCGGATGAACTGCAGCAAAGGAAACATGTAGGCCAGCACAATCATCCTGGGAACGGTAGGTTGTATCTGAGATAGTTTACCTAGTGAGAATTTTTGTTTCAGGGGGAATGAAGGGGCAGTGGGTAGGTGGAAAGAAGGAGGATGCAAATAGAAACAAAGGAGAGAGACAGTCCCCTCAGTCCTGCCATAGTAAGGGCTTAATAAATACCATCATTTTTATTATTATTATTATTATTAAAACACCCTTTCACAACACATTTTAGCGAGAAAACGTTGGCTGAATTGGGGAATATTCTCTGAACATTGCAAGCCTGTCTGGGTACAGCACGACACAGTAGGAAATTGAGAAGCAGTGTGGCCTTGGGAAAGAGGCCAGGTTTGGGAGTCAGACGTAAGGTTTGACCCTGGCTGCGCCACTTTGCTGTGTGACTTTGGGCAAGTCGCTTAACTTCTCTGTGCCTCAGTACCTCATCTGTAAAATGGGGGTGAAGACTGTGAGCCCTGTGTGGGACAATGACTGTTTCCAACCCGATTATCTTGTATCTACCCCAGCGCTTAGTACAGTCGTGAGCATGTGTGCGGCATCGGACATAGTGACAATTACAAAGTGAGTTTTCCTTAGCAAGGAGTTCTCCAAGGACACAACTCTCTTCTAACAGGTAAACTGAGGGTACTTGGACTTGGAGTTTTCTCTGCTAAAATGGAAGCTCCCGAGACAAATGGTTCAAATTGTCAACAGCAATAAAAGATTCGGGTCTTCAGAAATTAACTGGATTCAGGCAGTGAACCGTTTGGCTTACCTTGGGCACCCCTGTAGTAAGACGATGCGATGCATTTGAATTTTTCTTGCCCTGCTGTGTCCCAACTGTGCGTGGAAGAGAAAGAAAAAAAAAGATTTCAGGTCAAACATACCCGTGGTGCCTGAGAAAACGAGTTAATTAAGCAGTGGTTGATAAAGATTAAAGAATAAAGTGAGATTAGGGAAGTGTTTCTACGGTATTGCCATCTGTTGTATGTTACCAGTGGACAGTTGTTACAAGTCCTCCACATACTACTCTTTTTTTATGGTATTTGTTAAACGCTTACTATGTGTCAGGCACTGAACTAAGCCCTGGAGTAGATACAAGCTAATCGGGTTGGCCCCAGTAAATGAGTGTTAATCCCCATTTTATAGCTGAGGTAAATGAGGCACAGAGAAGTGAAGTGACTTGACCAAGGTCGCACAGCAGACACGTGGCCTAGCCAGAATTAGAACCCAGGTCCTTCTGACCCTCAGGTTGTGCTCTATACACTAGACCACGCCTTTTAATACCTCAGTTGTCATCCGGATAATAGGTTTCAGGTATTGGGAGCAAGAAGCCCCTCACTTATCTTGTCAAAAACAATGATGAACTTGGATGAATGATGGGGTTATTTTACTATCATCTGTCTTATTTTTAAATAAACCTTTTTTTGATTAATCTCACTTGAAATATTCTAAAGCTCCAGGCTAATTCCCTCCCTTTTTCCATTCATCCCCAAAGTTTCTCAAGCAATGTTACCTCTGAAAATTATGTATATATCTGTAATTTATTTATTGATACCTGTATATTAATGCAGTCTCCCCCTCTAACTGTGAGCTCGTTGTGGGCAGGGAATGAGTCTGTTTGTTGTTGTAGTGTACTCTCCCAAGCACTTACTACAGTGCTTTGCACACAGTAAGTTCTCAATAAATACGACTGAATGAATGAAAATGTCCAGCTTTGCCACGGACCGAAAAGCAGGTTATTTCTTACTAGAGTTAGAGAAGCAGCATGGCTCAGTGGAAATAGTATGGGCTTTGGAGTCAGTGGTCATGGGTTCAAATTCCAGCTCCGCCACTTATCAGCTGTGTGACTTTGGGCAAGTCACTTAACTTGAGTGACTTAACTTTGGGCAAGTCACTTAGGGAAGGAGCATGGCTCAGTGGAAAGGGCCCGGGCTTTGGAGTCGGAGGTCATGGGTTCAAATCCTGGCTCCGCCACTTGTCAGCTGTGTGACTTTGGGCAAGTCACTTCACTTCTCCGTGCCTCAGTTCCCTCATCTGTAAAATGGGGATTAAGATTTTGAGCCCCCCGTGGTACAACCTGATCACCTTGTAACCTCTCCAGTGCTTAGAACAGTGCTTGGCACATAGTAAGCACTTAATAAATGCCATTATTATTATTATTATTATTCTGTCCCTCAGTTCCCTCATCTGTAAAATGGGGATTAAGACTGTGAGCCCCCCGTGGGACAACCTGATCACCTTGTAACCTCTCCAGTGCTCAGAACAGTGCTTGGCACATAGTAAGTGCTTAATAAATGCCATTATTATTATTATTATTATTATTATTATTATTATTATTATTATTATTATTATTCTGTCCCTCAGTTCCCTCATCTGTAAAATGGGGATTAAGACTGTGAGCCCCCCGTGGGACAACCTGATCACCTTGTAACCTCTCCAGTGCTTAGCACAGTGCTTTGCACATAGTAAGCGCTTAATAAATGCCATCATCATTATTATTATTATTCTCTGTGCCTCAGTGACCTCATCTGTAAAATGGGGATTAAGACTGTGAGCCCCCCGTGGGACAACCTGATCACCTTGTATCCTCCCCAGCGCTTAGAACAGTGCTTTGCACATAGTAAGCGCTTAATAAATGCCATTACTATTATTTTTTAGAGTTCTTTCCTACCAAGTGTTACAAACTATCTTTCAAGCTGGCTTGATTCCCTCTGTCAGACTTGTACCATCAACCCTCTGCTCTGCACATAGTAAGCGCTCAATAAATACGATTGATGATGATCAACCCCCAGGCCCGGACTGACTCCTTAGTTCGCTTCTTCCATTCCTGCGCTTATTGCCATGGAGGATTTTTGGCAGAAATCCAGGCACCAGTTTAACTACATCCTCCTTGAATTCATCTTGACTCCCCTCTGCTCAGCAAAATGTCTTCTCTTCCCTTGACTCCCATACCCACTGTCCACATGAACTATTCCAGACTTAACTATTCCAGACTTAGAGCAGGGTGGCTCAATGGAAAGAGCATGGGCTTGGGAGCCAGAGGTTGTGGGTTCAAATTCTGCCTCTGCCCACTGTCAGCTGTGTGACCTTGGGCAAGTCACTTAGCTTCTCTGCGCCTCAGTTACCTCATCTGTAAAATGGGGATTAAGACTGTGAGCCCCACGTGGGACAACCTGATCACCTTGTATTCCCCCAGCGCTTAGAATAGTGCTTTGCACATAGTAAGTGCTTAACAAATGCCATCATTATTATTATTATTCTCCCCATCTTCAAAGCCCTTCTGAAATCACATCTCCTCCAGGAGGACTTTCATTCAATCGTATTTATTGAGTGCTTACTGTATGCAGGGACTTCCCTGATTAATCTTTCAATCATCAACCACTTGTATTTATTGAGCTATTACTGTGTGCAGAACACTGTACTAAGCACTTGTGAGGGTACAAAACAACAGAGTTGGTAAACGTGTTCCCTGCCCACGGTGAGCTTACAGTCCAAAGGGGGAGACGGACATTAATATAAATAAATTATGGATAGAGAGGGAGGGTGAATAAAGGATGCAAATCCAAGTGCAAGGGGGACACAGAAGTGAGGGGGACAAGAGGAAATGAGGGTTTAGCGGGAAAGGGCTCTTGGATAGCTGTGATTTTGATGAGGTTTTGAAGGTGGGGAGAGTGATCAAATGCGGATATCAATCAATCAATCGTATTTATTGAGCGCTTACTGTGTGCAGAGCACTGTAAGGGAAGGCAGCTTCAGGCCAGAGGCAGAACGTAGGCAAGGGGTTACCAGTGAGGTAGGTGAACTCGAGATATGAAAATTAGGTTGGCATTAAAGGAGGAAGAGTGTGGAACCAGGTTGAAGTAGGAGAGCAGCAATATAAGGTAGGAGGGGGCAAGGGGATTAAGTGCTTTAAAGCCAGTGGTAAGGAGTTTTTGTTTGATGTGGAGGTGGATGGGCAATAACAGGAGGTTCATTCATTCAGTCATATTTATTGAGCGCTTACTGTGTGCAGAGCACTATACTAAGCGCTTGGGAAGTACAAGTTGGCAACACATAGAGACAGTCCCTACCCAACAGCGGGCTCACAGGTTCTGGTGGAGAGGGGAAAAAATGGACTGAACATTTTTGCAGAAGAATGATCTGGGCAGCAGAGTGAAGTATGGACTGGAGTGGGGAGAGACAGGAGGCAAGGAGGTCAGCAAGGAGAATGATGCAGTAATCGAGGCAGGAGAGGATTAATGTTTGGATTAAAAGGGTAGCAGTTTAGTTGGAGGGGAAATGGTGGATTTTAGCAATGTTGTGGAGGTTGAACCAACAGGATTTGGTGACAAATTGAATACGTGGGTTGAATGGACAAATATCATAATAATTATTATTATTCTATTTTTTTAAAGGTATTTGTTAAGTGCTTACTAGGTGCCAAGAGGTGCCTGCCTCCTCCAGGAGGCCTTCCCAGACTGAGCCCCTTCCTTCCTCTTCCCCTCGTCCCCCTCTCCATCCCCCCATCTTACCTCCTTCCCTTCCCCACAGCACCTGTATATATGTATATATGTTTGTACATATTTGTTACTCTATTTATTTATTTATTTTGCCTGTACATATCTATTCTATTTATTTTATTTTGTTAGTAAGTTTGGTTTTGTTCTCTGTCTCCCCCTTTTAGCCTGTGAGCCCACTGTTGGGTAGGGACCGTCTCTATATGTTGCCAACTTGGACTTCCCAAGCGCTTAGTAATAACTTCCATATTCAACCGCTCACTCTCCACTGGTTCCTTCCCCTCTGCCTTCAAACATGCCCATGTCTCTCCCATCCTAAAAAAACCCTCTCTTGACCCCACCTCACCTTCTAGTTATCGTCCCATATCCCTCCTACCATTCCTTTCCAAACTCCTTGAACGAGTTGTCTACACGCGCTGCCTAGAATTCCTCAACAACAACTCTCTCCTCGACCCCCTCCAGTCTGGCTTCCGTCCCCTTCATTCCACGGAAACTGCGCTCTCAAAGGTCACCAATGACCTCCTGCTTGCCAAATCCAACGGCTCATACTCTGTCCTAATCCTCCTCGACCTCTCAGCTGCCTTTGACACTGTGGACCACCCCCTTCTCCTCAACACATTATCTGACCTTGGCTTCACTGACTCCGTCCTCTCCTGGTTCTCCTCTTATCTCTCCGGTCGTTCTTTCTCAGTCTCTTTTGCAGGCTCCTCCTCCCCCTCCCATCCTCTTACGGTGGGGGTTCCCCAAGGTTCAGTGCTTGGTCCCCTTCTGTTCTCAATCTACACTCACTCCCTTGGTGACCTCATTCGCTCCCACGGCTTCAACTATCATCTCTACGCTGATGACACCCAGAT
This sequence comes from Tachyglossus aculeatus, assembly GCF_015852505.1. Lineage (NCBI taxonomy): Eukaryota > Metazoa > Chordata > Mammalia > Monotremata > Tachyglossidae > Tachyglossus > Tachyglossus aculeatus. Next base: position 18,548,290 of record NC_052086.1, on the reverse strand, counting down.
CTACATCTCTGCCCCTGCTCTCTCCCCCTCCCTCCAGGCTCGCATCTCCTCCTGCCTTCAGGACATCTCCATCTGGATGTCCGCCCGCCACCTAAAGCTCAACATGTCGAAGACTGAGCTCCCTGTCTTCCCTCCCAAACCTTGTCCTCTCCCTGACTTTCCCATCTCTGTTGACGGCACTACCATCCTTCCCGTCTCACAGGCCCGCAACCTTGGTGTCATCCTCGACTCCGCTCTCTCATTCACCCCTCACATCCAAGCCGTCACCAAAACCTGCCGGTCTCAGCTCCGCAACATTGCCAAGATCCGCCCTTTCCTCTCCATCCAAACCGCTACCCTGCTCATTCAAGCTCTCATCCTATCCCGTCTGGACTACTGCACTAGCCTTCTCTCTGATCTCCCATCCTCGTGTCTCTCTCCACTTCAATCCATACTTCATGCTGCTGCCCGGATTATCTTTGTCCAGAAACGCTCTGGACATATTACTCCCCTCCTCAAAAACCTCCAATGGCTACCGATCAATCTGCGCATCAGGCAGAAACTCCTCACCCTGGGCTTCAAGGCTGTCCATCCCCTCGCCCCCTCCTACCTCACCTCCCTTCTCTCCTTCTCCAGCCCAGCCCGCACCCTCCGCTCCTCCGCCGCTGATCTCCTCACTGTACCTCGTTCTCGCCTGTCCCGCCGTCGACCCCCGGCCCACGTCCTCCCCCGGGCCTGGAATGCCCTCCCTCTGCCCATCCGCCAAGCTAGCTCTCTTCCTCCCTTCAAGGCCCTGCTGAGAGCTCACCTCCTCCAGGAGGCCTTCCCAGACTGAGCCCCTTCTTTCCTCTCCCCTCGTCCCCCTCTCCATCCCCCCGTCTTACCTCCTTCCCTTCCCCACAGCACCTGTATATATGTATATATGGTTGTACATATTTATTGCTCTATTTATTTATTTATTTATTTATTTTACTTGTACATTTCTATCCTACTTATTTTATTTTGCTGGTATGTTTGGTTCTGTTCTCTGTCTCCCCCTTTTAGACTGTGAGCCCACTGTTGGGTAGGGACTGTCTCTATGTGATGCCAATTTGTACTTCCCAAGCGCTTAGTACAGTGCTCTGCACATAGTAAGCGCTCAATAAATACGATTGATTGATTGATTGATTAGTACAGTGCTCTGCACACAGTAAGCGCTCAATAAATACAATTGATTGATCGATTGATTGCCAGGCACTGTACTAAGGACAGGAGTGGATACAAGCAAATCAGGTTAGACATAGTCCCACATGGGGCTCGTAGATTTAATTTTCATTCTACAGATGAGGTAACTGAGGCACAGAGAAGTGATGTGACTTACCCAAGGCCACACAGCTGACAACTGGCAGAGCCAGGATTAGAACCCAAAACCTTCTGACTCCCAAACTTGTGCTTCATCCACTACGCCATGCTGCTTCCTGAGGGTGGGGATGATGCCTACTAATTTTATCATAATCTCCCAAACATTTAATTCACTCTGTGGAAATCAATCCATCAACGGTATTTGAAGGTCATGGGTTCAAATCCCACCTCCTCCACTTGTCTGCTGTGTGACCTGGGGCAAGTCACTTCACTTCTCTGTGCCTCAGTCACCTCATCTGTAAAATGGGGATTGAGACTGTGAGCCCCACGTGGGACAGGGACTGTGTCCAACTCGATTTGCCCGTATCCACCCCTGCGCTTAGTACAGTGCCTGGCACGTAGAAACCACTTAACAAATATCATCATCATTATTATTAGTACGTTGCCAACTTGTACTTCCCAAGTGCTTAGTACAGTGCTCTGCACACAGTAAGCGCTCAATAAATACGATTGATTGATTGATTGATTGTATTGAGCACTTACTATGTACAAAGGACTGTACTAAGAGCTTGGGAGAGTATACTACAACAGAATTAGCAGAAACGCTAAGCCCATAATGAGTTTTCAGTCTAGAGGGACACAGTAGCCACCCACTAAATATTACTGATTAGTTGATTAGTAATTCATTGGAGGAAAGAGATATAAACATCTTGGATTCAGACCTCTGCAGCTGCATATGGCATTGAGGAAGTTAGTTTATAGTTGTCATTGGGTACCATAAACATGACCCTTTTTTTTTTAATGGCACTTGCTAAGCGCTTACTATGTGCCAGGCGCTGTATTAAGCACTGGGGTGGACACAACCTAATCAGGGTGGATATAGTCCAGAACCCACTTGGGGCTCACAGTCTTAACCCCCACTTTGTAGATGAGGTAACTTTGGAAATAGCTATATTGGAAAATATCGATTAATCCAATAGCTCATCATAAACATCATTAAGCAGGTGCTACTGGAGCTGAACCACATTATTTGGAATTAACAGTGGACTACTGAATGTCGGACGCTGACTCCTAAATCTTTAACACTAAAAATTCACTTATTTAGTAATTTTCAGAGGCCTTCTTCCATTGTTCAGATAATAATAATAATGATGGTATTTTTTAAGCACTTACTATATGCCAAGGACTGCTCTAAGTGCTGGGGGAATATATTCATTCATTCATTCATTCATTCATTCATTCATTCATTCAATCACATTTATTGAGCGCTTACTGTGTGCAGAGCACTGTACTAAGCGCTTGGGAAGTACAAGTCGGCAACATATAGGGACAGTCCCTACCCAACAACGGGCTCACAGGCTAGAAGAGGGAGACAGACAACAAAACACTTACGAGAGCGCTCAGTAAATGGGACGATTTGACGGATTTATGAGAGCGTTCAGTAAATAGGCTTATTTTAGGGATTTACAAGACCGCTCAGTAAATGGGCTGATTTTTAAAAGTTATGAAAGTGCTCAGTCATTACGGTTTTAGGGATTTACGAGCGCTCAGTAAATAGGACGATTTGACAGATTTCCGAAAGCGGTCGGTAAACAGGAGGATCTTACGGATTTAGGCGCGCTCAGTAAATAGCTGACTTTACAGATTTACAAAAGCGCTCAGGAAATAGGCTGATTTTAAGGAGTTCAGTCATGACAGTTTCATGAATCATTATATTCGCGATTTCATGACTATAAGGTGATCGAGTTGTCCTACGGGGGGCTCACAATCTTAATCCCCATTTTACAGATGCGGTAACTGAGGCCCAGAGAAGTGAAGTGACTTGCCCAGAGTCACACAGCTGACAATCGGCGGAGCTGGGATTTGAACCCGTGACCTCTGACTCCAAAGCCCGGGCTCTTTCCACGGAGCCACGCTGCTTCTCCACAGATGTTATTCCTTACTTGCAGGCTCCTAAATCACAAATCTGAAGGCTGAGGAGAGATTTTCACCCGTGAAAAGCCACAGATTTTTCCACAGTATTAACGTGTATTTGGCTCAAGCAGTACGATGCCTAAGAATGATAGAATTCTGACTTACATCTGAAGGCTATAAGGAATCCCAGCTATTTCAAATCTTTCAATTTCAAAATCCACTCCTATCGTTGCTTTGTAGTCTCGGTCAAAAGTGTCTTTACAAAACCTGCAAAAGAAAGGCGCTTTTAGGTCAATCTCGCGGCCGATCTGTCTCTTTATAATAATGACGGCATTTGTTAAGCGCTTACTATGTGCCAAGCACTGTTCTAAGCGCTGGGGGGGATACAAGGTGATCAGGTTGTCCCACGTGGGGCTCACAGTCTTAATCCCCATTTCACAGATGAGGGAACTGAGGCTCAGAGAAGTTAAGTGACTTGCCCAAGGTCACACAGCAGACATATGGTGGAGCCGGGATTCGAACCCATGACCTCTGGCTCCAAAGCCCATGCTCTTTCCACTGAGCCACGCTGCTTCTCTTTATCTTCCGAGTTGCCAACGTCTGGCTATTATGGCGGGTGCCACGGACAATAGACAACGAAACAAAAAGGAAAAGAAGACAAAGCAAGCGTTATTCTTCATTTGACGAGATGAATATACGTTGCCAATTTGTACTTCCCAAGCGCTTAGTACAGTGCTCTGCACATAGTAAGCGCTCAATAAATACGATTGATGATGATGATGATGATGCTTTGGATAAATGCTTTTTGTGGATATGTGTATGTGTAGGAAGAACGTTTGAGCAACCAGCATTCCAATCAATCAATCAAGCGTATTGAGCGCTTACTGTGTGCAGAGCACTGTACTAAGCGCTTGGGAAGTACAAATTGGTAACATATAGAGACAGTCCCTGTCCAACAGTGGGCTCACAGTTGCATGCAATGCCTGTGCATGCAAATATTGTCTCCTGCTTTAAATTTGCCTCTTAATATCCCGATTTCCTAAAACCTGTGCTCACGGAGAATGTCTCTTGTCCTGATTTCTGGGGGTCAAACTGGCGGTTATTCACCCTGGGTTTGCTTTTTTCCCCACACTGATTCAGGCTGTGCTTCATTATTATTATTCTTTATTTTAATGATATTCGTTAAGCACTTATTATGTGCTGCGCAGTGTACTGAGCGCTGGGGTAGATACAAGCCAGTCGGTTTGGACACAGTCCCTGTCCCACGGTAATAATAATGTTGGTATTTGTTAAGCGCTTACTATGTGCCAAGCACCGTTCTAAGCGCTGGGGTAGATACAAGGTAATCGGGTTGTCCCCCGAGGGGCTCCCAGTCTTCATCCCCATTTTACGGATGAGGGAACTGAGGCCCAGAGAAGTGAAGTGACTTGCCCAAAGTCACCCAGCTGACAAGGGGCGGAGCCGGGATTTGAACCCATGACCTCTGACTCCAAAGCCCGGGCTCTTTCCACTGAGCCACGCTGCACAGTAGGGTTCGCGGTCTTTGTCCCCATTTTACAGATGAGGTAACCGAGGCCCAGAGAAGTGAAGTGACTTGCCCGAGGCCACACAGCAGACAAGTGGCAGAATCCAGACTAGAACCCAGATCCTTCTGACTCCCAGGCTTGTGCTCTATCCACTAGACCACACTACTTCTTTTTATGTCTTATGTCTTTATTCATTCATTCAATCGTATTTATTGAGCGCTTACTGCGCTACTTCTTTTTATGTCTCATGTCCTTATTCATTCATGCAATCGTATTTATTGAGCGCTTACTGCGCTACTTCTTTTTATGTCTTATGTCTTTACTCATTCATTCAATCATATTTATTGAGCGCTTACTACGTGCAGAGAACTGTACTAAGCGCTTGGGAAGTACAAGTTGGCAACACATAGAGACGGTCCCTACCCAACAATGGGATCACAGTCTAGAAGGGGGAGACAAAGAACAAAACATGTGTGAGCCCACTGTTGGGTAGGGACCGTCTCTATATGTTGCCAACTTCTACTTCCCAAGCGCTTAGTACAGTGCTCTGCACACAGTAAGCGCTCAATAAATACGATTGAATGAATGAATGACAGCCAGTTGTTGCATAGGGATTGTCTCTGTTGCTGAATTGTACTTTCCAAGAGCTTAGAAGCAGCGCGGCTCAGTGGAAAGAGCCCGGGCTTTGGAGTCAGAGGTCATGGGTTCGAATCCCGGCTCCGCCACGTCTGCTGTGTGACCTTGGGCAAGTCACTTAACTTCTCTAAGCCTCAGTTACCGCATCTGTAAAATGGGGATGAAGACTGTGAGCCCCACGGGGGACAACCTGATCACTTTGTAACTGCCCCCCCAGCGCTTAGAACAGTGCTTCGCACATAGTAAGCGCTTAACAAATGCCAACATCATTATTATTATTATTGTTATTACAGTGCTCTGCACGGAGTAGTTGCATAGGGATTGTCTCTGTTGCTCAATTGTACTTTCCAAGCGCTTAGTACAGTGCTCTGCACTCAATACGATTGAATGAATGAGTGAATGAACTGCATTAAAAGCACTTTGGAGAGCATAAATGCAATAGGGTTGGAAGACACAGTTCCTTGCCACGTGGAGGGCAGTTTAGAGACAGAGACAGCCAGTTGTCAGCTCTGTGACCTTGGGCAAGTCACTTCACTTCTCTGTGCCTCAGTTACCTCATCATCATCATCATCATCAATCGTATTTATTGAGCGCTTACTATGTGCAGAGCACTGTACTAAGCGCTTGGGAAGTACAAATTGGCAACATATAGAGACAGTCCCTACCCAACAGTGGGCTCACAGTCTAAAAGGGGGAGACAGAGAACAAAACCAAACGTACTAACAAAATAAAATAAATAGGATAGATATGTACAAGTAAAATAAATAAATAAATAAATAGAGTAATAAATATGTACAACCATATATACATATATACAGGTGCTGTGGGGAAGGGAAGGAGGTAAGGCGGGGGGATGGAGAGGGGGACGAGGGGGAGAGGAAGGAAGGGGCTCAGTCTGGGAAGGCCTCCTGGAGGAGGTGAGCTCTCAGCAGGGCCTTGAAGGGAAGGCCCTCATCTGGAAAAGGGACTCAGACTGTGAAGTATGATTACTTGATTATGACCTTGGGCAAGTCCACTTCTCTGAGCCTCAGTTCCCTCATCTGTAAAATGGGGATTAAGACTGTGAACCTCATGTGGGACAACCTGATCACCTTGTATCCCCCGCAGCGCTTAGAACAGTGCTTTGCACATAGTAAGTGCTTAACAAATGCCACCATTATTATTATTATTATTATCACCCTGTATCTACCCCAGCACTTAGAACAGTGCTCAGCGCTTAGAACAGTGCTTTGCACATAGTAAGCGCTTAATAAATGCCATCATTACTTACTTAGAACAGTGCTTGGCACAAAGTAAGTGCATAACAAACATCGTCACCATCATCATCATCACTTAGCTTCTCTGTGCCTCAGTTACCTCATCTGTAAAATGGGGATTAAGACTGTGAACCCCACGTGGGACAACCTAATCACCTTGTATCCCCCCAGCGCTTAGAACAGTGCTTTGCACATAGTAAGTGCTTAACAAATGCCACCATTATTATTATTATTATCACCCTGTATCTACCCCAGCACTTAGAACAGTGCTCAGCGCTTAGAAGAGTGCTTTGCACATAGTAAGCGCTTAATAAATGCCATCATTACTTACTTAGAACAGTGCTTGGCACAAAGTAAGTGCATAACAAATATCATCACCATCATCATCATCACTTCACTTCTCTGTGCCTCAGTTACCTCACCTGTAAAATGGGGATTAAGACTGTGAACCCCACGTGGGACAACCTGATCACCTTGTATCCCCCCAGCGCTTAGAACAGTGCTTTGCACATAGTAAGTGCTTAACAAATGCCATCATCATTATTATTATTATTATCAGCCTGCATCTACCCCAGTACTTAGAACAGTGCTCAGCGCTTAGAAGAGTGCTTTGCACATAGTAAGCGCTTAATAAATGCCATCATTAATTACTTAGAACAGTGCTTGGCACAAAGTAAGTGCGTAACAAATATCATCACCATCATCATCATCATCACTTAACTTCTCTGTGCCTCAGTTACCTCATCTGTAAAATGGGGATTAAGACTGTGAGCCCCACGAGGGACAAAGTGATTACCTTGTATCTACCCTGGGGATTAGAACAGTGCTTGGCACATAGTAAGCGCTTAACAAATACCATTATTATTATTATTGTTATGAGTTCTAATCCCAGCTCTGCCACTTCTCCTGCTGTGTGACCTTAGGCAAGTCACTTCACTTCTCTGTGCCTCAGTTACCTCATCTGGAAAAGGGATTAAGACTGTGAAGTCGGATTACTTGATGACCCTGTATCTACCCCAGTACTTAGAACAGTGCTCAGCGCTTAGAAGAGTGCTTTGCACATAGTAAGCGCTTAATAAATGCCATCATTAATTACTTAGAACAGTGCTTGGCACAAAGTAAGTGCGTAACAAATATCATCACCATCATCATCATCATCACTTAACTTCTCTGTGCCTCAGTTACCTAATCTGTAAAATAGAGATTAAGACTGTGAGCCCCACGTGGGACAAAGTGATTACCTTGTACCTATCCTGGGGCTTAGAACAGTGCTTGGCACATAGTAAGCGCTTAACAAATACCATTATTATTATTATTGTTATGAGTTCTAATCCCAGCTCTGCCACTTCTCCTGCTGTGTGACCTTAGGCAAGTCACTTCACTGCTCTGTGCCTCAGTTATCTTATCTGTAAAATGGGGATTAAGACTGTGGGACAGGGACTGCAGCCAACCTGATTTGCTTGTATCCACCCCAGCATTCAGTACAGTGCCTGGCACGTAGTAAGTGCTGAGTAAATACCACAAAAAAATGAACAGGAGAGATGGCAGAGTATAAAGATATATTATGTAAGTCTTGTGGGACTGATAGTGGGGTGAATATAAAGTGCTTAAGGGATACAGACCTTAGCTTTGCACATAGTAAGCGCTTAGTAAATGCCATTATTATTATTATTATTATTATTACAGACCCAAATGCACAGGCAACATAGAGGGAGAGCAAGGCTCCATGACATCTGCTGTATGACCTTGGGCAATTCACTTCACTTCTGTGCCTCAGTTACCTTATCTGTAAAATGGGGATTGAGACTGTGAGCCCCGTATGTGCCCAGTTCGATTTTCTTGTATCCACCTCATCCAAAGGTACAGTGCCTGACACATTGTAAGCGCTTAACAAATACCATTATTATTATTGTTATGAGTTCTAATCCCAGATCTGCCACTTCTGCTGGGTGACCTTAGGCAAGTCACTTCACTTCTCTGTGCCTCAGTTACCTCATCTGGAAAAGGGATTAAGACTGTGAAGTAGACTGTGAGCCCACTGTTGGGTAGGGACTGTCTCTATATGTTGCCAATTTGTACTTCCCAAGCGCTTAGTACAGTGCTCTGCACATAGTAAGTGCTCAATAAATACGATTGATGATGATGATGATTACTTGATTACCCTGTATCTACCCCAGTACTTAGAACAGTGCTCAGCGCTGTCATTCCCAAGCGCTTAGTACAGTGCCTGACACATTGTAAGCGCTTTACAAATACCACCATCATTCCCAAGCGCTTAGTCCAGTGCTCTGCGCACAGTAAGCGCTCAATAAATACGATTGAATGAATCATATGGAAATGAGGGCTTAATCGGGGAAGGCTTCTTGGAGGAGATGAGACTTTAGGCTTTTTTGGGTTTTTGGTTTTAGGGGAAGTCCAGTTCCCGGAGCCACAAAGAAGGTTGGAGGCCACTCAGCTTTGAACAGCTTCACTTTGGAATGAAGCTTAATGCCTTGTGATGACCGAACTCTGCCCATCAATCTCTTGGACCACATGCTGTCCTTCTTGGTTCGATTTTCTACTTTTTTGTTTTACTGGATAGTGTACAGTGCACTATCCAGAGAAGCAGCGTGGCTCAGTGGAAAGAGCCCGGGCTTTGGAGTCAGAGGTCACGGGTTCAAATCCCGGCTCTGCCAATTGTCAGCTGGGTGACTTTGGCAGGTCACTTCACTTCTCTGGGCCTCAGTTGGATGAAGACTGTGAGCCCCCCGCGGGACAAACTGATCACCTTGTAACCTCCCCAGCGCTTAGAACAGTGCTTTGCACATAGTAAGCGCTTAATAAATGCCATCATTATTATTACTATTACTAACGAAGTAGCAGATTCCCGTAATAATATTAAATTGTGTTACACCTGTGTGTGTGTGGTAGGGGTGATTCTCTGGTGTGAGGCCCACACCGGCCCCATCACCATCAATCAATCAATCAATCAATCATATTTATTGAGCGCTTACTGTGTGCAATTCCGGTTTTCTCCAGGGCAGCCGACAGTGCGTGCCAAATCAGTGAAATATTTCATAATCATCAATCAATCAATGGTATCCATTGAGTGCTTACCGGGTGCAGAGCACTGTACTAAGCACACAGGAGCAGCGTGGCTCAGTGGAAAGAGCCTAGGCTTGGGAGTCAGAGGTCGTGGGTTCTAATAATAATAATAATAATAATAATAATAATAATAATGATGATGGCATTTGTTAAGCGCTTACTATGTGCAAAGCACTATTCTAAGTGCTGGGGGGGGGGGATACAAGGTGATCAGGTTGTCCCACATGGGGCTCACAGTTTTAATCCCCATTTTACAGATGAGGTAACTAAGGCCCAGAGAAGTAAAGTGACTTGCCCAAAGTCACCCAGCTGACAAGTGGTGGAGCGGGGATTAGAACCCATGACCTCTGGTTCCCAAGCCTGTGTTCTTTCCACTGAGCCACGCGGCTTCTCTAATCCCAGCTCTGCCACTTCTCAGCTATGTGACTTTGGGCAAGTCACTTCACTTCTCTGGGCCTCAGTTCCCTCATCTGTAAAATGGGGATTAAGATTGTGAGCCCCACATGGGACAGCCTTGATTACCTTGTATTCCCCCCAGTGCTTAGAACAGTGCTTGGCACATAGTAAGCGCTTAATAAATACCAACATTATCATTATTAATATTACAGTGCAACCGAATTGGTAGGTATGTTCCCTGCCCACAGAGAGCTTACGGTCTAGAGGGGGAGACAGGCATTAATGTTAATAAATAAATTACGGATATTAACAGAAATGCTTTATTTATTTATTTATTTATTTTACTTGTACATATCTATTCTATTTATTTTGTTTTGTTAGTATGTTTGGTTTTGTTCTCGGCCTCCCCCTTTTAGACTGTGAGCCCACTGTTGGGTAGGGACCGCCTCTATATGTTGCCAACTTGGACTTCCCAAGCGCTTAGTACAGTGCTCTGCACACAGTAAGCGCTCAATAAATACGATTGATTGATTGATCGATTGCAGGGTATCAGCATACCATATCTCCAGTAGACTGGCCAAAGCCTTTTTCAGTGATGCTCAGCTGAGTTAGAGGAGTTTTGCAGTGGATTGGAAATACAACCAGTTCCATCAAAACATGGGGGGATTAAGACTGTGAGCCCCACGTGGGACAACCTGATCATGCTGTATCCCCCCAGCGCTTAGAACAGTGCTTTGCACATAGTAAGCGCTTAACAAATACCATCATCATCATCAGCATCATCATCGGGGTTGTAGTCTTGAAGAATTTCACATTCACAATAGCTTGGGCCTATGCAAACCTCTTATTCCCACTCCACTTTCGGTTGTATTCAAACACGTTGTCAGAAGAAAACATCCTAAGTGTTTAGTGATTACATGCATTAAGGCGAAATTGTCTATATACTCAAGTTCCAGCTTCTACAGCTTGGACAGTTTGAATAAGACTGAAACTATTTATTTAGACGGCCCCTCTTTATTCTAATAGAGATGGGGAAAGGGTGAGGAGGACATCTTCCATTCTGACTGGGCTGGATACATCCTCCTGGATTTGAATTTGGGGGAACTTATTACTCTATTTATTATTACTCCATTTATTTATCTATTTATTTTACTTGTACGTATCTATTCTATTTATTTTATTTTGTTAGTATGTTTGGTTTTGTTCTCTGTCTCCCCCTTTTAGACTGTGAGCCCACTGTTGGGTAGGGGACTGTCTCTATATGTTGCCAACTTGGACTTCCCAAGCGCTTAGTACAGTGCTCTGCACACAGTAAGCGCTCAATAAATACGATTGATGATGATGATGATTAGAGCAGCTAAATTTGCTTAAAAGTTGCCAAGACCGAATGTCCTGATGATGTCAAATAGTTTTGAAAGATGTATAAAGAGAGTATTGTTTAGAAGTCACCTATATTTGTGGTGCTGTAGTGATCTGAAGCCACCCTGTGATTCAGAGAGAGCATAGTCGAAAAGCAGCTGGCTCAGTGGAAAGAGCCCGGGCTTGGGAATCAGAGGTCATGGGTTCTAATCCTGGCTCCGCCACTTGTCAGCTGTGTGACTTTGGGCAACTCACTTAACTTCTCTGGGCCTCAGTTAACTCATCTGTAAAATGGGGATTAAGACTGTGAGCCCCACATGGAACAACCTGATTACCTTGTATCCCCCCCAGTGCTTAGAACAGTGCTTGGCACTTAGTAAGCACTTAACAAATACTATTATTATTATTAATAATAATAAAAAGAATAGATATTAACTAATTACTGTTGGAATACAACATACTAGTCTAAACAGAGGGTCCTAACAAAGTATAAAAGTTGGCTAGGAACCTAAGAAGATGGGAAAACTTACCTACACCCTTATGTCTATAGAATGGTGAGAATAAAACTTTTTGGTTCAGAGTGGCTATAGGAATCTGGGGGACAATTGGATTCATATATAGATATATAATAATAATTATGGCATTTATTAAGCGCTTACTACGTGCAAAGCACTGTTCTAAGCACTGGGGAGGTTACAAGGTGATCAGGTTGTCCCACGGGGGGCTCACAGTCTTAATCCCCATTTTCCAGATGAGGTAACTGAGGCACAGAGAAGTTAAGTGACTTGCCCACAGTCACACAGCTGACAACTGCCGGAGCTGTATATATATATATACAGCTTATTGTGTGCAGGGAACTGTACTAAGCGCTTGGGAAGTACAAGTTGGCAACATATTGAGATGGTCCCTACCCAACAGTGGGCTCACAGTCTAAAAGGGGGAGACAGAACAAAACCAAACATACTAACAAAATAAAATAAATAAATAAATATATATATATATTCATTCATTCAATCATATTTATTGAGCGCTTACTGTGTGCAAAGCACTGTACTAAGCGCTTGGGAAGTACAAGTTGGCAACATATAGAGACGGTCCCTACCCAACAGTGGGCTCACAGTCTAGAAGATGACTTGATTTCTTACCTTGGGAGCCAAGTTGACCCTGAAAGAACCACTTAGGGGAACTATAGCCCTCTGTCAAATAGGCCCCCTAGATTTGGGGGCTGGCTCCAAAATTGCGCTGAGGGTCACGGGACTACTGAAGTTCAGAACACAGTTTACTCAAATTATTTATCTACTCATATTGATGTCTGTCTCCCCTTCCAGGCTGAAAGCTCATTATGGGCAGAGACGTAACTGCTGATTCTGTTATATGGTACTTTCCTTCCTCTCCCCCTCGTCCCCCTCTCCATCCCCCCCATCTTACCTCCTTCCCTTCCCCACAGCACCTGTATATATGTATATATGTTTGTACATATTTATTACTCTATTTATTTATTTATCTTACTTGTACATATCTATTCTATTTATTTTATTTTGTTAGTATGTTTGGTTTTGTTCTTTGTCTCCCCCTTCTAGACTGTGAGCCCGCTGTTGGGTAGGGACTGTCTCTATGTGTTGCCGACTTGTACTTTCCAAGCGCTTAGTACAGTGCTCTGCACACAGTAAGCGCTCAATAAATACGATTGATTGATTGATTCCCAGCGTGGCTCAGTGGAAAGAGTATGGGCTTGGGAGTCAGAGGTCATGGGTTCTAATCCCAGCTCTGCCACTTGGCAGGAGTGTGACTTGGGGCAAGTCACTTCACTTCTCTGAGCCTCAGTTCCCTCTTCTGCAAACTGGGGATTAAGACTGTGAGCCCCACGTGGGACAACCTGATAACCTGGTATCTACCCTAGCACTTAGAACAGTGCTTGACACATAGTAACATAGTAAGCGCTTAAATATCATCATCAACCGCTGTTGCAACAAATCTTCCATCAGTTCATGGTGACTGTAAGTTCCTTGTGGGCAGTAAAAACTCAATAAATACAATCAATCGCATTTATTGAGCGCTTACTGTGTGCAGAGCACTGTACTAAGCGCTTGGGAAGTCCAAGTTGGCAACATATAGAGACAGTCCTTACCCAACAGTGGGCTCACAGTCTAAAAGGGGGAGACAGAGAACAAAACCAAACATACTATCAAAATAAAATAGAATAGATATGTACAAGTAAAATAAATAAATAAATAAATAGAGTAATAAATATGTACACACATATATACATATATACAGGTACTGTGGGGAAGAGAAGGAGGTAAGATTGGGGGGGATGGAGAGGGGGACGAGGGGGAGAGGAAGGAAGGGACTCAGTCTGGGAAGGCCTCCTGGAGGAGGTGAGCTCTCAGTACACAGTGAGCTCTCCCTGTATTAATACTGAATAAATACAGTGATTGACAAGACCGAATCTTGTCTACCAACTCTTTTATATTGTATTTTCCCAAGCAATTAGTACCACTGATTGGCTGACTGATTCACCGGGCCAAGAAAACTATAATAGGAGGACTAAGTGACAACAATTTGCTCCACTGGATAATTCTTCAGGAAACTGAAGGAAAATGTTTGTGTTTGAGGGAAAGATCTTGAAACAGGGACTCTAGAGATGACAGGAAGATGTTTAGACTTAACATCTTACTATCACAGAAGAATCAACTGAATTTTAAGATATTTTCTAACCATCAAGAGGAAGAGAATTCAGGCTTCAATTCAAGATAGACTCCCACTGATAAGCGATTGGGATTCGGTTTTAAAGGAATTTAAGGCAAACAAGGGACACCAAAATCATATTCAAGGTGAAGAGTAATATACTTGCCCAGAAACGCTTGTATACTCAAATGTATTAAGATGGTTTGAAACTTAAAAACATAAAAAGTGGGAGGCAGCTTAATCTAATGGAAAAACAAGAGTCAGGGATTCAAGAAACCTTGCTATTAATCCCAGTTGTTCTGGTTTCTAGGTGACCTCAGAAAAGTCACTTATCAGAGAAGCAGCGTGGCTCAGTGGAAAGAGCCCGGGCTTCGGAGTCAGAGGTCATGGGTTCTAATTCCGGTGCCACCACTTGTCAGCTGTGTGACTTTGGACAAGTCACTTCACTTCTCTGGGCCTCAGTTACCTCATGTGTAAAATGGGGATGAAGCCTGTGAGCCCCACGCGGGACAATCTGATCACCTTGTATTCCCGCCCCCCCCAGAGCTTAGAACAGTGTTTTGCACATAGTAAGCGCTTAACAAATGCCATTATTATTATTATTATTATCCATCCTGGGCCTCAGTTTCCCCATCTTTATAATGTGAATCATTGCATCTGCCTCACCCTACATAACAAAGATTTTATGAGGATAAAATGAGGTAATTAATGGAAGTGCTTTGGGAAAATAAGACGTGATCTATAGATCTAAGGTATTATTAGTAGTATTATTATTGAGGTACCTGTTGATAAGGCTGGTTTTCCCCACACAGAGATCGCCAACTACAACCACTTTTGACACTTTCAGCCTGAAGGAAAAATACAGAATTATTCTGTATTCATTTTAATAAGCATACACTCATTCACACACATATACATACACTGCATAATCCAATTGTACTTAATACCTCTATATGGATTGTTTAAGATTTCAAATATAAAAGATAACATGTAAATAACATTCCATTGGTAAATATATCATAATTTAGAACCTGGGATGGTGAATTAATTAATTCAATCAATCGTATTTATTGAGGGCTTACTGTGTGCAGAGCACTGTGCTAAGTGCTTGAGACAGTACAATATAGTAATAAACAGTGGCATTCCCTGCCCACAATGAGCTCAAAGCCCAGAGTGGGGAAGACAGATACCAATACAAATAAATAGACTGTGACTATAAATAAACAAATAAATAAACAAATAAATAGACTTTTAGACTGTGAGCCCACTGCTGGGTAGGGACTGTCTCTATATGTTGCCAACTTGTACTTTTCAAGAGCTTAGTACAGTGCTCTGCACACAGTAAGCGTTCAATAAATACGATTAATGATGATAAATAAAATGGCAGATGTGTACATAAGCGCTTTGGGGTGGGGAGTGGGGAAGAACCCTTACTTTTCCAACTCCTCCTGCAAAAACAGTGGCTAAGAAATGATTCTACTGCATCTAACTAGAGAAGCAGAGTGGCTCAGTGGAAAGAGCCCGGGCTTTGGAGTCAGAGGTCATGGGTTCAAATCCCAGCTCCGCCAATTATCAGCTGTGTGACTTTGGGCAAGTCACTTCATTCATTCATTCATTCAATCGTATTTATTGAGCGCTTACTGTGTGCAGAGCACTGTACTAAGCGCTTGGGAAGTATAAGTTGGCAACATATAGAGACGGTCCCTACCCAACAGTGGGCTCACAGTCTAGAAGGGGGAGACAGAGAACAAAACAAAACATATTAACAGAATAAAATAAATAGAATAAATATGTACAAGTAAAATAAATACGTACAAACATATATACATATATACAGGTGCTGTGGGGAAGGGAAGGAGGTAAGGCGGGGGGATGGAGAGAGGGATGAGGGGGAGAGGAAGGAGGGGGCTTAACTTAACTTCTCTGTGCTTCAGTTACCTCATTTGTAAAATGGGGATTAAGACTGTGAGCCCCCCCCATGGGACAACCTGATCACCTTGTAACCTCCCCAGTGCTTAGAACAGTGCTTGGCACATAGTAAGCACTTAATAAATGCCATTATCATTATTATTATTATCATTATTAGTGAGACAGACAAACCCGCAGAGAATGTCAAGGCTGGGGCAGTTCCCAGAGGTAGCCAAGAAGTTTGTGGATTGGGTCACATACTGAAGCCCCTTAGTAGCCATATCGCTTTACTTTGTAGGCCTAATATCACCGTAAGAAAACACTGACTGCTTTTAGGGGACTTAAAAGGCAGTTTTTAAAATATATTGCAAAAAATAGCATTCGTAATCACAAATAGTTGATTTGTAATCACTAAGCGCTTAGTACAGTGCTCTGCACATAGTAAGCGCTCAATAAATACGATTGATTGATTGAAATAGTTGCCGACTTGTACTTCCCAAGCGCTTAGTACAGTGCTCTGCACACAGTAAGCACTCAATAAATACGATTGATTGATTGATTGAAATAGTATTTATTGTTAGGTTAATGAACATCTGACTACATTGACAGTTTAAATGGAGAAATATTATTGCACAGATAATTAAGACAGACTGATAGATGAAAAAAGGACCAAATATACCTTTAAGAAAGCCTCTCTTCTCAAATAATTATTGAGGGGTCCCAGGCTTCATTTAATATATTATTTCCCTCCGCTTCCTTCCTCCTTTGCCCTTTCTCTCTTCAGTAACAAAGGTGTAATTATACTTAGGTTTTACGTAAGTAATAAACAACCACAGTCAGAGCTATGATCCCTAAAAGGATTTTCACTCAGAAGTCAGAATGCAAACAAAAATTTCCCTTAAGGAATCTGTGTCAATTATTTTTCTGAATTACCATTTCCAAATTGGAAGTCACTGTGCTCTGAATGCCTTCCTCACACCTCTAGACTGTGAGCCCACTGTTGGGTAGGGACCGTCTCTATATGTTGCCAACTTGTACTTCCCAAGCGCTTAGTACAGTGCTCTGCACACAGGAAGCGCTCAATAAATACGATCGAATGAATGAATGAACCTCAACCGCTTGAGCTGAAACCTGTCATCAAGTTCTAATTTTGTTCCTCAGAGTTCTCAGATTTACTTTCCCACCCTCAGCGACAAAGAGAAAGAAGAGATTTCTTTTAAGATATAAATTTCAAGACAATGGTCTTCTGACTGATAATAATAATAATAATGATAATGGCATTTATTATCGCTTAGTACAAGCGCTTAGTACAGTGCTCTGCACATAGTAAGCGCTCAATAAATATGATTGATGATGATGATGATGATTTATTACTCTATTTATTTTACTTGTACATATTTACTATTCTTTTTAGTTTGTTAACAATGTGCTTATAACCATAATTCTAGACTGTGAGCCGCTGTTGGGTAGGGACCGTCTCTATATGTTGCCAACTTGTACTTCCCAAGTGCTTAGTACAGTGCTGTGCACACAGTAAGCGCTCAATAAATACGATTGAATGAATGAATGAATGAAATTTATTAAGCACTTACTATGTGCAAAGCACTGTTCTAAGCGCTGGGGAGTTTACAAGGTGATCAGGTTGTCCCACGTGGGGCTCACAGTCTTAATCCCCATTTTACAGATGAGGGAACTGAGGCCCAGAGAAGTCAAGTGACTTGCCCAAGTCAATCAATCAACCAATCGTATTTATTGAGCGCTTACTGTGTGCAGAGCACTGTACTAAGCGCTCGGGAAGTCCAAGTTGGCAACATATAGAGACGGTCCCTACCCAACAGTGGGCTCACAGTCTAAAAGGGGGAGACAGAGAACAAAACCAAACATACCAACAAAATAAAATAAATAGAATAGATACGTAAAGTCACACAGCTGATAAGTGGTGGAGCCGGGATTTGAACGGATGAGCCTGTCCATTTTCTTCTTGAGGTTCCATTTAAATACTTAAGTAAAAAAAAAAAAATCTCCATTTTGCTAGATGAGTGCATTTAAAGACAATTTAGCAATTTCAGCTCACTCACCCGACAGTCCCAGTGTTCCTCCGCTGGCATGCATTTTTAACCTGCTCGTGAAAGTGTTCTCTGAGCTGCAGGCAGGCCTCAGGTGTGTACCACTGGAAAAACACACACAGCAGACATTGCAACAAACTCACTGATGGAAATGAGAAACAGGGTGGTTTAATGGAAAGGGCATGGGCCTGGGAAGCAGAGAACCTGGGTTCTAATAATAATAATAATAATAATGGCATTTATTAAGCGCTTACTATGAGCAAAGCACTGTTCTAAGCGCTGGGGGGATACAAGGTGATCAGGTTGTCCCGCGTGGGGCTCACAGTCATCATCACCATTTTATAGACGAGAGAACTGAGGCTCCGAGAAGTGACTTGCCCAAGATCACACAGCAGACATGTGGTGGAGCCGGAATTCGAACCCATGACCTCTGACTCCAAAGCCCGGGCTCTTTCCACTGAGCCACGCTGCTTCTTCTAGTCCCAATCCTGCCCTGTGTCTGCTAGGTGACCTTGGACTGAAAGCATGTTGTGGGCAGGGAAGGTCGCTGTTTATTGTTGCACTGTACTTTCCCAAGTGCTTAGTACAGTACTCTGCGCACAGTAAGCACTCAATAAATACAAATAAATGAATGAATAATAATGACAATGATAATAATGGTATTTGTTAAGTGTTTACACGTTCTTAGTGCTGGGGGGAGATGCAAGGTTATCAAGGTTGTCCCACGGGGGGCTCACGGTCTTAATCCCCATTTTACAGATGAGGTAACTGAGCCACAGAGAAGTGAAGCGACTTGCCCAAAGTCACATAGATGACAAGTGGTGGAGGGATTAGAACCCAGGACCTCTGACTCCCAAGCCCGTGCTTTATCCTGTATATATGTATATATGTTTGCACATATTTATTACTCTATTTATTTATTTGTTTTACTTGTACATATCTATTCTATTTATTTTATTTTGTTAGTATGTTTTGGTTTTGTTCTCTGTCTCCCCCTTTTTAGACTGTGAGCCCACTGTTGGGTAGGGACTGTCTCTATATGTTGCCAACTTGGACTTCCCAAGCGCTTAGTACAGTGCTCTGCACACAGTAAGTGCTCAATAAATACGATTGATGATGATGTATATATGTTTGTACCTATTTATTACTCTATTTATTTATTTATTTTACTTGTACATATCTATTCTATTTATTTTATTTTGTTAGTATGTTTTGGTTTTGTTCTCTGTCTCCCCCTTTTTAGACTGTGAGCCCACTGTTGGGTAGGGACTGTCTCTATATGTTGCCAACTTGTACTTCCCAAGCGCTTAGTACAGTGCTCTGCACAAAGTAAACACTCAATAAATACGATTGATGATGATGATGATGACTGTCTCTATATGTTGCCAACTGGTACTTCCCAAGCGCTTAGTACAGTGCTCTGCACACAGTAAGCGCTCAATAAATACGATTGATTGATTGATTGATTATCCACTATGCCTCTGGGCCTCAGTTTCTTCGTCTGTTAAATGGGGATTAAATGAACACCTGTTCTCCCTTCTACTTAGACTGTGGGTCCCGGGTGGGACAGGTTGTGACTGACCTAATTATCTTGGATCTACCCCAGTGCTTAGTACACACTTGGCACAGAGTAAGCACTTAACAAATATCACAATTATTATTTAGAAAAACCATTTTGTAATGATTTGAGTTTATGAAGTTAACTGCCAGAAGGAAAAAGTTCAAAAAAGGGGCACAGACTCCCTCATAAGCTTCACAGATTCCATAATTAGTACTGTCTTGTTCAAAGACTTACATCTTTTGTGATTAACCTGATTATTCTTGTCAGTTAATGACACTGCCAAAAAAAAAACTGAATTGAAATTAAAAGGCTCTGGGAATCAGGACACCTGCATTCCAGTCCCAGCTCCGCAAAGACGGAAATGTTTGCCGGATTATGCCATTACTTAGTAAAGGTATCTGACTGGGGAACCAACCGTTCAATCAATCATATTTATCAACAATAATATTTAATTAATTATAATTTAATAATAATTTAGTTAAATAATAATTTAATTGATAACAATTAATAATAATAATGGCATTTGTTAAGCGCTTACTATGTGCAAAGCACTGTTCTAAGCGCTGGGGAGGATACACGGTGATCAGGTTGTCCCACAAGGGGCTCACAGTCTTCACCCCCATTTTACAGATGAGGGAACTGAGGCCCAGAGAAGTGAAGTGACTTGCCCAAAGTCACCCAGCTGACAATTGGCGGAGCCGGGATTTGAACCCATGACCTCTGACTCCAAAGCCTGGGCCTTTTCCACCGAGCCACACTGCTTCTCTATTGAGTGCTTTATTGAGTGCTTACTGTGTGCAGTGCACTGTACTAAGAACAGAACTACAACAGAATTGGCAGGTGCGTCCCATACGCTCCTCACATCCGCCAAACTAGCTCTCTTCCTCCCTTCAAAGCCCTACTGAGAGCTCACCTCCTCCAGGAAGCCTTCCCAGACTGAACCCCCTTTTCCTCTGCTCCTCCACCCTTCCCCATCGCCCGTACTCCGTCCCTCTGCTCTACCCCCTTCCCCGCCCCACAGCACTTGTGTATATTTGTACATATTTATTATCCTATTCATTTTATTAATGATGTGCATATATCTATAATTCTGTTAATCTATTTTGATGCTATTGATGCTTATCTACTTCTTTTGTTTTACTGTCTGTCTCCCCCTTCTAGACTGTGACCCCATTGTTGGGTAGGGACTGTCTCTATCTGTTGCCGACTTGTACATTCCAAGCGCTTAGTACAGTGCTCTGCACACAGTAAGCGCGTGGCTCAGTGGAAAAGCGCATGGGCTTTGGAGTCAGAGGTCGTGGGTTCAAATCCCGGCTCCGCCACTTGTCAGCTGGGTGACTTTGGGCAGGTCACTTCACTTCTCTGGGCCTCAGTTACCTCATCTGGAAACTGGGGATTAAGACTGTAAGCCCCACGTGGGACAACCTGGTCACCTTGTAACCTCCCCAGCGCTTAGAACAGTGCTTTGCACATAGTAAGCGCTTAATAAATGCCATCATTATTATTATTATTATTAATACGATTGAATGAATTAATGAACAAGGATTTTACAGTCTAGAGGAGGAGCTTACTGACTAGGGTATTTTCACTAGGTGGGCAGGATAGCAAGCACCCTGAAAATTTAACTGGCTAATATGGGTGGCAGGGACCTCAGTAATTTTGTTTTTGATGGCATCTGTCAAGCGCTTATTACGTGCAAAGCACTGTTCTAAGCGTGGGGAGGATACAAGGTGATCAGGTTGTCCCACGTAGGGCTCACAGTCTTAATCCCCATTTTACAGATGAGGTAACTGAGGCACAGAGAAGTTAACTGAGTTGCCCAAAGTCACACAGCTGACAGGCGGCGGAGCTGGGATTTGAACCCATGATCTCTGACTCTCGAGCCCATGCTCTTTCTGCTGAGCCACAATGCTTCTCTACTTTCAAGGTGACCACCTGCTAAGTTTGTGAAACATAGCATTGGTACTATGATGCAGCTGTTTGGGTGATGTCTCCTCATCTGTAAAATGGGGAATTAATACCCGTTCTCCCTTCTACTTTGAGTGTGAGCCCCAGCGTGGCTCAACGGAAAGAGCACTGGCTTAGGAGTCCGAGTCTACCCAACAGCGGGCTCACAGTCTAGAAGCACGGCACGCGTGCAACATGACACAATCGGCAGACACGTTCCCTTCCCACAGCGAGCTTACAGTCTAGAGGGGAGGACTGACATAAGTAAATCATGGACACGTACACGAGTGCTGTGGGGCCGGGGTGGTTGGGGGGGAGGTGGTATGTCTGTATGTATGCATGTATGTGCTTAGAGAAGCAGCGTGGCTCAGTGGAAAGAGCCCGGGCTTGGGAGTCAGAGGTCATGGGTTCGAATCCCGGCTCTGCCGTGTGACCTGGGGCAAATCACTTCACTTCTTTGAGCCTCAGTTCCCTCACCTGTAAAATGGGGATTGAGACTGTGAGCCCCACGTGGGACAACCTGATCACCTTGTATCCGCCCCCCCCCCCCCAGCACTTAGAACAGTGCTTTGCACATAGTAAGCGCTTAACAAATGCCATAATATTAATAATAATAACGTGTGCGCATATACGGCCATTCTCGGGTAGGGAATGGCGCTGTTGTAGAACTGTACTTTCCAAGTGCTTAGTACAGTGCTCTGCACACAGTAAGCGCTCAATAAATAGGATTGAATGAATGAATGAACTCCACAAGTTCATGAATGAATGAACTCCATAGAGAAGCAGCAACCTGATCTCCTTGTAATCTCCCCAGCGCTTCGTACAGTGCTTTGCACATAGTAAGCGCTTAATAAATGCCATAATAAGAATAATAATATTGTGTGCGCATATACGGCCATTCTTGGGTAGGGATTGTCTTTGTTGCAGAACTGTACTTTCCAAGCGCTTAGTACAGTGCTCTGCACACAGTAAGCGCTCAACAAATAGGACTGAATGAATGAACGAATGAACTCCATAAATTCATGAATGAATGAACTCCATAGAGAAGCAGCAACCTGATCTCCTTGTAATCTCCCCAGTGCTTAGTACAGTGCTTTGCACATAGTAAGCGCTTAATAAATGCCATTATTATTATTATAAGTGTTGGATTGTCAGTAGTAACATGAAAATCAATATTCAGTTCTGCATTTCAGCGCCTGCAGCCCGAGTTTTTCAAGACATAGGAGACCTGCCAGCTGCCGTGATGAGCACTGGGCTCACTATGAAGTTGGGAAGAAAGTTTAATTACCTTGGGGAAGTTGGAAATGACTCTGTCCCGGCTTACAGGGGGTCCCAAGGGCATAAGGTTGGACTTCATTCCTGCTGTGTGCCAATGAACTCACCCTCTTCCTGTTACACACAAAACCCACGGAGGGAAACAGACCAGAAATCAGTACTGAAAACCGCTACTTGGAAAAAAAGTCCATTATTTATATCCCACATTATTTATATCCCATTATATCCCATATTATAAATATGGGATTATTTATATCCCATATATAGGTTAAAACCCAGAAATTCCGGTCCTGTATTCCTGCCAAGGATCACTAGAAGAAGTCATGCGATCTGGTGATCAGGAGAGAGTGGTAAAGGAAAAAGAAAAAATCCAAAATCTTAGAAAGTTTCCAAGAGTTTATCAGGTGCATGATACCACAGAGCATATTTGTGGTAAAGGAAAAAAAAAAAATCCGAAATCTTAGAAAGTTTCCAAGAGTTTATCAGGTGCATGATACCACAGAGCATATTTGTGGTAAAGGAAAAAAATAAAATACGAAATCTTAGAAAGTTTCCAAGAGTTTATCAGGTGCATGATACCACAGAACATATTTGTGGTAAACGAAAAAAAATCCGAAATCTTAGAAAGTTTCCAAGAGTTTATCAGGTGCATGATACCACAGAGCATATTTGTGGTAAAGGAAAAAAAAATCCGAAATCTTAGAAAGTTTCTAAGAGTTTATCAGGTGCATGATACCACAGAGCATATTTGTGGTAAAGGAAAAAAAACCCCGAAATCTTAGAAAGTTTCTAAGAGTTTATCAGGTGCATGATACCACAGAGCATATTTGTGGTAAAGGAAAAAAAAAATTGGAAATCTTAGAAAGTTTCCAAGAGTTTATCAGGTGCACGATACCACAGAGCATATTTGTGGTAAAGGAAAAATAAAATTCGAAATCTTAGAAAGTTTCCAAGAGTTTATCAGGTGCCGACTTGTACTTCCCAAGCGCTTAGTACAGTGCTCTGCACACAGTAAGCACTCAATAAATATGATTGATTCATTGATTGATTGATGATACCACAGAGCATATTTGTGGTAAAGGAAAAAAAAATCTGAAATCTTAGAAAGTTTCCGAGAGTTTATCAGGTGCATCATACCGCAGAGCATATTTGTGGTAAAGGAAAAAAAAAATCTGAAATCTTAGAAAGTTTCCAAGAGTTTATCAGGTGCATGATACCACAGAGCATATTTGTGGTAAAGGAAAAATAAAATTTGAAATCTTAGATAGTTTCCAAGAGTTTATCAGGTGCATGATACCACAGAGCATATTTGTGGTAAAGGAAAAAAAATCCGAAATCTTAGAAAGTTTCCAAGAGTTTATCAGGTGCATGATACCACAGAGCATATTTGCGGTAAAAGAAAAAAATAAAATCTGAAATCTTAGAAAGTTTCCAAGAGTTTATCAGGTGCATGATACCACAGAGCATATTTGTGGTAAAGGAAAAATAAAATTCGAAATCTTAGAAAGTTTCCAAGAGTTTATCAGGTGCATGATACCACAGAGCATATTTGTGGCAAAGGAAAAAAAAAAAAACCCGAAATCTTAGAAAGTTTCCAAGAGTTTATCAGGTGCATGATACCACAGAGCACATTTGTGGTAAAGGAAAAAAAAAGTCTGAAATCTTAGATTTGTGGTAAAGGAAAAATAAAATTCGAAATCTTAGAAAGTTTCCAAGAGTTTATCAGGTGCCGACTTGTACTTCCCAAGCGCTTAGTACAGTGCTCTGCACACAGTAAGTGCTCAATAAATATGATTGATTGATTGATTGATGATACCACAGAGCATATTTGTGGTACAGGAAAAAAAAATCCAAAATCTTAGAAAGTTTCCAAGAGTTTATCAGGTGCATGATACCACAGAGCATATTTGTGGTAACGGGAAAAAAAAATCTCAAATCTTAGAAAGTTTCCAAGAGTTTATCAGGTGCATGATACCACAGAGCATATTTGTGGTAAAGGAAAAATAAAATTTGAAATCTTAGAAAGTTTCTAAGAGTTTATCATGTGCCGACTTGTACTTCCCAAGCGCTTAGTACAGTGCTCTGCACACAGTAAGCGCTCAATAAATATGATTGATTGATTGATTGATTGATGATACCACAGAGCATATTTGTGGTACAGGAAAAAACAATCCAAAATCTTAGAAAGTTTCCAAGAGTTTATCAGGTGCATGGTACCACAGAGCATATTTGTGGTAAAGGAAAAAAAAAATTCAAAGTCTTAGAAAGTTTCCAAGAGTTTATCAGGTGCATGATACCACAGAGCATATTTGTGGTAAAGGATAAATAAAGTCCAAACTCTTAGAAAGTTTCCAAGAGTTTATCAGGTGCCGACTTGTACTTCCCAAGTGCTTAGTACAGTGCTCTGCACACAGTAAGCGCTCAATAAATATGATTGATTGATGATACCACAGAGCATATTTGTGGTAAAGGAAAAAAAAATTCGAAGTCTTAGAAAGTTTCCAAGAGTTTATCAGGTGCATGATACCACAGAGCATATTTGTGGTAAAGGAAAAATAAATCTGAAATCTTAGAAAGTTTCCAAGAGTTTATCAGGTGCATGATACCACAGAACATATTTGGGGTAAAGGAAAAAAATATCCTAAATCTTAGAAAGTTTCCAAGAGTTTATCAGGTGCATGATACCACAGAGCATATTTGTGGTAAAGGAAAAAAATAAAATCCGAAATCTTAGAAAGTTTCCAAGAGTTTATCAGGTGCATGATACCACAGAGCGTATTTGTGGTAAAGGAAAAATAAAATTTGAAATCCTAGAAAGTTTCCAAGAGTTTATCATGTGACGACTTGTCCTTCCCAAGCGCTTAGTACAGTGCTCTGCACACAGTAAGCGCTCAATAAATATGATTGATTGATTGATGATACCACAGAGCATATTTGTGGTACAGGAAAAAAAAATCCAAAATCTTAGAAAGTTTCCAAGAGTTTATCAGGTGCATGGTACCCCAGAGCATATTTGTGGTAAAGGAAAGAAAAAAAATTCGAAGTCTTGGAAAGTTTCGGAGAGTTTATCAGGTGCATGATACCACAGAGCATATTTGTGGTAAAAGAAAAAAATAAAATCTGAAATCTTAGAAAGTTTCCAAGAGTTTAGCAGGTGCATGATACCACAGAGCATATTTGCGGTAAAGGAAAAAAAAGAATCTGAAATCTTAGAAAGTTTCGGAGAGTTTATCAGGTGCATGATACCACAGAGCATATTTGCAAGCCTCTTACCTAGACTCACAAAAATTGGTCACGGATCTTAAAGAGAAAAAGGATTTGGATGCAAGAAAATGTATATTCAGCATTAATCGATTTCTACCTGCTTATTATAGCATCAACATTATAAAGAGCTTAATAGAGCTCCTTTAACCTGCAAAGATAAAAGTATAAAACTGGTTAGAGGGGAAACGGAAGGGAACGAGAAGGGGAAAAACAAAAATGGATGAAGAACTAGAGGAAACAGAGAAAGCTGGGAAAAGCAGCTGTATAAAAACTCCAGGGAAATGGTGGCAAATTTAAATCTCTGTAGCAGTAACTATGGAAAGCCGATTTTTCCTTTCCTTTCTTCCCTGGGAGGAGAGGGTTGCCAAAGCAGCCTCAAACCTGTGGATTTTCTGCGCTGTGCCCAGGGGAAACCTCCCTTCTCTCCTTGAATCCTGCCTGGTCCAGCAGTTGAGCATCAAGCGCTTAGTACAGTGCCCTGCCCACAGTAAGCTCCCAATAAATACGACTGAACGAATGATCATCATCATCATCAATCGTATTTATTGAGCGCTTACTGTGGGCAGAGCATTGTACTAAGCGCTTGGGAAGTACAAGTTGGCAACATATAGAGACAGTCCCTACCCAACAGTGGGCTCACAGTCTAAAAGGGGGAGACAGAGAACAAAAACAAACGTACTAACAAAATCAAATAAATAGAATAGATATGTACAAGTAAAATAAATAAATAAATAGAGTAACAAATATGTACAAACATATAAACATATAGGGGAGGGAAAGGGCGGGCCAAACCGAGCTCCTGGGTCCGAAGGGAATCAATCAATCAATCAATCAATCAATCGTATTTGTTGAGCGCTTACTGTGTGCAGAGCACTGTACTAAGCGCTTGGGAAGGTAGCAAAGACCCTGCCCCGACCACCCAAGGGAGGGGCCCCGAACCGACCGCCTTCAGGCCTTGGCTCCGGGATGCAAGGGATCGGGAAACCAAGGATACCAAGGGATCGAGTCACCAAGGATACAGGGGATCGGGTCACCAAGGATACAAGGGATCGGGTCACCAAGGATACCAAGGGATTGGGTCACCGAGGATACAGGGGATCGGGTCACCGAGGATACCAGGGGATCGGGTCACCAAGGATACCAGGGGATCGGGTCACCGAGGATACCAGGGGATCGGGTCACCGAGGATACCAAGGGATCGTGTCACCAAGGATACCAAGGGATTGTGTCACCAAGGATACAAGGGATCGGGTCACCGTGGATACCAAGGGATCGGGTCACCAAGGATACAAGGGATCGGGTCACCAAGGATACAAGGGATGGGGTCACCGAGGATACCAAGGGATCGGGTCACCAAGGATACAAGGGATCGGGCCACCAAGGATACCAAGGGATCGGGTCACCAAGGATACAAGGGATCGGGTCACCGTGGATACCAAGGGACTGGGTCACCAAGGATACAGGGGATCGGGTCACCAAGGATACAAGGGATGGGGTCACCGAGGATACCAGGGGATCGGGTCACCGAGGATACAAGGGATCGGGCCACCAAGGATACCAAGGGATCGGGTCACCAAGGATACAAGGGATCCGGTCACCGTGGATACCAAGGGACCGGGTCACCAAGGATACAAGGGATCAGGTAACCAAGGATACAAGGGATGGGGTCACCGAGGATACCAGGGGATCGGGTCACCGAGGATACAAGGGATCGTGTCACCAAGGATACAAGGGATCGGGTCACCGTGGATACCAAGGGATCGGGTCACCAAGGATACAAGGGATCGGGTCACCAAGGATACAAGGGATGGGGTCACCGAGGATACCAAGGGATCGGGTCACCAAGGATACAAGGGATCGGGCCACCAAGGATACCAAGGGATCGGGTCACCAAGGATACAAGGGATCGGGTCACCGTGGATACCAAGGGACTGGGTCACCAAGGATACAGGGGATCGGGTCACCAAGGATACAAGGGATGGGGTCACCGAGGATACCAGGGGATCGGGTCACCGAGGATACAAGGGATCGGGCCACCAAGGATACCAAGGGATCGGGTCACCAAGGATACAAGGGATCCGGTCACCGTGGATACCAAGGGACCGGGTCACCAAGGATACAAGGGATCAGGTAACCAAGGATACAAGGGATGGGGTCACCGAGGATACCAGGGGATCGGGTCACCGAGGATACAAGGGATCGGGCCACCAAGGATACCAAGGGATCATGTCACCAAGGATACAAGGGATCGGGTCACCGTGGATACCAAGGGACCGGATCACCAAGGATACAAGGGATCAGGTCACCAAGGATACAAGGGATGGGGTCACCGAGGATACCAGGGGATTGGGTCACCGAGGATACAAGGGATCGGGCCACCAAGGATACCAAGGGATTGTGTCATCAAGGATACAAGGGATCGGGTCACCGTGGATACCAAGGGACCGGGTCACCAAGGATACAGGGGATCGGGTCACCGAGGATACCAGGGAATCGGGTCACCGAGGATACCAAGGAATCGGGTCACCAAGGATAAAAGGGATCGGGCCACCGAGGATACCAAGGGATCGGGTGTCGGACAGGAGCAAGACACACGTTCCCTGCCCTCAAGGAGCTCACAGCCCTGAAAGGGACCTCACGGTTCCAATGAAGACGAGGGAACGGAGGCGTGGCGTAGTGAAGTGACTGGCCCAAAGTCACACAGCTGACCACTGGTGGAGTCGGCATTTGAACCCATGACCTCTGACTGCAAAGCCCGGGCTCTTTCCACTGAGCCACGCTGCTTCCCAGGGATCTCCAGGGACCCATATCTTTTGCTTTGTTCTCTGTCTCCCCCATTCTAGACTGTGAGCCCGCTGTTGGGTAGGGACCGTCTCTAGATGTATGTTGCCAACTTGGACTTCCCAAGGGCTTAGTCCAGTGCTGTGCACACAGTAAGCGCTCAATAAATACGATTGAAAGAATGAATGCAGGCCCTTTCCACCTCCTTGTGCAAGGAGTGAGCAGTGAATGGCTCCCAGGGGAAAGTGTGGGTGGAAAAGTCACCCGCCCGCACCCCACCCCAGCTCTTTCCACCCCAACCTTCGCCCCCACCCCGGCCTCACCCAGCCCCGGATGACTCTCATAGGGGGGTGTGGGGGGTCCTCAGCTGTGACCCAGGATGCCATTAGGGCCTGTATATATGTATCTATGTCTGTACATATTTATTACTCTATTTATTTATTTTACTTGTACATATCTATTCTATTTATTTTATTTTGTTATTTATTACTCTATTTATTTATTTATTTATTTATCTATTTTACTTGTTCATTTCTATCCTATTTATTTTATTTTGTTGGTATGTTTGGTTCTGTTCTCTGTCTCCCCCTTTTAGACTGTGAGCCCACTGTTGGGTAGGGACTGTCTGTATGTGTTGCCAGTTTGTACTTCCCAAGCGCTTAGTCCAGTGCTCTGCACATAGTAAGCGCTCAATAAATACGATTGATTGATTGATTGATTTTGTTAGTATGTTTGGTTTTGTTCTCTGTCTCCCCCTTTCAGACTGTGAGCCCACTGTTGGGTAGGGACCGTCTCTATACGTTGCCAATTTGTACTTCCCAAGCGCTTAGTCCAGTGCTCTGCACACAGTAAGCGCTCAATAAATAGGATTGAGTGGTTGATACAAGGGATCGGGTCACCAAGGATACAGGGGATTGGCTCATCAAGGATACAGGGGACCGGGTCACCAAGGATTCAAGGGATCGGGCCACCAAGGATACCAAGGGATCAGGTAACCAAGGATACAGGGGAGCGGGTCACCGAGGATACAAAGGGATCGGGCCACCGAGGATACAAGGGATCGGGTCACCAAGGCTACAGGGGATCGGGTCACCAAGGCTACAGGGGACCGGGTCACCAAGGATACCAAGGGATCGGGTCACCGAGGATACCAAGGGATCGGGTCACCAAGGATACAAAGGGATCGGGCCACCGAGGATACAAGGGATCGGGTCACCAAGGCTACAGGGGATCGGGTCACCAAGGCTACCAAGGGATCGGGTCACCAAGGCTACCAAGGGATCGGGTCACCAAGGATACAAAGGGATCGGGCCACCGAGGATACAAGGGATCGGGTCACCAAGGCTACAGGGGACCGGGTCACCAAGGCTTCAAGGGATCGGGCCACCAAGGATACCGAGGGATCGGGTCACCGAGGATACAAAGGGATCGGGCCACCGAGGATACAAGGGATCGGGTCACCAAGGCTACAGGGGATCGGGTCACCAAGGCTACAGGGGACCGGGTCACCAAGGATACCAAGGGATCGGGTCACCAAGGATACAAAGGGATCGGGCCACCGAGGATACAAGGGATCGGGTCACCAAGGCTACAGGGGATCGGGTCACCAAGGCTACCAAGGGATCGGGTCACCAAGGCTACCAAGGGATCGGGTCACCAAGGATACAAAGGGATCGGGCCACCGAGGATACAAGGGATCGGGTCACCAAGGCTACAGGGGACCGGGTCACCAAGGCTACCAAGGGATCGGGTCACCGTGGATACCAAGGGACCGGGTCACCAAGGATACGGGGGATCGGGTCACCAAGGCTACAGGGGACCGGGTCACCAAGGATACCAAGGGATCGGGTCACCGAGGATACCAAGGGATCGGGCCACCGAGGATACAAGGGATCGGGTCACCAAGGCTACAGGGGATCGGGTCACCAAGGCTACAGGGGACCGGGTCACCAAGGATACCAAGGGATCGGGTCACCGAGGATACAAAGGGATCGGGCCACCGAGGATACAAGGGATCGGGTCACCAAGGCTACAGGGGATCGGGTCACCAAGGCTACAGGGGACCGGGTCACCAAGGATACCAAGGGATCGGGTCACCAAGGATACCAAGGGATCGGGTCACCGAGGATACAAGGGATCGGGTCACCAGGGCTACAGGGGATCGGGTCACCAAGGCTACAGGGCACCGGGTCACCAAGGCTACAGGGGATCGGGTCACCAAGGATACCAAGGGATCGGGCCACCGAGGATACAAAGGGATCGGGTCACCAAGGCTACAGGGGTCACCAAGGCTACAGGGGACCGGGTCACCAAGGATACCAAGGGATCGGGTCACCAAAGATACCAAGGGATCGGGTCACCGAGGATACCAAGGGATCGGGTCACCGTGGATACCAAGGGACCGGGTCACCAAGGATACAGGGGATCGGGTCACCAAGGATACAAGGGATGGGGTCACCGAGGATACCAGGGGATCGGGTCACCGAGGATACAAGGGATCGGGCCACCGAGGATACCAAGGGATCGTGTCACCAGGGATACAAGGGATCGGGTCGCCGTGGATACCAAGGGACCGGGTCACCAAGGATGCGAAGGGATCGGGCCACCAGGGATACAGGGGGTCGGGTTACCAAGGATACAGGGGACCGGGTCACCGAGGAGATGATGGGGCGGGGAAAGGACTCACCCACTTTGGAGCAAGAGCAGCGGCAAGGCGGCGGCCGAGGCAGCTTGGGGACCCGGCTCCGGTCCCAGCCGCCGCCGCGCTGCCATGGCAACGGGCGGTCCCCGCCCCGCTACACCAGGCGTTTTGGTGGCCAAACGGGCGACACGGCGGGGCTCCGGCCAATCAGCACGTCGGAGGGCGGGGCTCCGGCCAATCAACACGTTGGAGGTCGGGGCTCCGACCAATCAACACTTTGGGGGGGCGGGGCTTCAGGGAATCGTCACGGCTGAGGGAGGGGATCCGGCCAATCATGACGTTAGAGGGAGGGGCTTCAGGTCGCCGTTCGGGGGCGGGGTTGAGGGTGGGCTATGACCAATCAACACGAAGGAGGGCGGGGCTCCGACCAATCAAGCCCTTGGAGGGCGGGGCTTCGGGGAATCGTCACGGCTGAGGGCGGGGCTCCTGCCAATCATTATCATCATCATCATCATCATCATCAACTTCATCAATCTTATTTATTGAGCGCTTACTGTGTGCAGAGCACTGTACTAAGCGCTTGGGAAGTCCAAGTTGGTAACAATCATGACGTTGCAGGGCGGGGCTCCGACCAATCAACACGTTGGAGGGCAGGCTCCGACCAATCAAGACGTTGGAGGGCGGGGCTTCAGGGAATCGTCACGTTCGGAGGCGGGGTTTTATGTTTGGGGCGGAGTTAAGGATGGGGCTGCGACCAATCAACACGAAGGAGGGCGGGGCTCCGGCCAATCAACACGTTGGGGGACAGGCTCCGATCCAATCAATAAGTTGGAGGGCGGGGCTTCACGGGATCGTCACGTTCGGGGGCGTGGGTTCTAAGTTTGGGGCGGGGTTGAGGCTGGGGCTCTGACCAATCAACACGAAGGAGGGTGGGGCTTTGACCAATCGACACGAAGGAGGGCGGGGCTCCGACCAATCAAGACATTGGAGGGCGTGGCTTCACGGGATCGTCACGTTCGGGGGCGGGGTTCTAAGTTTTGGGCGGGGTTGAGGGTGGGGCTCTGACCAATCAACACGAAGGAGGGTGGAGCTCCGACCAATCAACACGTTGGAGGGCAGACTCCGACCAATCAAGACGTCGGAGGGCGGGGATTCACGGGATCGTCACGCTCAAGGGCGGGGTTCTAAGTTTGGGGCGGGGTTGAGAGTGGGGCTCTGACCAATCAACACGAAGGAGGATCGAGCTCCGACCAATCAACACGAAGGAGGGCGGGGCTCCGACCAATCAACACGAAGGAGGGCGGGGCTCCGACCAATCAACACTTTGGAGGGCGGGGCTTCAGGGAATCGTACCGTTGAGGGCGGGGCTGAGGTCCGGGTCCGTCCGCGCCGCGGACTAATAATGAAGATATTTGTTAAGCGCTTACCATTCATTCATTCATTCATTCGTATTTATTGAGCGTTTACTATGTGCAGAGCACTGTACTAAGCGCTTGGGAAGTACCAGTGGGCGACATATAGAGACGGTCCCTACTTTGTACATATTTATTACTCTATTGATTTATTTATTTTACTTGTACATATCTATTCATTTTATTTTGTTAGTATGTTTGGTTTTATTCTCTGTCTCCCCCTTCTAGACTGTGAGCCCACTGATGGGTAGGGACCGTCTCTATATGTCGCCCACTGGTACTCCCCAAGCGCTTAGTACAGTGCTCTGACACAGTAAGCGCTCAATAAATACGAATGAGACATTCATTCATTCATTCGTATTCAGTAAATACGAATGAGACATTCATTCATTCATTCGTATTCAATAAATGCGAATGAGACATTCATTCATTCGTATTCAATAAATGCGAATGAGACATTCATTCATTCATTCGTATTCAATAAATACGAATGAGTCATTCATTCGTATTCAATAAATATGAATGAGACATTCATTCATTCGTATTCAATAAATACGAATGAGTCATTCATTCATTCGTATTCACGAATGAGACATTCATTCATTCGTATTCAATAAATACGAATGAGACATTCATTCATTCATTCGTATTCAATAAATACGAATGAGACATTCATTCATTCATTCGTATTCATTCATTCGTATTTATTGAGGGCTTACTGTGTGCAGGGCACTGTACTAAGCGCTTGGGAAGTACAAGTTGGCAACATATAGAGATGGTCCCTACCCAACAACGGGCTCACAGTCTAGAACGGGGAGACGGACAACCAAACAAAACATGTAGACAGGTGTCAAAATTGTCACAACAAATAGAATTATAGCTATATGCACATCACTAACAAAATAAATGGAATAGTAAATATGTGCAAGTAAAATAAATAGAGTAATAGATCTGTACAAATGGATACAGACAACAAGCAATGATCTGAGCGCCGGGGGAGATACAGAGTAATCAGGTTGTCCCTCCTGGGGCTCACAGTCTTCATCACTAACAAAATAAATGGAATAGTAAATATGTACAAGTAAAATAAATAGAGTAATAAATCTGTACAAATAGATACAGACAACAAGCAATGATCTGAGTGCTGGGGGAGACACAGAGTAATCAGGTTGTCCCACCTGGGGCTCACAGTCTTCATCCC
Organism: Tachyglossus aculeatus; assembly: GCF_015852505.1. Lineage (NCBI taxonomy): Eukaryota > Metazoa > Chordata > Mammalia > Monotremata > Tachyglossidae > Tachyglossus > Tachyglossus aculeatus. The sequence continues at coordinate 18,514,055 of NC_052086.1, read as the reverse complement.
CATTTTCCAGATAAGGTCACTGAGGCACAGAGAGGTGAAATGATTTGTCGAAGGTCACACAGCAAACAAGTGGAGGAGCGGGATTAGAACCCATGCCCTCTGCCTCCCAAACCCGGGTTCTTTCCACTGAGCCAGGCTGCTTCTCTGTTACCTTCCAGGATAATAATAATAATAATAATAATGGCATTTATTAAGCGCTTACTATGTGCAAAGCACTGTTCTGAGCGCTGGGGAGGTTACATGGTGATCAGGTTGTCCCATGGGGGGCTCACAGTCTTAATCCCCATTTTACAGATGAGGTCACTGAGGCCCAGAGAAGTGAAGTGACTTGCCCAAAGTCACACAGCTGACAATTGGCAGAGCCGGCATTTGAACCCCTGACTTCTGACTCCAAACCCCGAGCTCTTTTCCACTGAGCAGGGAGGCGGCAACAGCTGAGCTTTTGAGAACTGCAAGCAATGCCTAGCACAGAGTTTTGACAATTCATTTATTCATTCCATCATATTTACTGAGCGCTTACTGTGCGCAAAGCACTGTACTAAGTGCTTGGGAAGTGCAAATCGGCAACATATAGAGACGGTCCCTACCCAACAACGGGCTCAAAGTCTAGAAGGGGGAGACAGACAACAAAACAAGTAGACAGGTGTCAAAACCATCAGAATAAATAGAATTATAGCTATCTGCACATCATTAATAAAATAGGGTTGTAAATATGTACAAATGTAATAAATCTGTACAAATTTATACAAGTGCTGTGGGGAGGGGAAGGAGGTAGGGCAGAAGGAGGGGGCCAATGGGGAGGGGTGGAGGAGGAGGAGAGGAAAAAGTGGGGGGCTCAGTCTGGGAAGCAATGGCAAGCAATTCCTGGCACTGAGAAATAAACAAATAAATAATACTAATGGTATTTGTTAAGCATTTACTATGGGCCAGGCGTTGTACTAAGCGCTGGGTGGAAACAAGCAAATTGGGTTGGACACAGTCCCTGCCCCACATGGGGCTCACAGTCTCAATCCCCATTTTACAAAGGAGGTGACTGAGACAAAGAGAAGTGAAGTGACTTGCTCAAGGTCATACAGCAGACAAGTGGTGCTGAGCCCCAGACTGAGCCCCCTCCTTCCTCTTCCCCTCCTCCCCCTCCCCGTCCCCCCCACCTTACCTCCTTCTCTTCCCCACAGCACATGTATATATCTATATATGTTTGTACGGATTTATTACTCTATTTATTTTATTTTGCACAGAGATCTCCGCTCTCTGGACCCCACCCATCTTTCGGAGCGCCTCACACCCCACCTCGCCGCCCTCTCCTCTCTACCCAGTCTTGATGATCAGATTACTGTTCTCAACTCTACCCTTTCTACTCAGCTAGACTCGCTCGCTCCCCTCTCCCTTCGCCGCTCTCGCACCGCTAACCCACAACCCTGGATCACTGCCACTGTCCGCCTCCTTCGCTCTTATGCTCGAGCTGCCAAACGCTGCTGGCGAAAGTCTAAACACCATGCCAACCTCGTTCACTTCAAGTTTATCCTTTCCTGCCTTAACTCAGCCCTCTCTTCTGCCAGACAAAACTATTTCTCCTCCCTTATTGACACCCATGCCCATCACCCCCGCCAGCTCTTCCGTACATTCAACTCCCTTCTCAGGCCCCCGGTTCCTCCCCCTCCTCCTTCCCTCACTCCCAACGATCTGGCCTCCTACTTCATTAACAAAATTAAATCCATCAGGTCCGACCTCCCCAAAGTCTCTTCCCCGCTTTCTCCAACCCCCCGGCTCTCAACACTCTCTGCTACTCTCCCATCCTTCCCAGCGGTATCCTCAGAGGAACTCTCCTCCCTCCTCTCAAGTGCTACTCCGGCCACCTGTGCTTCTGACCCCATTCCCTCTCATCTTATGAAATCTCTCGCTCCATCCCTTCTCCCCTCCTTAACTTCCATCTTCAACCGCTCACTCTCCACTGGTTCCTTCCCCTCTGCCTTCAAACATGCCCATGTCTCTCCCATCCTAAAAAAACCCTCTCTTGACCCCACCTCACCTTCTAGTTATCGTCCCATATCCCTCCTACCATTCCTTTCCAAACTCCTTGAACGAGTTGTCTACACGCGCTGCCTAGAATTCCTCAACAACAACTCTCTCCTCGACCCCCTCCAGTCTGGCTTCCGTCCCCTTCATTCCACGGAAACTGCGCTCTCAAAGGTCACCAATGACCTCCTGCTTGCCAAATCCAACGGCTCATACTCTGTCCTAATCCTCCTCGACCTCTCAGCTGCCTTTGACACTGTGGACCACCCCCTTCTCCTCCACACGCTATCTGACCTTGGCTTCACAGACTCCGTCCTCTCCTGGTTCTCCTCTTATCTCTCCGGTCGTTCTTTCTCAGTCTCTTTTGCAGGCTCCTCCTCCCCCTCCCATCCTCTTACTGTGGGGGTTCCCCAAGGTTCAGTGCTTGGTCCCCTTCTGTTCTCAATCTACACTCACTCCCTTGGTGGCCTCATTCGCTCCCACGGCTTCAACTATCATCTCTACGCTGATGACACCCAGATCTCCATCTCTGCCCCTGCTCTCTCCCCCTCCCTCCAGGCTCGCATCTCCTCCTGCCTTCAGGACATCTCCATCTGGATGTCCGCCCGCCACCTAAAGCTCAACATGTCGAAGACTGAGCTCCTTGTCTTCCCTCCCAAACCTTGTCCTCTCCCTAACTTTCCCATCTCTGTTGACGGCACTACCATCCTTCCCGTCTCACAAGCCCGCAACCTCGGTGTTATTCTCGACTCCGCTCTCTCATTCACCCCTCACATCCAAGCCGTCACCAAAACCTGCCGGTCTCAGCTCCGCAACATTGCCAAGATCCGCCCTTTCCTCTCCATCCAAACTGCTACCCTGCTCATTCAAGCTCTCATCCTATCCCGTCTGGACTACTGCACTAGCCTTCTCTCTGATCTCCCATCCTCGTGTCTCTCTCCACTTCAATCCATACTTCATGCTGCTGCCCGGATTATCTTTGTCCAGAAACGCTGTGGACATATTACTCCCCTCCTCAAAAACCTCCAATGGCTACCAATCAATCTGCGCATCAAGCAGAAACTCCTCACCCTGGGCTTCAAGGCTGTCCATCACCTCGCCCCCTCCTACCTCACCTCCCTTCTCTCCTTCTCCAGCCCAGCCCGCACCCTCCGCTCCTCCACCGCTGATCTCCTCACCGTACCTCGCTCTCGCCTGTCCCGCCATCGACCCCCGGCCCACGTCCTCCCCCGGGCCTGGAATGCCCTCCCTCTGCCCCTCCGCCAAGCTAGCTCTCTTCCTCCCTTCAAGGCCCTGCTGAGATCTCACCTCCTCCAGGAGGCCTTCCCAGACTGAGCCCCTTCTTTCCTCTCCCCTCGTCCCCCTCTCCATCCCCCCGTCTTACCTCCTTCCCTTCCCCACAGCACCTGTATATATGTATATATGGTTGTACATATTTATTACTCTATTTATTTATTTATTTATTTATTTATTTTACTTGTACATTTCTATCCTACTTATTTTATTTTGTTGGTATGTTTGGTTCTGTTCTCTGTCTCCCCCTTTTAGACTGTGAGCCCACTGTTGGGTAGGGACTGTCTCTATGTGATGCCAATTTGTACTTCCCAAGCACTTAGTACAGTGCTCTGCACATAGTAAGCGCTCAATAAATACGATTGATTGATTGATTATTTGTGCATATTTATTCTATTTATTTTATTTTGTTAATATGTTTTGTTTTGTTGACTGTCTCCCCAGTGCTCTGCACACAGTAAGCGCTCAATAAATACGACTGATGATGATGATGTCTCTATATGTTGCCAACTTGTACTTCCCAAGCACTTAGTACAGTGCTCTGCACACAGTAAGCGCTCAATAAATACGATTGAATGAATGAAGTGGTGGAACTGGGATTAATAATAATAATAATTCATTATTATTACTCTATTTATTTATTTATTTATTTATCTTACTTGTACATATCTATCCTATTTATTTTATTTTGTTAGTATGTTTGGTTTTGTTCTCTGTCTCCCCCTTTTAGACTGTGAGCCCACTGTTGGGTAGGGACTGTCTCTATATGTTGCCAATTTGTACTTCCCAAGCGCTTAGTACACTGCTCTGCACATAGTAAGCGCTCAATAAATACGATTGATGATGATGATGATGATGATGATAATAATAATAATAATAATGGTATTTGTTAAGCATTCACTATGTGCCAAGCACTGTACTAAACGCTGGGGGAGATACAAGGTTGTCAGGTTGTCCCAGGTGGGCCTCACAGTCTTAATCCCCATTTTACAGATGAGGTAGCTGAGGCACAGAGAAGCTAAGTGACCTACCCAAAGTCACACAGCTGACAAGTGGCAGACTCAGGATTCGAACCCACAACTTTGGACTCCCGAGCCCGTGCTCTTGCCACTAAGCCATGCTGAACCCAAGTCCTTCTGGATCCCAGGCCTGTGCTCTATTGACTACACCATGCTGCCCCTCTGAGTAAGCCCTTAATAAATACCATAATAACAATGGCATAATAATAAAATAATAACCATAATAATAAAGCAGCGTGGCTCAGTGGAAAGAGCACAGGCTTGTGAGTCAGAGGTCGTGGGTTCTAATCCCGTCTCTGCCACTTGTCAGCTGTGAGACTTTGGGCCAGTCACTTCACTTCTCTGGGCCTCAGTTGCCTCATCTGTAAAATGGGGATTAAGACTGGGAGCCCTATCCCAGCGCTTAGAACAGTGCTTGCCACATAAGTCAGAACTTAACAAATACCATCATTATTTATTATTATTTATTTATAAAGGTATTATCATAATGGGAGAAAGGGAGTTTGGTGAGAGGCTACAGTAATTTCAGTAAGGAAAATTCTTGGAGATCATTTCTACCCCAGCCTGGCACATAAGAAGGACTTAACAAATACCTTCAAAAAAGCTTCAGAGTGATTTCAAAACAGAAGTAAAATCATAAATCAATCAATCAATCGTATTTATTGAGCGCTTACTGTGTGCAGAGCACTGTACTAAGCGCTTGGGAAGTCCAAGTTGGCGACATATAGAGACAGTCCCTACCCAACCATAAACAATACCAGCCCGCTGTTGGGTAGGGACCGTCTCTATATGTTCCAACCTTTGCTTCCCGAGCGCTTAGTACAGTGCTCTGCACACAGTAAGCGCTCAATAAATACGATTGAATGAATGAATGACTGCTCCAAACAATAAATTTAGCAGCGTATCAAAGAGGTGTGTGGCAGTGGGCCTAGACCACAGGAGTTGGGAGTCAGCTGTGTGACCTTCGTAAAGTCATTTAATCAATCGTATTTATTGAGCGCTTACTGTGTGCAGAACACTGTACTAAGCGCTTGGGAGAGTACAATTTCACAATATAGCAGAGTTGGTAGACACATTTCCTGCCCTCTGTGACCTTCTCTCTGCTTGAGAACTTCATCTGTAAAATGGGGATTTAATATATACCCTCTCTTCCACATGAGCGTCATATGGAAGATGCTTATGTTGCCAACTTGTACTTCCCAAGCGCTTAGTACAGTGCTCTGCACACAGTAAGCGCTCAATAAATACGATTGATGATATGGAGTGGCTCAGTGGAAAGAGCCCGGGCTTTGGAGTCCAAGGTCATGGGTTCGAATCCCGGCTCTGCCAACTGTCAGTTGTGTGACTTTGGGCAAGTCACTTCACTTCTCTGGGCCTCAGTTCCCTCATCTGTAAAATGGGGGTTAAGACTGTGAGCCCCCCGTGGGACAACCTGATCACCTTGTATGCTCCCCAGCGCTTAGAACAGTGTTTTGCACATAGTAAGCGCTTAATAAATGCCATTATTAATAATAATATGGAGCGGGAAATGGGTCTGACCTGATTATCTTTTATCTATCTCAGGGCTTAGTACCATGCAGGCCACAAATCAAACTCTTAGCAAATGCTACCTCTAGCATATAAACTCATTATAAGCCGGGAACATGTCCGTTAATTCAGTGGTATTCTCACAAGCGCTTAGTACGATACTCTGTACTCAGTAAGCGCTCCATAAATATGATCGATTGATTGATCTTCCTTTCTTGATGCTCCTCACCTGTTGCTTCCGTGGCTCAATGGAAAGAGCACGGGCTTTGGAGTCAGAGGTCATGGGTTCAAATCCCGGCCAATTGTCAGCTGTGGGACTTTGGGCAAGTCACTTCTCTGTGCCTCAGTGACCTCATCTGTAAAATGGCGATTAAGACTGCAAGCCCCCCGGGGGACAACCTGATCACCTTGTAACCTCCCCAGCGCTTAGAACAGTGCTTTGCACATAGTAAGCACTTAATAAATGCCATCATTATTATTATTATTATTACTACAACACAGCTCACACACTTCGCTCCTCTATTGCTAACCTTCTCACTGTACCTCCATCTCGTCTATTTTGCCGCCGACATCTCACCCATGTCCCGGCGCTTAGAACAGTTCTTTGCACCAAGTAAGCACTTAATAAATGCCATCATTATTATTATTATTATTATTATTATTATTACTACTACAACCCAGCTCACACACTTCGCTCCTCTATTGCTAACCTTCTCACTGTACCTCCATCTCGTCTATTTTGCCGCCGACATCTCACCCATGTCCCGGCGCTTAGAACAGTTCTTTGCACCAAGTAAGCACTTAATAAATGCCATTATTATTATTATTATTATTACTACAACCCAGCTCACACACTTCACTCCTCTATTGCTAACCTTCTCACTGTACCTGCATCTCATCTATTTTACCGCCGACATCTCACCCATGTCCCGACATCTCACCCATGTCCTGCCTCCGGCTTGAAATGCCCTCCCTCCTCCTCCTCCTCCTCATCAATCGTATTTATTGAGCACTTACTATGTGCAGAGCACTGTACTAAGCGCTTGGGAAGTACAAATTGGCAACATATAGAGACAGTCCCTACCCAACAGTGGGCTCACAGTCTAAAAGGGGGAGACAATCAATCAATCAATCAATCAATCAATCAATCGTATTTATTGAGTGCTTACTGTGTGCAGAGCACTGTACTAAGCGCTTGGGAAGTACAAGTTGGCAACATATAGAGACAGTCCCTACCCAGCAGTGGGCTCACAGTCTAAAAGGGGGAGACAGAGAACAAAACCAAACATACTCACAAAATAAAATAAATAGAATAGATATGTACAAGTAAAATAAATAAATAAATAAATAGAGTAATAAATATGTACAAACATATATACATATATACAGGTGCTGCAGGGAAGGGAAGGAGGTAAGATGGGGGGGATGAAGAGGGGGACGACATATCCTCATATCCGACAGACAATTACTCCCCCCCACTTCAAAGCCTTATTGAAGGCGCATCTCCTCCAAGAGGCCTTCCTTGACTAAGTCCTCTTTTCCTTTTCTTCCACTCCCTTCAGTGTCACCCTAACTTGCTCCCTTTATTCATCCACCCTCCCACCCTCACAGCACTTACGTACATATCAGTACATTTTTTTATTTATATTAATGTCTGTCTCCCCCTCTAGACTGTAAGCTCGACATGGGTAGGGAATGTGTCTGTTGTACTTTCCGAAGCACTTAGTACAGTGCTCTGCATACAGTAAGTGCTCAATAAATATGATTGATTGACAGACAGACTGAATATGATGGAGAGGTACAGTTCTAGTGGCAGCAGTAGAGAATAGGTAGTATCATCTTCCTTAATGTCTATCTCCCCCTCTAGAATATAAACTCATTAAAGGCAAGGAACATGTCCGTTAATTCTGTTGTATTCTCCCAAGAGCTTAGTACAGTACTCTGCATATAGTGTTCCATAAACATGATTGATTGATTGATTCATTCATTCAATCGTATTTATTGAGCGCTTACTGTGTGCAGAGCACTGTACTAAGCGCTTGGGAAGCACAATTTGGCAACATATAGAGACGGTCCCTACCCAACAGTGGGCTCACTGTCTAGAAGGGGGAGACAGAGAACAAAACATATTAACAGAATAAAATAGATAGAATAAATATGTACAAGTAAAATAAATTAATTGATTGATTGATCTCCCTTTCTTTACGCTCCTCACCTGCTGCTGTTGCTGAGCTTCTCACTGGCACCATGGCCACTCTGCTACCCCTGGGAAGGAAGAACTTTTAAGTTTACAGCCTATCTTTTCAGGTGGTTGGTGCCTCAGTTACCTCATCTATACTAGACTTTCTAGACTGTGAGCCCACTGTTGGGTAGGGACCGTCTCTATATGTTGCCAACTTGTACTTCCCAAGCGCTTAGTACAGTGCTCTGCACACAGTAAGTGCTCAATAAATATGATTGAATGAATGATTGATTGATCTATAAAATGGGGAATGAGTCTGAGAGCCCCATGTGGCACATGGACTGTGTCCAATCTGATTAGCTTGTATCTACCCCAGTGCTTATTACAGTGCCTGGCACATAGTAAGTGCTTAATAAATACAAAAAAGCCCCCCAAAACAGAAAACACAACTTCCTGCTTCCCCCAAACAAAAAAAACTGGACTTAATACCCCCACAAAGACTGTAGAGTTTCTTTTAAAACTGGTGAGGGAAGCTGAATGAGTTCTAATTGAAAGTCCTCAAGTGGTGTGGTGCTGATTATCAATTTTCCAGTAGACAAAAACACCAAGACAATCATCGAGAAAACTACAACAGCTCTTTTCAATTAGAGCCAAAACAGCAATGCCTGTGCAGTAGCGTCAACTCCGGAGAACTGCCGCTTTGATTTTCCATCTTTCTGTTGCGGCACGTCTTAAGTATGTAAACAAGTGCCCTCTGTGCATTCGTTGACTCACCGCTGGACTCACCAGGGTTTATTCATAAAAGAAATTAGAGGAGTCAGTAGACCAAACCCAGAGAGGCCGAGGGCACCAAATGTCAAAGCAATTCAGTGGAATAGATTCAGAAGCCAATTTAGGTACCAGTCCTGGTTAATCTCAGTGGCTTACTTACAATAAGCTGAACTGCTGCTTTTGTGAAATCATGCTTTAGAATAGAGGTCAGCACTGTTCGTACATAGCTGTCTTTTTCAAAGAAGACACCCTTGATAGTGAGTATTAGTACTGTACTAACGTTTTGGGGACGGAAGACAAAACACAGGATCAAGAAAATCATTAAAAACATCGAGAAGAAACTCCCATCCATGCATAGCAATTGGATTTGGGAGGGGCTGTCCATATCCCAGTGATAAACTCTCCCTACCTCACAGGGACTTCTTGAGGACGAAACGTACTAAATAATGTGAGGATGCTTGGGAAATATAAAAGCGCAATACAAAGTCCAAGAGGTATACAAATCATATACTGTTTTCCCCTTGAAAAATACTGCATAATAAAATCATTGTGATATTTGTTAAGCATTTACTAAGAGAAGCAGCATGGTGTAGTGGATAGACATGGGCCTGGGAGTGAGAAGGTCATGGGTACTAAATTCTGGCTCCGCCATTTGTTTGCTGTGTAATCTTGGGTGGGTCACTTCACTTCTCTGGGCCTCCGTTACCTCATCTGTAAAATGGGGATTGAGACTGCGAGCCCAATGTGGGACAGAGACTGTGTCCAACCGGATTTGGTTGTATGCACCCCAGCAATTTGTATAGTGCTTTGCGCATAGTAAGCGTTTAACAAATGCCATAATTATTATTAATCCTTGCCAGGCACTGTACTGAGCACTGGGGTAGATACAAAATAATCAGATTGGACACAGTCCCTGTCCCACATGGAGCTCACAGTCGTAATCCCCAATTTACAGATAAGGAAACCGTGACACAAAGAAATTAAGTGATTCGCCCAAGGTCACACTGCAGACAAGATAATAATAATAATGAGCATTTGTTAAGCACTTACTATGTGCAAAACACTGTTCTAAGCACTGGGGAGGATAGAAGGTGATCAGGTTGTCCCACGTGGGGCTCACAGTCTTAATCCCCATTTTATAGATGAGGTAGCTGAGGCACAGAGAAGTTACGTGACTTTCCCAAAGTCACACAACTGACAATTGGCGGAGTCAGGATTTGAACCCATGACCTTTGATTCCAAAGCCTGTGCTCTTTATATTGAGCCACGCTGCTTCTCTAAGATGGCCTCAGAGGGTCTGGAGGAGGCACAGGAAATTTGAAAAATACTGCTGAAGGGCTTACTGTCCTTAGGGTGTCCATAGTCAGGGAAGCCCGGGTATCCAGCTCCGCCGATCGTCAGCTGTGTGACTTTGGGCAAGTCACTTCACTTCTCTGCGCCTCAGTTACCTCATCTGTAAAATGGGGATGAAGACTGTGAGCACCCCCGTGGGACAACCTGATCACCTTGTAACCTCCCCAGCGCTTAGAACAGTGCTTTGCACATAGTAAGCGCTTAATAAATGCCATCATTATTATTACCAGCAGCAATCAATCCATCAATCGTATTTATTGAGCGCTTATTGTGTGCAGAGCACTGTACTAGGCGCTTGGGAAGTCCAAGTTGGCAACATAGGGAGACAGTCCCTACCCAACAGTGGGCTCACAGTCTAAAAGGGGGAGACAGAGAACAAAACCAAACATACTAACAAAATAAAATAAATAGAATAGATATGTACAAGTAAAATAAATAAATAGAGTAATAAATATGTACAAACATATATACATATATACAGCAGCAGTGATGGACAGGACCTGCAGACCTCTGGATACAACTTCAATAGCCTCTGCTGCGCCCAGACAGCAACCCACCTCCTCTTCCAACAGCTGGGGAATTTCCACGGTGCTGCTCTCTCACTTGACTCTTCGATCTCTTCTGAAAGCCAGGTATCATTCTGTTAAGTTGATACCAAACGCATTTTATTATATACCACAGATTTAGCTACTGGAGATGGAATGAGTTTTGTCAATAGCTCAGATAACTTTGTAGAAGAAGGCAGTTTCATTAACAGTAATACAGGCGTGTTATTGTCATGTCTATTAAATGCTTTTTTGTTGAGTGCCTTGGTGTTCTCAAAACTGGCAGAGACAACTGCTCAAAAGCAGCGTGGCGTAGTGGAGCACGGGCCTAGGTGTCAAAAGGTCATGGATTCTAATCCTGACTCTGCCACTTGATGCTGTGTGGCCTTGGGCAAGCCACTTCACTTCTCTGTACCTCAGTTACCTCATCTGTAACATTAGGATTAAAGCTGTGATCCTGTTGCAGGCCAGGGGCTATGTCCAACACGATTTGCTTGTATCCACCCCAGCACTTAGTACAGTGCCTAGCACATAGTAAGTGCTTAACAAATACCACAATTATTATTATAATATAATATAATTATTATAATATAATATCATATTATTATTATAATAGGTACAATCCCTGCCCTTGAAGAATTTTATTTTGTTAATATGTTTGGTTTTGTTCTCTGTCTCCCCCTTCTAGACTGTGAGCCCACTGTTGGGTAGGGACCGTCTCTATATGTTGCCCACTTGTACTTCCCATGCACTTAGTACAGTGCTCTGCACACAGTAAGCGCTCAATAAATATGATTGATTGATTGATTGATTTATCTTAGGAAGTAATGCATTACCCTTTGACAAAAACCCAAGGAAATGCATGCTGTTCAACAGCACACTCATGTACAAAACCATTTCTTCTGACCCATATCGATTTCTATCCAGATTCATTCAGTCAATCAGTCAGTCATATTTATTGAGCACGTACTGTGTGCAGAGTACTGTACTAAGCAATCGGGAGAGTACAACACAACAATAAACAGTCACATTCCCTGCCCACAACAAGCTTACAGTCTAGGGAAGGGTGACAGGTATCAATACAAATAAATTACAGGTATGTACGTAAGGGCTGTGGGGCTGGGAGGGGGGAAGAACAAAGGGAACAAATCAGGGCGACGCAGGGAGATGAGGAAAGGTGGGGTTCAGTCCGGGAAGACCTCTTGGAGGAGATGTATCTTCAGTAAGGCTTTGAAGTGGGGGAGAGTAATTGTCACATCTGAAGAGAGAGGGTATTCCAGGCCAGAGATATAGGTTAGCAGAAGAATGTTCTGTAATTCTACCACCTTTTCCTACCTAAAATGCATAGATAGTGTCCTCTCTAAAACACAAACTCCAGTCAGGCGAGTGTAGTTTGAAGTGTAAAGATTAAAATGGCCTTTACCACCTTGTCCTACCTAAAACACATAGATAGTGTCCTCTCTAAAACACAAACTCCAGTCAGGTGAGTGTAGTTTGAAGTGTAAAGATTAAAATGGTCTTTTCAGTGATGTTAGAAATCTGTACTTGCAACAGCTTTTGGGACGATCAACATGCAAATCCAAAGCTGGCTCAGAGAGGGAGAGGAAAGAGTGGGGAAGGAAGGGAAGATATGGTCCATGTTGGTCCGGGAGACTAGAAATGTGAAGCTCTGAACGACTGTTTGAGAATTCAGAACATCTCCCTTTTCTTAACCACTGAATCAGCAGGGTCTAGTGGAAAAAGCACGGGCCTGAGAGTCAAGGGACCTGGGTTCTAATTCTGACTTCGACACTTACCTGCTCTGTGACCTTAAGAAATCACTTAATTTCTTTATGCCTCAGTTTCCTCATTTGTAAAATGGGGATTAAATTCCTGTTTTCCCACCCTTTTAGACCTTGGAGAACTGGGTGGGACAGGGACTATTTTTAACCTGATTATCTTGAATCTAGCACACTACTTACCCCTATAATAAGTACGTAACAGATACCGCTATTATTATTCTCTGTTCCTCACTTGGTAGTTTTTGTAGAAGCGCCCAATGGAGGTTTGTCACTTCTTTCTTGAAGGGAGGTACCAGAACTCTGCTTCTCAGTGTCTGAAGGGAAAAAAGAAATCTCTGAGGAGGAAAGAGGAAGGGCAGCTAAGATTCACTGAGGATTTTGCATGCATTAATCTCTTTTGGTTTTAATTTAATCATGTCACAAGACTTCATGTTTCATCCATGTTTGATCAGAGATGTTTGCTTCATCTGCTCTGCAGGCAGAGAAGGATTAATAGGTTTTACATCTAATGAGCTGTGTTATTTATTGTTCTAAGTTTAACATTTTCAATGAGGTGGGGTCACAAAGCTTAATACAGCTAAATGATGTCAAATTATGGAGATTTAAATTCTGAATCATTAATGTGAATTAGGTCTGTTATTAATGTCTGACTTTTTTGAAACAGTAGTCAGTGTGATTTTCACTCTGCGATATTTATTGAGCATTTACTCTGTGCAGAGCACTGTACTAAGGGCTTTGGGATTTTCATCATCTATTAGACTCACTAATTTTCTGAAGCAAGGGACACCCTGCTAAAGTATCACCAATCTAGGCATGCGAAAGGAATGCAGGAGATGTGAAATGTGGCTAGAACCCAAAAGTGAACTCTGCCTGAGTTCTTTGAAGAGTTGTAAATCTCAGATTACACATCTCCTAGCAATCTACTAATCAGAGATACAACTGAAAAGAAAATGGAGATTTAAGACCATCACTTTGATAGAAACCAGAGGGCCTCAAAATAGATCATCGATCCCCCGACAATTTCCTGGTTACCTGTTCATAATCACGGGTTCTAATCCCCGCTTCACACCTTATCAGCTGTGTGACTTTGTGCAAGTCACTTCACTTCTCTGTGCCTCAGTTACCTCATCTGTAAATTGGGATTAAGACTGTGAGCCCTACGCGGGACAATCTGATTATTTTGTATCTACCTCAGTGCTTAGAACAGTGCTTGGGACATAGTAAGCGCTTAACAAATACCATCATTATCGTTATTATTATAAATACGGGGTTCATTCAATCGTATTTATTGAGCACTTACTGTGCGCAGAGCACTGTACTAAGAGCTTGGAAAGAACAATACAGCAATAAAGAGAGACAGTCCCCGTCCACAACGGGCATCTACAGTGATGGGAAAGTCACAGATACTTCTCTTACCTAGGTAAAGCCTGCTTTTCAAAGCAAGAAGAAGCTCACCTTGTAATTGGATCAGGAGAGAAGAGCAAGATTTTTGTCTCTGCTCTTCTTCCCCAGCCTCATTTTGGGGACTTTTGGGGACCTGATTCTCCCCAGGAACACTCCCACCCCGCCCCTTATTGTTGCAAAAGGTAATTAGTGAGTCAGTCCCCTGATTTGCAGGAAGCAAAGATTCAGTCATTCAATCATATTTATTGAGCACTTACTGTGTGCAGAGCACTGTACTAAGAGCTTGGAAAGTACAATACAGCAAAAAAGAGAGACAATCCCCGTCCACAACGGGCATCTACAGTGATGGGAAAGTCACAGATACTTCTCTTACCTAGGTAAAGCCTGCTTTTCAAAGCAAGGAGAAGCTCACCTTGTAACTGGATCAGGAGAGAAGAGCAAGATTTTTGTCTCTGCTCTTCTTCCCCAGCCTCATTTTGGGGATTTTTGGGGACCTGATTCTCCCCAGGAACACTCCCACCCCGCCCTTTATTGTTGCAAAAGGTAATTAGTGAGTCAGTCCCCTGTTTTGCAGGAAGCAAAGATTCAGTCATTCAATCATATTTATTGAGCACTTACTGTGTGCAGAGCACTGCACTAAGAGCTTGGAAAGTACAATACAGCAATAAAGAGAGACAATCCCCGTCCACAACGGGCATCTACAGTGATGGGAAAGTCACAGATACTTCTCTTACCTAGGTAAAGCCTGCTTTTCAAAGCAGGAAGATGCTCACCTTGTAATTGGATTAGGAGAGAAGAGCAAGATTTTTGTCTCTGCTCTTCTTCCCCAGCCCCATTTTGGGGATTTTTGGGGACCTGATTCTCCCCAGGAACACTCCCACCCCGGCCCTTATTGTTGCAAAAGGTAATTAGTGAGTCAGTCCCCTTGCTTCCTGCAAAATGTAGTTTTGCAGGAAGCAAAGTTTCAGTCATTCAATCATATTTATTAAGCATTTACTGTGTGCCGAACACTGTATTAATCTCTTGGGAAAGTACAGTACAACAATTAACAGCGGCATTCCCTGCAAGATGAAATTCAGGGCAAGACTTTGATGGATGGCCCTTTGAGGAATTATGGTGCCAGGGGGGTGGGATTTTCTTAGGGGCATAGCTTCTGGGGGCAGGAAGACCCTACTGCTCCTTCCTCCTTCAAGCACTTTTACAAAGCCCCCTCCTCCATGTAGCATTCTGATTACTCTCATTTTCTCTGTCATCCATTTTACTAGCTTCCTCAATACTCTTATGCACTTATCTGTTTATTGATTCATTTAGCCACTTGTGTTTATTTTTTTTATAACTGTTCTTATTCTCTTTTACCTGTTGTAATTTATGCCCCAGGAGACTGGGAACTCCTTGAGGTTGGAGAATGAATTTTATATAACTGTAAGTCCCCAACCGCCTAGATCAGTACTCGGCACACAGTAGATGCTCAAATCCTGTTAATGAGGAAATCCGTGGGTTTAAGTTCTTCCTGGCACACAACTAACATAGCTATGATATAATGATCATATAATCATATAATGAAAGCTATGATATGGGCTCACTCTCCCAACTCAGGCATGAGTCCAGGACAAGAAGCATATGAAAACTCCACACATCTCATGTATATATTACAAGTACCGGTGTGTCAAACGGCAGTAACTGTCCAGATCAGGTCTCTTACACAAAACTGCAAGGCATGGTATGCTAGTTCATTCATTCAATCGTATTTATTAAGTGCTTTCTATGTGCAGAGCACTGTTACTAAGGGCTTGGGAGAATACAATGTAACAATAAACAGATGCATTCCCTGCTACAATGAGCTTACAGTTTAGAGGGGTGACAGGCATTAATATAAATAAATTATAGATATGTACGTAAGTGCCGTGGGGTTGAGAAGGGGGGTGAATAAAGGGAGCAAATCAGGGGGACACAGAAGGGAGTGAGAGAAAGGGAAAGGGGGCCCTAGTCAGGGAAGGCCTCCTGGAGGAGACATGCCTTCAGTAAGACTTTGAAGTGGAAAGAGCATAGGTCTAACGAGTCAATTGATGGGGGGGGGGGTTTACTCTCAGTTCTGCCACTGCCCTGCTGGTCAATGACCTTGGGCAAGTCACTTAACTTTCCTACGCATCGGTTCCCTCATCTGTAAAATGGGGAGGAAGAGTCCTACTCTCCCTTCCACTTACCCGTAATTTTTTTATTGATATTAAAATTTGTCTCCCCCTCTAGACTGTAAGATGGGTAGGGGCTCAGTGGAAAGATCACAGGTCTTTTATTTATATTAAAGTCTGTCTCCCCCTCTAGACTGTAAGCTTGTTGTGGGAGGGAATGTGTCTGTTTAGTGTTATATTTTACTCTCCAAGTTCTTAGTACCCAGCGCTTAGAACAGTGCTTTGCACATAGTAAGCGCTTAACAAATACCATTATTATTATTAGTAGTAGTACAGTGCTCTGCACACAGTAAGCACTCAATAAATAGGATTGACTGACTTGGATTATGAGTGCCATGTCAGACTATGTCTGATCAATTCTCTTGTATTTACCTCAGCACTTAGCACATAGTAAGCACTTCAGAGAGAAAAGCAGCGTGGCTCAGCGGAAAGATCACATGTCTTTTATTTATATTAAAGTCTCTCTCCCTCTCTAGACTGTAAACTTGTTGTGGGTAGGGAATGTGTCTGTTTAGTGTTACATTTTACTCTCCAAGTTCTTAGTACAGTGCTCTGCACACAGTAAGCACTCAATAAATAGGATTGACTGACTTGGATTATGAGTGCCATGTCAGACTGTCTGATCAATTCTCTTGTATTTACCTCAGCACTTAGTACATAGTAAGCACTTCAAAGAGAAAAGCAGCGCGGCTCAGTGGAAAGATCACATGTCTTTTATTTATATTAAAGTCTGTCTCCCCCTCTAGACTGTAAGCTTGTTGTGGGTAGGGAATGTGTCTGTTTAGTGTTATATTTTACTCTCCAAGTTCTTAGTACAGTGCTCTGCACACACTAAGTACTCTATAAATAGGATTGACTGACGTGGATTATGAGTGCCATAACAGACTATGTCTGATCAATTCTCTTGTATTTACCTCAGCACTTAGCAGGTAGTAAGCACTTCAAAGAGAGAAGCAGCTCGGCTCAGTGGAAAGATCACATGTCTTTTATTTATATTAAAGTCTGTCTCCCCCTCTAGACTGTAAACCTGTTGTGGGTAGGGAATGTGTCTGTTTAGTGTTATATTTTACTCTCCAAGTTCTTAGTACAGTGCTCTGCACACACTAAGCACTCAATAAATAGGATTGACTGACTTGGATTATGAGTGCCATGTCAGACTATGTCCGATCAATTCTCTTGTATTTACCTCAGCACTTAGCAGGTAGTAAGCACTTCAAAGAGAGAAGCAGCACGGCTCAGTGGAAAGATCACATCTTTTATTTATATTAAAGTCTGTCTCCCACTCTAGACTGTAAGCTTGTTGTGGGTAGGGAATGTGTCTGTTTATTGTTATATTTTACTCTCCAAGTTCTTAGTACAGTGCTCTGCACACACTAAGCACTCAATAAATAGGATTGACTGACTTGGATTATGAGTGCCATGTCAGACTATGTCTGATCAATTTTCTTGTATTTACCTCAGCACTTAGCAGGTAGTAAGCACTTCAAAGAGAAAAGCAGCACGGCTCAGTGGAAAGATCCCATGTCTTTTATTTATATTAAAGTCTGTCTCCCCCTCTAGACTGTAAGCTTGTTGTGGGTAGGGAATGTGTCTGTTTATTGTTATAGTTTACTCTCCAAGTTCTTAGTACAGTGCTCTGCACACACTAAGCACTCAATAAATAGGATTGACTGACTTGGATTATGAGTGCCATATCAGACTATGTCCGATCAATTCTCTTGTATTTACCTCAGCACTTAGCACGTAGTAAGCACTTCAAAGAGAGAAGCAGCACGGCTCAGTGGAAAGATCACATCTTTTATTTATATTAAAGTCTGTCTCCCACTCTAGACTGTAAGCTTGTTGTGGGTAGGGAATGTGTCTGTTTATTGTTATATTTTACTCTCCAAGTTCTTAGTACAGTGCTCTGCACACACTAAGCACTCAATAAATAGGATTGACTGACTTGGATTATGAGTGCCATGTCAGACTATGTCTGATCAATTTTCTTGTATTTACCTCAGCACTTAGCAGGTAGTAAGCACTTCAAAGAGAAAAGCAGCACGGCTCAGTGGAAAGATCCCATGTCTTTTATTTATATTAAAGTCTGTCTCCCCCTCTAGACTGTAAGCTTGTTGTGGGTAGGGAATGTGTCTGTTTATTGTTATAGTTTACTCTCCAAGTTCTTAGTACAGTGCTCTGCACACACTAAGCACTCAATAAATAGGATTGACTGACTTGGATTATGAGTGCCATATCAGACTATGTCTGATCAATTCTCTTGTATTTACCTCAGCACTTAGCACGTAGTAAGCACTTCAAAAAGAGAAGCAGCATGGTTTACTGGAAAGATCACACGTCTGGGAGTCAGAGGACTGAGTTCTAATCCCGGCTCTGCCACTTGTCTGCTGCATGACCTTGGGCAAGCCACTTGATTTCTCTATGCCCCAGTTACCTAATCTGTAAAATGGGGATTAAGACTATGAGCCCCAGTGGGACAACCTGATTACCTTGTATCTACCTTGTATCTACTATAGTAAGCGCTCAATAAATGCCATCATTATTAACCCAGTGCTTAGAGCAGTGCTCAGCACCTAGTAAGCACTTCACAAATACCATAATCATTTATTAAAAGGCCATAATTATTATAACTGCACCTAGGGACTGTGGAGATGTCCCTAAATCATTCGCTCTGATTTGCTCCCTCTGCTCTTCCCTCCTCCCGGCCCCACAGTCAATCAATCAATCGATCGTATTTATTGAGCGCTTACTGTGTGCAGAGCACTGTACTAAGCGCTTGGGAAGTACAAGTTGGCAACATGTAGAGACAGACACATTCCCTACCCACGGCATTATATACATATCTGTAATCTTATTTCTTGGTATTGATGTCTGTCTCCCCTACTCTAGACTGTAAGTCCATTGTGGGCGGGGAATGTGACTGTTTATTGCTGTGCTGTACTCTCCCAAGGGCTTAGCACAGTGTTCTGCACACAGTAAGCGCTCAATAAATACGAATGAATGAAAGAATAAGGTGACGTACAGGCTGCAAAATGCCCGGCCTAAATAATTTGCACCTCTGGTGTTCTCACTGTGCCTCCTTCTTGCCTGTCTCCCCGCCAACCCGCGAAGCAGCATGGCTTAGTGGAAAGAGTACGCGTTTGGGAGTCGGAGGTCATGGGTTCTAATCCCAACTCATTCATTCACTTCAGTCGTATTTAGTGAGCACTTACTGGGTGCAGAGCACTGTACTAAGCGCTTGGAAAGTTTAGTTCTGCAACAGAGACTAATCTAGAACTCTCCACCACTTGTCAGCTGTGTGACTTCGGGCAAGTCATTTAACTTTTCGGTGCCTCAGTTCCCTCATCTGTAAAATGGGGATTAATACTCTATTTTATTTGTACATATTTATTCTATTTATTTTAGTTTGTTAGTATGTTTTGTTGGTATATGTTTGTACAGATTGATTACTCTATTTTGCTCATGCATATTGACTGTTCTATTTATTTTGTTAATATGTTTTGTTTTGTTGTCCGTCTCCCCCTTCTAGACTGTGAGCCCGCTGTTGGGTAGGGACCGTCTCGAGATGTTGCCAGCTTGGACTTCCCAAGCGCTTAGTACAGTGCTCTGCACCTAGTAAGCGCTCAATAAATACGATTGAATGAATGAATGAATGAATACCATGAGCCCCACGTGGTACATGGGGTACCCCACGTGGTAGAGAAGCAGTGTGGCTCAGTGGAAAGAGCCCGGGCTTTGGAGTCAGAGGTCATGGGTTCGAATCCCGGCTCCGCCACATGTCTGCTGTGTGACCTGGGGCAAGTCACTTAACTTCTCGGAGTCTCAGTTACCTCATCCGTAAAATGGGGATTAAGACTGTGAGCCCCATGTGGGACAACCTGATCACTTTGTATCCCCCCAAGCGCTTAGAACAGTGCTTTGCACATAGTAAGCGCTTAACAAATGCCAACATTATTATTATTATTACAACCTGATTAACTTGTATCTACCCCACCATTTAGAACAGTGCTCGGCACATAGTGGACGCTTAACAAATACCAACATTATTATTACATCACTTCTCTCTATCTCAGTCACCTCATTTGTGAAATGGGGATTAAGGCTGTGAGCCCCACATGGGACAACCTGATCACCTTGTACTTCCCAAGCGCTTAGTACAGTGCTCTGCTCAAAGTAAGGGCTCAATAAATACGATTGAATGAATATGTACCTGTATATATGTTTGTACGTATTTATTACTCTGTTTACTTATTTTATTTGCACATATTTCTATTCATTTTCTTATGTTAATATGTTTTGTTGTCTGCCTCCCCCTTCTAGACTGTGAGCCCACGGTTGGGTAAGGACCGTCTCTATATGTTGCCAACTTGTACTTCCCAAGCGCTTAGTACAGTGCTCTGCACACAGTAAGCGCTCAATAAATACGATTGAATGAATGATTGAATGACCTTGTATCTACCCCAGCGCTTAGAACAGTGCTTGACATATGCTCAGAGAAGCAGCATGGCTCAGTGGAAAGACCATGGGCTCGGGAGTCAGAGGTCGTGGGTTCTAATTCTGCCTCTGCCACTTGTCAGCTGCGTGACTTTGGGCAAATCACTTCACTTCCCTGTGCCTCAGTTGCCTCATCTGGAAAATGTGGATTAAGACCGTGAGCCCCATTAAGCAGTGTGGCTCAGTGGAAAGAGCACGGGGCTTGGGAGACAGATGTCGTGGGTTCTAATCCCGGCTCTGCCATTGACCAGCTGTGTGACTTTGGGTAAGACATTTGACTTCTCTGGGCCTCAGTTACCTCACCTGTAAAATGGGGATTAAGACTGTGAGCCCCACATGGGACAACCTGATTACAGCATGGCTCAGTGGAAAGTGCACGGGCTTTGGAGTCAGAGGTCATGGGTTCAAATCCTGGCTCTGCCAATTGCCAGCTGTGTGACTTTGGGCAAGTCGCTTAACTTCTCTGGGCCTCAGTTACCTCATCTGGAAAATGGGGATGAAGACTGTGAGCCCCACGTGGGACAACCTGATCACCTTGTAACCTCCCCAGTGCTTAGAACAGTGCTTGGCACTTAGTAAGCGCTTAATAAATGCTATTATTATTATTATTATTATTATTATTACCCCAGAGCTTAGAACAGTGCTCAGCACATAGCAAATGTCACCATCATTATTATTATTATTATGTGGGACAACCTGATTACCTTGTATCCCCTCAACACTTGGAACAGTGCTTGGTACATGGTAAGCGCTTAATAAATGCCATTATTATTATTATGTGGGACAACCTGATTCCCTTATATCGCCCCAGCGCTTGGAACAGTGCTTGGCACATGGTAAGCACTTAATAAATGCCATCATCATTATTATTATTATTATGTGGGACAACCTGATTACCTTGTATCCTCCCCAGTGCTTGGAACAGTGCTTGGCACATGGTAAGCACTTAAGTGCCATTATCATTATTATTATATGGGACAACCTGATTATCTTATATCACCCCAGTGCTTGGAACAGTGCTTGGCACATGGTAAGCACTTAATAAATGCCAGTATTATTATTATTATTATTATTATGTGGGACAACCTGATTACCTTATATCCCCCCAGTGCTTGGAACAGTGCTTGGTACATGGTAAGCGCTTAATAAATGCCAGTATTATTATTATTATTATTATTATGTGCGACAACCTGATTACCTTATATCTCCCCAGAGCTTGGAACAGTGCTTGGCACATAGTAAGCGCTTAATAAATGCCATTATTATTATTATTATGTGGGACAACCTGATTAATTTCTATCCCCCCAGCACTTGGAACAGTGCTTGGCACATGGTAAGCGCTTAATAAATGCCATCATTATTATTATGTGGGACAACCTGATTACCTTATATCCCCCCAGTGCTTGGCACATGGTAAGTGCTTAATAAATACCATTATTATTATTATTATTATTATTATTATTATTATTATTATTATGTGGGGCAACCTGATTACCTTACATCCCCCCAATGCTTGGAACAGTGCTTGGCACATGGTAAGCACTTAATAAATGCCATCATTATTATTCTGTGGGACAACCTGATTACCTTATATACCCCCAGTGGTTGGCACATGGTAAGCGCTTAAGAAATGCCATCATTATTATTATTATTATGTGGGACAACCTGATTACCTTGTATCCCCCCAGTGCTTGGAACAGTGCTTGGCACATGGTAAGCGCTTAATAAATGCCAGCATTATTATTATAGTGGACGCTTAACAAATACCCCTATTATTATTATTATTGTTATTCTTTGGGTTGTCCTCCTGCTGTCCCCACGGGGCTTCGTGGAGCCATCGCTGCCCTGATTTCCCTGTATTATCTGATAGCCCTTGTCACACTTGTCTCCGCCATTTTGAGCGGGACGTGCTGAGGAGAAAGGCCGAAGGAGCAAGAAGAGCCCGGCGCGCATGCGCAGAGGAGGGATGCGACCTGCTCCATCTACGCAGATCCTGACGTAAGCGACGTACATGGCGGGCGGCTGCCGCGGTTGCCTAGCAACCGCGGCCTCCTTCCACGCCGCTCGGGGTACCAAGAGCTGGAGGGCCCAGGTGAGGCGGGTCTTCCTCTTTTCGGGAAACCGGCTCCACCTGAAAAATCAAATAAACTTAAAAGAGCAAGAGAAACTCTTGAACTTATAAGAATAATAATGACATTTATTAAGCGCTTACTATGTGCAAGGCCCTGTTCTAAGCGCTGGGGAGGTTACAGGGTGATCAAGTGGTCCCAAGGGGGCTCACAGTCTTAATCCCCATTTTACAGATGAGGGAACTGAGGCCCAGAGAAGTGAAGTGACTTGCCCAAAGTCACACAGCTGGCAGGTGGCGGAGGCGGGATTTGAACCCATGACCTCTGACTCCAAAGTTCTTGCTCTTTCCATTGAGCCACGCTGCTTCTCTTTCTCTAAAAATCTCCCCCCCCCTTTTTTAATATGATGATGATGATGATGATGGCATTTGTTAAGCGCTTACTATGTAAGTCACTTCACTTCTCTGAGCCTCAATCAATCAATCGTATTTATTGAGCGCTTACTGTGTGCAGTGTGCAGAGCACTGTACTCCGTTACCTCCTCTGTAAAATGGTTCCTCTCCCCCTCGTCCCCCTCTCCATCCCCCATCTTACCTCCTTCCCTTCCCCACAGCACCTGTATATATGTTTGTACATATTTATTACTCTATTTATTTATTTATTTATTTTACTTGTACATATCCATTCTATTTATTTTATTTTGTTAGTATGTTTTGGTTTTGTTCTCTGTCTCCCCCTTTTTAGACTGTGAGCCCACTGTTGGGTAGGGACCGTCTCTATATGTTGCCAACTTGTACTTCCCAAGCGCTTAGTACAGTGCTCTGCACGCAGTAAGCGCTCAATAAATACGATTGATGGATTGATTGATTAAGACTGTGAGCCCCCCGTGGGACCACCTGATCACCCTGTAACCTCCCCAGCGCTTAGAACAGTGCTTTGCACATAGTAAGCACGTAATAAATGCCATTATTATTATTATGAAGCACAGTTCTAAGCGCCGGGGGGGATACAAAGTAATCAGGTTGTCCCACGTAGAGCTCACAGTCTTAATCCCCATTTTCCAGATGAGGTAACAGGCACAGAGAAGTGACGTGACTTGCCCAAAGTCACACAGCAGACAAGTGGCAGAGCGGGATTAGAACCCATGACCTTTGACTCCCAAGCCCTTGCTCTTTCCTCTGAGCCATGCTGCTTCTATGTGTCATTTATTCAGTTGTATTTATTGAGCACTTACTGTGTGCAGAGCACTGTACTAACCGCTTGGGAAGTACAATCAATCAATCAATTGTATTTATTGAGCGCTTACTGTGTGCAGAGTACTGTACTAAGCGCTTGGGAAGTACAAGTTGGCAACATATAGAGACGGTCCCTACCCAACAGTGGGCTCACAGTCTAGAAGGGACAGTGTCAAGTACATGTGAGCCCGTTGGTGGGTAGGGACCGTCTCTGTTGCCAAATTGTACTTTCCAGGCACTTAGTCCACTGCTCTGCACACAGTAAGCGCTCAATAAATACGATTGAATGAATGAATGAAGTGCTGTTCCAAGAGTTGGGATAAGTACAAGTTAATTGGTCCCTGTTCCCCCTGGGGCTCAATCTAAGTAGGATGGAGAACAAGTATTGAATCCCCATTTTACAGTTGAGGAAACGGGCACAGAGATGTTAAAGTGACTTGCCCAAGGTCATTTTGTTGTCTGTCTCCCCCTTTCTAGACTGTGAACCCGTTGTTGGGTAGGGACCGTCTCTATATGTTGCCGACTTGTACTTCCCAAGCGCTTAGTACAGTGCTCTGCACACAGTAACTGCTCAATAAATACGACTGAATGAATGAATGAATACAGCAAGGGGAAGCAGCGTGGCTCAGTGGAAAGAGCACGGGCTTTGGAGTCAGAGGTCGTGGGTTCAAATGCCGGCTCCGCCACTTGTCAGCTGTGTGATGTTGGGCAAGTCACTTCACTTCTCTGGGCCTCAGTTCCCTCATCTGTAAAATGGGGATGAAGACTGTGAGCCCCTCGTGGGACAACCTGATTACCTTGTACCTACCCCAGTGCTTAGAACAGTGCTTTGCACATAGTAAGCGCTTAACAAATACCAACATTATTATTATTATTATTACAGCAAGAAATTGGCAGAGTGGGGAATAGATCCCAGGTCCCTGACCCCTGCTCTTTCCACTAGGCCTTGTTGCTTCCCAAGATGGAAGTGAAGATTCCTTCAATTTTACCTGTTTCCTTCCTTTACTCCCCACCTGAACCCTAGAAAGTTAATTAATCAATTAATTGTATTTATTGAGTGCTTGTATGCAGAACACTTGATAGAGTACAATATAAACAAAGTTTTCTCTGCCAACTCCTTCCCAGTAAAAAGCAAAACAAAACAAAAAACTCTGTTGTCCCCAGGGTTAACAGCTCCTTCTTGTAACTGTAACTATATTTTAACCAGTTTGGAGGAACCATTTTTTTTCCCTTCCTAGCTAAAATGATTTTGAGTAGAGAATATTATAATCCTAACACAGTAGTAACCTAATGAAACCTAGCTCTCTTCATCCCTTCAAGGCCCTACTGACAGCTCACCTCCTCCAGGAGGCCTTCCCAGACTGAGCCCCTTCCTTCCTCTCCCCCTCATCCCCCTCTCCATCCCCCATCTTACCTCCTTCCCTTCCCCACAGCACCTGTGTGTGTGTATATATGTTTGTACATATTTATTACTCTATTTATTTATTTTACTTGTACATATCTATTCTATTTATTTTGTTAGTATGGTTTTGTTCTCTGTCTCCCCCTTTTAGACTGTGAGCCCACTGTTGGGTAGGGACTGTATATGTTGCCAGCTTGTACTTCCCAAGCGCTTAGTACAGTGCTCTGCACACAGTAAGCGCTCAATAAATATGATTGAAATATGATTGAATGAAACACTCGAGAGAGTACAATATAAACAAAGATTTCTCTTCCAACTCCTTCCCAGTAAAAAGCAAAACAAAACAAAAAACTCTGTTGTCCCCAGGGTTAACAGCTCCTTCTTGTAACTGTAACTATATTTTAACCAGTTTGGAGGAACCATTTTTTTTCCCTTCCTAGCTAAAATGATTTTGGGTAGAGAATATTATAATCCTAACACAGTAGTAACCTAATGAAAAACCCTGACGATTAGAGGTTTTCAGTATTCCCAACAGCTTTTCTGTTTCTGTTAGAGAAGCAACATGGCTTAGTGGGAAGAGCATGGGCTTGGGAGTCAGAGGTCATGGGTTCTAATCCCGCCTCCACCACTTGCCTGCTGTGTGACCTTGTTACCTCATCTGGAAAAGGGGGATGAAGACTGTGAGCCCCACGTGGGACAACCTGGTTACGTTGGATCTACTCAGTGCTTTGAATGGTGCTTGGCACATAGTAAGTGCTTAACAAATACCATCGTTATTATTTATTATTCTTTTTCCTTACCAGCAGTCTCTCCTATCTGGATGCAAAGAGCCTTAAATTGCCAAGATGGCAGGTACATGGATTTCTGCTTACCTGCCGCCGGACATAGACCCCACCAAAGCTCCTGTTGCTTTTGGAGAGAGAGCCCTTCCCAAACTTAATGAGGAACTACAGTCCCCTGAGCTGATAACCAGACAGAGGGCACTTATGGCTCTCTGTGATCTAGTACATGACCCTGAATATGTCTACCAAGCAATAAACATAGGTAAGTGCCATCGATGATTCAGGCTTTCAAAATGCTTACGATGAATTAACGCTGAATTCAATAAATGTTCAAAGAGAATTCTGATTTCTAGGATTTCTGGAAAGCCTAAAAAATTTGCTGCTGGATGCGGATGACACGGTCCGACACAAAACGACTGAAGTTCTTTTCATCATGTCCAATTATAATGTGGGCAGGTGAGTTTTTCGGGATTCAGTTCTTGCCACTGTTTACGCGGTGTCATTTGTGTTTGAAATGTGTTTACATAAAAATGTTTTAGGTAAAATGCAAATGTGAAAAAAAAAAGTTGCCTCGGGAGCATAAGAATGCCATTTGTGGGTCAGAACAATAGCCTGTCTAGACTAGTTTACTGTTTCCAGGTCTTCTGCTGCGTGACTTTGGAGAAGTCACTTAATTGCTCTGTGCTCATTTTGTCATCTGTAAAATAAGGATTAAATGCCTTTTCTCCTTCCTAATTAGACTGTGAACCCGATGAGGGCTAGGGAGTATGTTTGATCTGATTATCGTGTATACACCCCAAGCTAGTACAGTGCCTGGCACATCGAAAGTACTTAAGAAATATCACCATTATTATAATAATTTTAGTGTTTGTCTCCCCGACTAGATTATAAGATCCTTGAGGACAGACTTCTGGATTAGGATCAGATTTATTCTATTATACTCTCCCAAGCTCTTAATAAAGGGCTCTGTGCACAAACACATAATAAATACCATTATATTAGTGGTCAGACAGTGGGAGAAAGCGTGACATTTAATGCCAATGGTCAGAAGTTTCCTATTGTGGTGAAGAGAATTGGGTGACATTGGAGATTTTTGAGGAGTGGAGAGGCGTGTTTCAAATTATGATTTGTAAAATGGCCCAGGTAGCAAGGTGTAGTAGGAACTAGAGGGAGGGAGACCACAGCGCAGAGTGTGACTCTGTAGTCTAGTAGGGATAAGACAAGAATCTGCACATGGATGGTTGGGGTGTTTTGGGGTTTTTTTGGATGGACAGACCAAAAGTGAGAGTTGGAAGACAGTATAACATTGAGGATAATACCAGGATTGGGATTATGACTTGGTATTTGCCTAATTAAATCTTACCTCTTCTATATTCAATGCTCTGTGCATCTAGAGATGGCATTTTAGAAAATGGAGTAATTCCTGTCCTGGCCCAGCTGATAGATGATCCTCTTAACATCGCCCGGAGAAACCTCCATAACATATTTTGGATGGTGGCACAGTTGCCTGCAGGTACGATACTAGTTTTGAATTCCAAGTATTCCAGCAATTCTTTCGGATTCTCTGTCGTCTCTTTTCCAGATGATCTTATTACGTTGACTCGTCCTCTTTTTGACCTTTTAAAAATGTAATCCACCTCATTCACTGAATTGGGGCCAGGTGTCAGTCTGTCCAAGGTATCCTTCCTACACTGCACTTCCCCTCCCCATCTTGATCTAGCCCAGCCCACTGATGGGAACCATAACAGTTGGGGGAATTGCTAGATGGGCAGCAAGGACGTGGTTGCCATGGCAGAGAGGTGTGGAGACAGCGGAGAAGGTGGGATGGTGTGCCCTGTAATAATAATAATAATAATGATGGTATTTATTAAGTGCTTACTATGTGCAAAGCACTGTTCTAAGTGCTGGGGAGGTTACAAGGTGATCAGGTTGTCCCACAGAGAGCTTGCAGTCAATCCCCATTTTACAGATGAGGGAACTGAGGCCCAGAGAAGTGAAGTGACTTGCCCAAAGTCACACAACTGACAATTGGCGGAGCCGGGATTTGAACCCATGACCTCTGACTCCAAAGCCCGGGCTCTTTCCATTGAGCCACGCTGCTGTAGGAGTCAGCTTACCATGGCCTCAGAATTCACTTCACCCTCATCCGAATCGGCTCTCACCTTCCCATTTTAAGGCTTTCATTCATTCATTAATACAATCGTATTTATTGAGCTTTTACTATGTGCAAAGCACTGTACTAAGCGCTTGGGAGAGTACAACACAACAACAGACCCATTCCCTGCCCACAATGAGCTCACGGTCTAGAGGCTTTCTTAAACTGATCATTAATGTACTTTTTCCTGATTTGTTTTTTCTATCACCTGCGTGATTCTGGTATTAAAATTTTTCTCAGTATGCCAGTGCATTCTATCCTGCTATTTTGTGGAAAAAAAGACAAGTATTATTGTAGTCATTTTCACGTTTTGAAGACTGTGCTACTCTTGAAGAAGATGTAAACTCAAAAAAGCCTCAGAGAATAGTGCTTAGTTGCAAGAGATCTTTTAAACATGATATAAAAATGATTAGGAATATTGGTTTGGGGCTTCTCTTTTATTGTATGAACAGTGTCTTTATTCTGTTTCTACTTACGACTGCTCTCTAAGGATGCCTGCTGGAGTGAACAGCCCCTTATTAAAAACATCCTTGCGTTAGCATCCAGGAGAAAATTTGAGTTGAAACCTTTCATCACAATTAGTTTAAAACAAAGTACACAGTGGAATATTTTTAATTATCATTATCATCAGATTTTAATGTCTTCTGGGTGCACGGCACACAGTTTAGGAAGTGCTTAGGAACACGTAAGAGAAGTTACAGATCCAGTCCCTGCCCTCAAGAAGTTTAGCCTAATTACCAGATGACCGGTTAGCATTATAAGGAATTTTTGTAGGAGAGTAGCTAATTATTTGGTCTCAGAGTAAATCAGTATGCACGTCGAATCATCATCATCATCATCAATCGTATTTATTGAGCACTTACTATGTGCAGAGCACTGTACTAAGCGCTTGGGAAGTACAAATTGGCAACATATAGAGACAGTCCCTACCCAACAGTGGGCTCACAGTCTAAAAGGGGAAGACAGAGAACAAAACCAAACATACTAACAAAATAAAATGAATAGAATAGATATGTACAAGTAAAATAAATAAATAAATAGAGTAATAAATATGTACAAACATATATACATATATACAGGTGCTGTGGGGAAGGGAAGGAGGTAAGAAGGGGGGGATGGAGAGGGGGACGAGGGGGAGAGGAAGGACGAGTACGTGAGAAATCATCTAACCTTCCCACTCCATTCCCTGCCTGAAGTCATAGATGTTGCTTAATTCCTGACTGATTATTTTACTCATAAAGACTTTCAGAGAGATTTCCAAATCTCCCTGGGGTAAATTTTGAAATAAGTTTAGAATCCGGTCTATTGGGAAGTTCTTTATGTCCAACTTAAATCTCTTAAGCCTAGTCCCTTGATGGAGAACATATGTATTTCATATTGCTACTTTATCTCTCTTGGCTCTGAAAAGTTACTGAACACCATTTTCTTTCAATACCCTCTATTGATGAGATCAAAATAAATAAATGAAAGGTACCGCCTAACATATCCGTAGACATTCAGTCGTAAATACTGTAATTCAACTGTGGCAGATCTTTTGCGGTCGAGTAACTATCAGGTATGTTGGCATGGACGTAGAATTCCGAAATTCTGCCCCTGAACAATAATTTCTTCCTCCCACTGAGTAGCTCCGTCGATACTGCCGTCGGTAATAATATATATTAATTTGCTCCTTTCTTCTTGAGCCGGGAATGCAGTGTCTGCTCTTTCGGGATTAGCTGGAGGGACTGCTAAGCCTCAGGATCGGTTGTATTGAAACTCCGTTCTTCCTTTGGGATACTGGTGAAGAGAGGCAAAGTAGAAAGAAGTGTTTCCCTATCTTATTCCTGACACGCGCTAAGGAGGAAAATGGAGAAGCAGCATGGCTTAGTGGATAGAGCATGGGCCTGGGAATTAGAAGGCCCTGGATTCTAATCATTTATTCATTCAATCGTATTTATTGAGCGCTTACTGTGTGCAGGGCACTGTACTAAGCACTTGGGAAGTACAATTTGGCAACACATAGAGACGGTCCCTACCCAACAGTGGGCTCACAGTCTAGAAATGCCTGCTGTGTGACCGTGGGCAAGTCACTTCACTTCTCTGTGCCTGTTACTTCATCTGGAAAATGGGGATTAAGACTGGGAGCCCTATGTGGGAAGGGGACCGTATCCAACCCAATTATTTGGTATCTACAGCGTGGCTCGGTGGAAAGAGCCCGGGCTTGGGGGCCAGAGGTCATGGGTTCTAAATCCCGGCTCCGCCACTTGTCAGCTGTGTGACTTTGGGTGAGTCACTTCACTTCTCCGGGCCTCAGATCCCTCATCTGTAAAATGGGGATGAAGACTGTGAGCCTCACGTCTCCACCACTTATCTGCTGCTTTGTGATCTTGGGCAAGTCACTTAACTTCTCCGTGCCTGTGACCTCATCTGTAAAATGGGGATTAAGACTGTGAGCCCCATGTGAGACAACCCCCTTCTAGACTGTGAGCCCGTTGTTGTGTAGGGACCGCCTCTATAAGTTGCCAATTTGTACTTCCCAAGCGCTTAGTACAGTGATCTGCACACAGTAAGCGCTCAGTAAATACGATTGAATGAATGAGTGAGCATGGACTGTGTCCAACCTGTTAAGCTTGTATCTACTCCGGTGCTTAGTATAGTGCCTGGAGCATAGTAAACGTTTAACAAATGCCATTTTTTTAAAAAAGGGAAAAGTAGGACTCTCACTTTGTCAAACCAGCTATAATTCTATTTATTCTGACTGTTTTGACACTATTCTGCATGTTTTGTTGTATTGTCTGTCTCTCCTTTCTAGACTGTGAGCCTGTTGTTGGGTAGGGACCGTCTCTATATGTTGCCGACTTGTACTTCCAAAGCGCTTAGTACAGTGCTCTGCACACAGTAAGCGCTCAATAAATACAATTGAATGAATGAATGAATGAAAAAAGTTTATGGAGCTGACACTAAATCCGGCCTTTCCACTCCATCCACACTACTGTCCTGTTAATCCAAGCACTTATCATCATCATCATCATCAATCGTATTTATTGAGCGCTTACTGTGTGCAGAGCACTGTACTAAGCGCTTGGGAAGTACAAGTTGGCAACATATAGAGACAGTCCCTACCCAACAGTGGGCTCACAGTCTAAAAGGGGGAGACAGAGAACAAAACCAAATATACTAGCAAAATAAAATAAATAGAATAGATATGTACAAGTAAAATAAATAAATAAATAAATAGAGTAACAAATATGTACAAACATATATACATATGAACAGGTGCTTTGGGGAAGGCAAGGAGGTAAGATGGGGGGATGATGAGGGGGAGAGGAAGGAAGGGGCTAAGTCTGGGAAGGCCTCCTGGAGGAGGTGAGCTCTCAGTAGGGCCTTGAAGGGAGGAAGAGAGCTAGCTTGGCGGATGGGCAGAGGGAGGGCATTCCAGGCCAGGGGGAGGACGTGGGCCGAGGGTCGATGGCGGGGCAGGCGAGAACGAGGTACGGTGAGGAGATTAGCGGCGGAGGAGTGGAGGGTGCGGGCTGGGCTGGAGAAGGACAGAAGGGAGGTGAGGTAGGAGGGGGCGAGGGGATGGATGGACAGCCTTGAAGCCCAGGGTGAGGAGGTTCTGCCTGATGCGCAGATTGATTGGTAGCCATCCCGTCTTGATTACTATCTCAGCCTCCTTGCTGACTTCCCTGGCTCCTATCTCTCTCCCACTCCAGTCCATATCTCACTCTGTTGCCTGGATCATTTTTCTACAGAATCATTCAGTCCATGTTTCCTTACTCCTCAAGAACCTCCAGTGTTTGCCCATCCACCACAGCGTTAAACAAACTCATTACCACCGGCTTTAAAGCACTCAATCACTTTGCCCCCTCCTACTTTATGCTACTGCTCTCTTATCACAACTCAGTCTAATGCCAAACTACTCACTCTACCTCGATCCTAGATATCTCACTGCTGACCACTCGCTCACATCCTGCCTCTGGCCTGGGAATGCCCTCCCTGTCATTATCCATTATCATTATCATTGTCATTATGTGTTGCCAATTTGTACTTCCCAAGCGCTTAGTACAGTGCTCTGCACATAGTAAGTGCTCAATAAATACGATTGATTGATTGATTGATTGATTATCCAACAGACAGTGACTCTCCCGCTCTTCAAAGCCTTATTGAAGGCATATTTCCTCCAAGAGGCCTTCCCTGACCAATCAATCAATCAATCGTATTTACTGAGCGCTTACTGTGTGCAGAGCACTGTACTAAGCGCTTGGGAAGGACAAGTTGGCAACATATAGAGACGGTCCCTACCCAACAGTGGGCTCACAGTCTAGACGAGTGGGCTCACAGTCTTGGTCTATTCTGACCAATCCCTCATTTCCTCGTCTCCCACTTCCTTCTGCGACGCCCCGGCTCTTAATAATAATAATAATAATGGCATTTGTTAAGCGCTTACTATGTGCAAAGCACTGTTCTAAGCGCTGGGGAAGATACAAGGTGATCAGGTTGTGCCACGTGGGGCTCACAGTCTTAATCCCCATTTTACAGATGAGGTCGCTGAGGCCCAGGGAAATTAAGTGACTTGCCCAAAGTCACACAGCTGACAAGTAATCAGTGTCGGGATTTGAACTCATGACCTCTGACTCCCAAGCCCGTGCTCTTTCCACTGAGCCACGCTGCTTCTCACTTGGATTCGTTCCCTTTATTCACCCCTCCCTCAGCCCCACAGCACATATATGTCCATCTGTAATTTATTTGTACTCATGGATGTCAAGCAAAAACTCCTCACTCTCAGCTTCAAGGCCGTCCATCAGCTCGCCCCCTCCTACCTCACCTCCCTTCTCTCCTTCTACGGCCCAGCCCGCACCCTCCGCTCCTCCACCGCTGATCTCCTCACTGTACCTCGCTCTCGCCTGTCCCGCCATCGACCCCCGGACCAGGTCCTCCCCCGGGCCTGGAATGCCCTCTCTCTGCCCATCCGCCAAGCTAGCTCTCTTCCTCCCTTCAAAGCCCTACTGAGAGCTCACCTCCTCCAGGAAGCCTTCCCAGACTGAGCCTTTTTCTTTTCCTCCTCCCCATCCCCCCACCCTACCTCCTTCCCCTCCCCACAGCACCTGTATATATATTTGTACAGATTTATTACTCTATTTATTTTACTTGTACATATTTACTACTCTATTTTATTCATGATGTGCATATAGCTATAATTCTATTTATTCTGACGGTTTTGACACCTGTCTACATTTTTTTTTGTGTTGTCTGTCTCCTCCGCCCCTTCCTTCCTCTCCTCCTCCTCCCCCTCTCCATCCCCCCGCCTTACCTCCTTCCCTTCCCCACAGCACCTGTATATATGTAGATATGTTTGTACGTATTTATTACTCTATTTTACTTGTACATATCTATTCTATTTATTTTATTTTGTAAATATGTTTGGTTTTGTTCTCCGTCTCCCCCTTCTAGACTGTGAGCCCACTGTTGGGTAGGGACTGTCTTTATGTGTTGCCAACGTGTACTTCCCAAGCGCTTAGTACAGTGCTGTGCACACAGTAAGCGCTCAATAAATACAATTGATTGATTGATTGTATATATTTGTACATATTTATTACTCTATTTATTTTACTTGTTCATATTTACTACTCTATTTTATTCATGATGTACATATAGCTATAATTCTATTTATTCTGACGGTTTTGACACCTGTCTACATGTTTTTTTGTGTTGTCTGTCTCCCCCTTCTAGACTGTGAGCCCTTTGTTGGGTAGGGACCGTCTCTATATGTTGCCGACTTGTACTTCCCAAGCGCTTAGTACAGTGCTCTGCAAACAGTAAGCGCTCAATAAATACGATTGATTGAATGAATGAACGAATGTCTGCCTCCCACCCCAAACTGTAAGCTCATTATGTGCAGGGAACGTGTCTACCAACTCTGTCATACTGTTATAGTGCACTCTCCCAAGCACTTAATAAAGTGCTTTGCGCACAGTAAGCGCTCAATAAATACAATCGATTGATTGTGTCCTAGGAAATGGGTGTGTGGGATAGAGTATTTCTGTTTATAAGAGTTGCCTATTGTGGGGATGGGGGGAGAGGGAGAGGCGAGCTGATGCTGTTGTCAAGGCAACCACTTCCCGTTCCTTCCGCTGAGGACAGGGCATAATAATAATAATAATAATAATAATAATAATAATAATAATTATGGCATTTATTAAGGAACTGCTCCCTTGGAGCCAGGCCATGGGTGTCGGGGGGCAGAGTGAAAATGGTAGTGGGCGTTTATGATTCTGCCTCTTCCTTGTTGTGGGAACCAAGCTTCTGCTTCTGGTTCGTTCTCTTGTGAAGGATTTCATTTTCTGCTTCAGCTTGGTCTTATCTTACTCACACGTGCCTTTTTCAAACTTCTTATATTCTTCAGTAGTCTGCCCTAGCTTCCACTTTCTGTATTTGTAATTCATTTGTTTATTTAAGAATGCCCTCCCTCTGCCCACGCGCCAGGCTAGCTCTCTTCCTCCCTTCAAGGCCCTGCTGAGAGCTCACCTCCTCCAGGAGGCCTTCCCAGACTGAGCCCCTTCCTTCCTCTCCTCCTCGTCCCCCTCTCCATCCCCCCATCTTACCTCCTTCCCTTCCCCACAGCACCTGTATATATGTATGTATGTTTGTACATATTTATTACTCTATTTATTTATTTATTTTACTTGTACATATCTATCCTATTTATTTTATTTTGTTAGTATGTTTGGTTTTGTTCTCTGTCTCCCCCTTTAAGACTGTGAGCCCACTGTTGGGTAGGGACTGTCTCTATATGTTGCCAATTTGTACTTCCCAAGCGCTTAGTACAGTGCTCTGCACACAGTAAGCGCTCAATAAATACAATTGATGATGATGATTTAAGAAGCAGCATGGCTTAGTGAAAAGACCCCGGGCTTGGGAGTCAGGGGACGTGGATTTTAATCCCGGCCCCGCCACTTGTCTGCTGTGTGACCTTGGGCAAGTCACTTCACTTCTCTGGGCCTCAGTTAACTCAACTGCAAAATGGGGGTT
Source organism: Tachyglossus aculeatus (assembly GCF_015852505.1). NCBI lineage: Eukaryota > Metazoa > Chordata > Mammalia > Monotremata > Tachyglossidae > Tachyglossus > Tachyglossus aculeatus. The sequence continues at coordinate 18,478,827 of NC_052086.1, read as the reverse complement.
AAAAGTGTGAGCCCCACGTGGGACAACCTGATTACCTTGTATCCCCCCTGGCGCTTATAACAGCGCTTGGCACATAGTAAGTGCTTAATCAATCAATCAATCGTATTTATTGAGCGCTTACTATGTGCAGAGCACTGTACTATAATTTGGCAAGCCGATCTCTCTTTTATTTATTTATTTATTTTATTTGTACATATCTATTCTATTTATTTTATTTTGTTAGTATGTTTGGTTTTGTTCTCTGTCTCCCCCTTTTAGACTGTGAGCCCACTGTTGGGTAGGGACTGTCTCTATATGTTGCCAATTTGTACTTCCCAAGCGCTTAGTACAGTGCTCTGCACATAGTAAGCGCTCAATAAATACGCTTGATGATGATGATAATTTAATAATAATTTAATTTAATAATATAATAGTACAATAATTTGCTTAACAAATTATTATTATTATAATAATTGCTATATTAATGTCTTTCTCCCCACTCTAGACTGTCAGCTCATTGTGAGCAGGGAATGTATCTGTTTATTGTTGTAGAGTGCTCTGCATCATCATCATCATCAATCGTATTTATTGAGCGCTTACTATGTGCAGAGCACTGTACTAAGCGCTTGGGAAGTACAAATTGGCAACATATAGAGACAGCCCCTACCCAACAGTGGGCTCACAGTCTAAAAGGTGGGCTCTAAGTGCTCAATAAATATGATTGACTGAATGAATAATATCCCTATATGTCTTTCAGCGCTTCGTACCGTTCTTTGTTTTAGCCAACTCTACTTTCGCCTCCATTTTTGTACCCTTCCTACTGCTTCTCCAAGAAAAATTCAATTATCGTAGAATCTCATGCTGTGCTGCGTAATGGACCAGAGTGCCACTTACCCTGGGGGTAACCCAGAGTCACGGGGGTCCCTGCTGCTATTTCCATTGTGGCTTGGAAGTGGGAGAAGGGGGTGGTAATCCGTGGCCATGGAAATTGTTCTCTGCATTTCTTCCACAGCAGTCAGGCCAGTTTTCTTTATCTCTGACCCCTGCTCTCCAGTTATTCAATCTTTCATTCATTCAGTCGTATTTATTGAGCAAAAATCTCCAGTGCTCTGCACACAGTAAGCGCTCAATAAATACGATTGATGGTGATGATGATGATGACGATGAGCATTTACTGTCATGGCTCAGTGGAAAGAGCACGGGCTTTAGAGTCAGAGGTCATGGATTCAAGTCCCACCCTCCCCACTTGTCAGCTGTGTGACTTTGGGTAAGTCACTTAACTTCCCTGGGCCTCATCTGGAAAATGGGAATTAAGACGGTGAGCCCCCCCCGTGGGACAACCTGATCACGTTGTAACCTCCCCAGCGCGTAGAACAGTGCTTTGCAAATAGTAAGCGCTTACTAAATGCCATTATTATTATTATTATTATTCTTACAGAGCACTGTATTAAGCGCTTGGGAGAGTACAATACAGCGATAAACAGACACATTCCCTGCCCACAATGAACTTACAGACTCGAGGGGAGTCTAGGTGTTCCATGCAAGGAACACCGGGATGTTGGGGGCCAGACTGAGCCCCTTCCTTCCTCTCCCCCTCGTCCCCCTCTCCATCCCCCCATCTTACCTCCCTCCCTTCCCCACAGCACCTGTATATATGTATATATGCTTGTACATATTTTTTGACTCTATTTATTTATTTATTTATTTAATTTATTTGTACATATCTATTCTATTTATTTTATTTTGTTAGTATGTTTGGTCTCTGTCTCCCCCTTTTAGACTGTGAGCCCACTGTTGGGTAGGGACTGTCTCTATATGTTGCCAGTTTGTACTTCCCAAGCGCTTAGTACAGTGCTCTGCACAGAGTAAGCGCTCAATAAATACGATTGATGATGATGAGGAGGAGGAGGAGGAAGGTGAGGGGGTGCTGCAGAAAAGGATGGGACAAGAGGGAATGGTCCCATAAGGATCGTAGTGACCCAGCTAGAAAAGGCTTCTAGCCATGCACTTCCCTAAGGAGACTTCTCACCTAATTCCCTAAGATTTAGTCCCTTAAAATCAGTTTTCCTTATTTGGCTTATTTCGCTCCTCAATCAATTCATTTGCTCCTTGAGGGTGGGGATTGGGTCTTTTTACTCTATTCCTCCTACTTAGACTGTGAGCCCCATGTGGGACAGGGACTATGTGGGACAGGGACTAGGAGAAGCAGCGTGGCTCAGTGGAAAGAGCCCGGGCTTTGGAGTCAGAGGTCATGGGTTCAAATCCCGGCTCCGCCACTTGTCAGCTGGGTGACTTTGGGCAAGTCGCTTCACTTCTCTGGGCCTCAGTTCCCTCATCTGTAAAATGGGGATTGAGACTGTGAGCCCCCCGTGGGACAACCTGCTCACCTTGTATTCTCCCCAGCGCTTAGAACAGTGCTTTGCACATAGTAAGCACTTAATAAATGCCATCATTATGTGTCCTTCCTTATTAACTTGCACCTACCCCAGACCTACATATCTATTCTATTTATTTTATTTTGTTAGTATGTTTGTTTTTGTTCTCTGTCTCCCCCTTTTAGACTGTGAGCCCACTGCTGGGTAGGGACTGTCTCTATATGTTGCCAATTTGTACTTCCCAAGCGCTTAGTACAGTGCTCTGCACATAGTAAGCGCTCAATAATTACATTTGATGATGATGATGACCAGTGCTCTGCACATAGTAAGCGCTCAATAATTACGTTTGATGATGATGATGACCAGTGCTCAGCACATAGAAAGTGCTTAACAAATGCCATTATAATAATAATCATAAACTGCAGTGTTCCCAAATGCTTAGTACAGTGCTCTGCACAGGGTAAGTACTCAGTAAATCCATTGATTGATTGATTGATAGTCACACTGATTCTTCCAAACAGGCATTTTTTTCCCCCATTTAAGGTAGCCAGCATTGTAGCCAGACTGACTTTTTTTTGGGCGGTACTTGTTAAAGTGCTTATTATCCATTCATTCATTCAATCAATCATATTTATTGAGCACTTACTATGTGCATAGCACTGTACTAAGCACTTGGAAAATAGAGAAACACCATAGCTTAGTGGAAAGAGCACGGGTTTAGGAGTCAGAGGTTGTGGGTTCTAATCCTGGCTCTGCCACTTACCGGCTGTGTGACTTTGGGCAAGTTACTTACCTTCTCTGTGCCTCAGTTCCCTCATCTGCAAAATGGGGATTATGATGTGAGCCCCACCCCTGATTACTTTTTATCTACCCCAGCGCTTAGAACAGTGGTTGGCACGTAGTAAGTGCTTAGCAAATACCATCATCATTATTATTATTACAATTCAGCAATAAAGAGGGACAATCCTTGCCCACACTGGGCATCTGTAAAATGGGGATTAAGATTGTGAGCCCCACGTGGGACAACCTGATCACCTTATATCCCCCCGGCTTTTAGAATAGTGCTTCCCACATAGTAAGCGCTTAATAAATGTCATCATTATTATTATTATTACAATTCAGCAATAAAGAGGGACAATCCTTGCCCACACTGGGCATCTGTAAAATGGGGATTAAGATTGTGAGCCCCACGTGGGACAACCTGATCACCTTATATCCCCCCAGTGCTTAGAATAGTGCTTCGCACATAGTAAGCGCTTAATAAATGTCATCATCATTATTATTATTACAATTCAGCAATAAAGAGGGACAATCCTTGCCCACACTGGGCATCTGTAAAATGGGCATTAAGATTGTGAGCCCCACGTGGGACAACCTGATCACCTTATATCCCCCCGGCGCTTAGAATAGTGCTTCGCACATAGTAAGCGCTTAATAAATGTCATCATCATTATTATTATTACAATTCAGCAATAAAGAGGGACAATCCTTGCCCACACTGGGCATCTGTAAAATGGGGATTAAGATTGTGAGCCTCCCGTGGGACAACCTGATCACCTTATATCCCCCCAGCGCTTAGAATAGTGCTTCGCACATAGTAAGCACTTAATAAATGTCATCATCATTATTATTATTACAATTCAGCAATAAAGAGGGACAATCCTTGCCCACACTGGGCATCTGTAAAATGGGCATTAAGATTGTGAGCCCCACGTGGGACAACCTGATCACCTTATATCCCCCCGGCGCTTAGAATAGTGCTTCACACATAGTAAGTGCTTAATAAATGTCATTATTATTATTATTATTATTATTACTCGGCACTGGACTAAGGCACCCAGGTTGGGACAAACTGATGAGGTTGGACACAGCCTTTGTCCTTCTTGGGGTTCCCAGTCTTAATCCACATTTCACAGATGAGGTTACCTGAGGCCCAGAGAAGGTAAGATACTTGCCCAAGATCATCCAGCAAACAAGTGGCAGACTTGGGATTAGAACCCAGGTCCATCTGGCTCCCAGGACCTTGCTGTACCAGAGCCCAATGTTGGGTAGGGACTGTCGCTATATGTTGCCAATTTGTACTTCCCAAGCGCTTAGTACAGTGCTCTGCACATAGTAAGCGCTCAATAAATACGATTGATGATGATGATGATGATGCTTCTCCACCTCAGAGAATTTTTGAGCGTAGGGGGATTTTACTTCTCCCTCCTTTGTGGCTCAGGGAGAGTTCTGAGAAGCATGGTGAGAAGCAGCGTGGCTCAGTAGGAAAGAGCCCGGGCTTTGGAGTCAGAGGTCATGGGTTCAAATCCCAGCTCCACCAATTGTCAGCTGTGTGACTTTGGGCAAGTCACTTAACTTCTCCGGGCCTCAGTTTCCTCATCTGTAAAATGGGGATTAAATCTGTGAGCCCCACGAGGGACAACCTGATCACCTTGTAACCTCCCCAGCGCTTAGAACAGTGCTTTGCACATAGTAAGCGCTTAATAAATGCCATTATTATTATTATTATTATTATTATTATTATTATTATTCTTGCTTTCTCTGAGGGGTGTATGTTGGATGTGGGTACTGAGGACCATACTTGTTTTAGCTGTCGTATCATCATCATCAATCGTATTTATTGAGCGCTTACTATGTGCAGAGCACTGTACTAAGCGCTTGGGAAGTACAAATTGGTAACATATAGAGACAGTCCCTACCCAACAGTGGGCTCACAGTCTAAAAGGGGGAGACAGAGAACAAAACCAAACATACTAACCAAATAAAATAAATAGAATAGATATGTACAAGTAAAATAAATATCAGTGGCAGAAGCGACAGATGTCACCTTTTTGTTACCCACTGTGGCCCAGATCAATCAATCAATCAATCAATCAATCAGTCGTATTTATTGAGCGCTTACTATGTGCAGAGCACTGTACTAAGCACTCGGGAAGTACAAATTGGCAACACATAGAGACAGTCCCTACCCAACAGTGGGCTCACAGTCTAAAAGGGGGAGACAGAGAACAAAACCAAACATACCAACAAAATAAAATTAATAGGATAGAAATGTACAAGTAAAATAAATACATAAATAAATAGAGTAATAAATATGTGCAACCATATATACATATATACAGGTGCTGTGGGGAAGGGAAGGAGGTAAGGTGGGGGGATGGAGAGGGGGAGGACGGGGAGAGGAAAGAAGGGGCTCAGTCTGGGAAGGCCTCCTGGAGGAGGTGAGCTCTCAGCAGGGCCTTGAAGGGAGGAAGAGAGCTAGCTTGGCGGAGGGGCAGAAACCATTGTTTCCTTTACTCTCAATCAATCAATCAATTGTATTTATTGAGCACTTACTGTGTGCAGAGCACTGTACTAAGCGCTTGGGAAGGACAAGTTGTCAACATATAGAGACGGTCCCTACCCAACAGTGGGCTCCCATTATTCTTGTGAAGCAGCTTGGCTTAGTGGCTAGAGCACAGGCCTGGGAATCCGAAGGCCAGGGCTTCTAATCCTGGTAGTGCCACATGTCTGGGATGTGACCTTGGCCAAGTCACTTAAGTTCTCTGGGCCTCAGTTCCCTCATCTGGAAAATGGGGATTGTGAGTGTGAGCCCCATGTGGGACAGGGACTGTGGCACGTAGTAAGCACTTAACAAGTACCATACTTATTAGTATTATTATTATTAGAGAAGCAGCGTGGCTCAGTGGAAAAGAGCCTGAGCTTTGGAGTCAGAGGTCATGGGTTCAAATCCCGGCTCCGCCAATTGTCAGCTGTGTGACTTTGGGCAAGTCACTTCACTTCTCTGGGCCTCAGTTCCCTCATCTGGAAAATGGGGATGAAGACTGTGAGCCCCCCGTGGGACAACCTGATCACCTTGTATCCTCCCCAGCGCTTAGAACAGTGCTTTGCATGTAGTAAGCACTTAATAAATGCCATTATTATTATTATTATTATTATTATTATTATTATTATTATTCATCTCCATCTTTAAAATTGTGCCCGTACCCAGGTCCTCAAATCCCAAACCCATCCCACCTGCCCATTTTTTTTTTCTTGTCCTAAACCTCCCTGACTTTGTTTCCAAAATTCAAGTGGTGACAGAGAGAGAGGACCGAAAGACAGAGACTGGAGGGTCCTGCCGCCCTTCACCACCAAAAGTCCCTCCATTCTGTGGTTTTGGGAAACCACGTTGGTGAGGGCTCAGAGAGGACCAACATGCCAAGAACACGGATGTGGAGGGCCGGAAAATGGCAGGAATGCCGGGGATCGGGGGGAGGATAAAGATAGGGAGATAGCCCAACGGACACAAGGTTAAAGAGAGAAGCAGCGTGGCTCAGTGGAAAGAGCCCGGGCTTTGGAGTCAGAGGTCATGGGTTCGAATCCCGGCTCCGCCACATGTCTGCTGTGTGACCTTGGGCAAGTCACTTAACTTCTCTGAGCCTCAGTGACCTCATCTGTAAAATGAGGATTAAGACTGTCAGCCCCACGTGGGACGACTTGATCCCACTATATCCCCCCAGCGCTTAGAACAGTGCTTAAGCAGCGTGGCTCAGTGGAAAGAGCCCGGGCTTTGGAGTCAGAGGTCGTGGGTTCAAATCCCCGCTCCGCCACTTGTCAGCTGTGTGACTCTGGGCAAGTCACTTAACTTCTCTGGGCCTCAGTTCCCTCACCTGGAAAATGGGGATGAAGACTGTGAGCCCCACGTGCGACAACCTAATTACCTTGTGTCTCCCCCAGCGCTTAGAACAGTGCTTGGCATATAGTAAGCGCTTAACAAATACCAACATTATTATTATAGAGAAGCAGCGTGGCTCAGTGGAAAAGAGCCCGGGCTTTGGAGTCAGAGGTCGTGGGTTCAAATCCCCGCTCCGCCACTTGTCAGCTGTGTGACTTTGGGCAAGTCACTTAACTTCTCTGGGCCTCAGTTCCCTCACCTGGAAAATGGGGATGAAGACTGTGAGCCCCACGTGGGACAACCTGATCATCTTGTATCCTCCCCAGCACTTAGAACAGTGCTTGGCACATAGTAAGCGCTTAACAAATACCAACATTATTATTATAGAGAAGCAGCGTGGCTCAGTGGAAAAGAGCCCGGGCTTTGGAGTCAGAGGTCGTGGGTTCAAATCCCAGCTCCACCACTTGTCAGCTGTGTGACTTTGGGCAAGTCACTTCACTTCTCTGTGCCTCAGTTCCCCCATCTGTAAAATGGGGATGAAGACTGTGAGCCCCCCGTGGGACAACCTGATTACCTTGTATCTACCCCAGCGCTTAGAACAGTGCTTTGCACATAGTAAGCGCTTAACAAATACCAACGTTATTAAAGGGAGGAGAGTGGGGTTGAGGGTTGGGATGGGCAGCGTGACTTATGGAAAAAAAAACGGTTTACCTCCTGGCACCTGACAGTGTCAAAGAGATGTCCGGTCCATTAGTTAATCATCAATCATATTTATTGAGCGCTTACTGTGTGCAGAGCACTGTACTAAGCGCTTAGTAGATCCCTCAATTGCATCAACCATGAGTAAGTAGCCACTTCGGGCAGTCCACGGGACCATCAACCTATTGGCTTTATTCCAGTTTCTCGAAGGTAGCGTACATGGAAACATTTCCTAATCCAGAGAAGTGAATATGAGACCTTGAGCTATGTGATAATAATGATGGCATTTATTAAGCGCTTACTATGTGCAAAGCACTGTTCTGAGCGCTGGGCACTGTTCTAAGCACTGAGCACTGTTCTAAGTGCTGAGCACTGTCGCTTGACCTGGAGACCTGTTAGTTCATCAGTTCCTCGTGGGCAGCCAACACTTTGGTTGTATAGTCCCAGGTGCTTAATCCAATAGGCACTCAATAAATATCCATTATTGCTACACTGTCAACCCTACTTCTCATCTCCGTGAACCCTTGGAAACAGGATCCCAAATGGTCTAAACACACTTTTGGGTTTGTGAGGAGCATCCCCTCTCTGAACTCAATCTCCACTTCTTGCCCTGGTATTTTCTTTTCTAAATCTAACTGATAATTGACCTGCAGAGTTTCCTTGCTTCACTCCTCTGACTTACAACCGCTTCATTCTCCATATTCTCCTCTTTTCTACCTCCAATCTTTCATTTTTTTTTGAGGGGGAGGGTGGGGAGATGAAGGGGAAGAGACGGGGGGGGGGGGTTGGGGCAGCGTGGCTCAGTGGAAAGAGCCCAGGCTTTGGAGTCAGAGGTCATGGGTTCAAATCCCGGCTCTGCCAGTTGTCAGTTGTGTGACTTTGGGCAGGCTACTTAACTTCTCTGGGCCACAGTTACCTCATCTGTAAAATGGGGATTAAGACTGTGAGCCCCCAGGGGACAACTTGATCACCTTGTAACCTCCCCAGCGCTTAGAACAGTGCTTTGCACATAGTAAGGGCTTAATAAATGCCATTATTATTATTATTATTATTATTATTATTAGGGCTAAAAATGGACCTTCTCTTGTAGTCCTTTGCAGGGAGCTTTAGTTCCAGTTTAACCAACAGATGACATTATAGACTCTAGACTGTGAGCCCACTGTTGGGTAGGGACCGTCCCTATATGTTGCCAACTTGTGCTTCCCAAGCGCTCAGTACAGTGCTCTGCACACAGTAAGCGCTCAATAATTGATCGATTGATTGATTATTTCGGTCGAAGACCACACTTGCAATCTTGGCATAGTGGAGCTCCCTGCCACACCTTTGGTTTTTTTTCCTTAGACTTATCATCAGCTCACAATATCTGGGTGACTCAGTGAGGTGGTTTGCATGACTTCTTGGGTGTGGGTTTCTAGGGCGCCCGCAGGGCAGCTAGTAATTCCCGAATGACTGTTTCTAGGATTTTGGAAGATGCACAAAGCCCGTGGGGTTGGAAGAGTTTCTCAGAGGCGTGAAAGCATAGTCTATCAGCTACATTCATTCATTCATTAAATCGTATTTATTGAGCGCTTACTGTGTGCAGAGCACTGGACTAAGCGCTTGGGAAGTACAAGTCGGCAATAATAATAATAATAATGATGGCATTTATTAAGCGCTTACTATGTGCAAGGCACTGTTCTAAGCGCTGGGGAGGTTACAAGGCGATCAGGTTGTCCCACGGGGGGCTGACAGTCTTCATCCCCATTTTACCGATGAGGGAACTGAGGCCCAGAGAAGTGAAGTGACTTGCCCAAAGTCACACAGCTGGCAGTTGGCGGAGCTGGGATTAGAACCCGTGACCTCTGACTCCAAAGCCCGGGCTCTTTCCACTGAGCCATGCTGCTTCTCTAGCATTTAGAGACGGTCCCTACCCACCAATGGGCTCTCATTGCACCTTCCAGCAGGGCTACACAGAATACGTTGAACTTGTTTCACAATAATAACCATAATAATTGCGGTGTTTGTTAATAATAATAATACTAATAATGATGGCATTTGTTAAGCGCTTACTATGTGCAAAGCACTGTTCTAAGCGCTGGGGGGGTTATAACATGATCAGGTTGTCCCACGTGGGGCTCCCATTTTACAGATGAGGGAACTGAGGCTCAGAGAAGTTAAGTGACTTGCCCAAGGTCACACAGCAGACATGTGGCAGAGCCGGGATTCGAACCCATGACCTCTGACTCCTTAAGCGCTTACTATGTGCCAGGCACTGTACTAAGCGCTGGGGTGGATACAAGCAAATCGGGTTGGGCACAGTCCCCCTCCCTTGTGGGGCTCACAGTCTCAATCCCCTTTTCATAACTGAGGTAACTGAGGCACAGAGAAGTGAAGCGACTTGCCCGAGATCACATAGCAGACAAGTGGCGGAGGCAGGATTAGAACTCGTGACCTTCTGACTCTCGGGCCCTTGCTCTATCCACTACATTATGCTGCTTCACCTTCTTAAAAAGAGAAGGTTTGCTCCCAGTGTGAAATAAAGATGGAGCAAAATGTATTTAACTTTTGAAATAGTGAATAATAAATAAAGGGCATGGAGCAGAATGGCTTAGTGGAAAGAGCACGGGCTTGAGAGGCAGAAGACGTGAGTTCTAATTCTGGCTCCACCACTTGTCTGCTGCGTGCCCTTGGGTAAGCCACTTCTCTGTGCCTCAGTTCCCTCATCTGTAAAGTGGGGATTAAGACTGCGAGCCCCATGTGGGACAAGCCAATTACCTTGTAATAATAATAATGGCATTTATTAAGTGCTTACCATGTGCAAAGCACTGTTCTAAGCGCTGGGGGGTTTACAAGGTGATCAGGTTGTCCCACGGGGGGCTCACAGTCTTTTACAGATGAGATAACTGAGGCACAGAGAAGTTAAGTGACTTGCCCAAAGTCACACAGCTGACAATTGGCGGAGCTGGGATTTTTCCTCTCCCCCCCTCCCCCTCTCCATCCCCCCCCCATCTTACCTCCTTCCCTTCTCCACAGCACCTGTATATATGTATATATGTTTGTACATATTTATTACTCTATTTATTTATTTTACTTGCACATATCTCTTCTATTTATTTTATTTTGTTAATATGTTTGGTTTTGTTCTCCGTCTCCCCCTTCTAGACTGTGAGCCCACTGTTGGGTAGGGACTGTATATGTTGCCAACTTGTACTTCCCAAGCGCTCAGTACAGTGCTCCGCACACAGTAAGCGCTCAATAAATATGATTGATTGATTGATTGAACCCATGACTGACTCCAAAACCCGTGCTCTTTCCACTGAGCCACGCTGTATCAACCTCATTGCTTAGAAAAGCGCTTGGCACATAGTAAGTGCTTAACAAATACCATAATTATTATTATTGTCACTATTATAAAAACACTTGGATTTGCAAACTCTATTCATCCCTTCCTCAGCCCCACAGCTCTTATGTATTCATCCATAATTTATTTATATTAATGTCTCTCTCCCCTTCTAGGCTGTAATCTCACTGTGGTCAGGGAACGTGCCCACCGCCTCTCTTATATTGTTGTAGAAACACCCAAATCTTGGGGAAAGCCACAGTTTAAATGAGTTGCTATTCTGCCTGAAGTGAAACCAGGAAAGGTGACATCTTCAAACCCAGTATGTGTTCTGCAAATGTCACCTGGATTTAGGCAAAATGGAATCTAATTTCTGCCAGCTGCACCTTCTTCTTACCAGATGTCTGTGTATTGCCTTGTTAATGAACCACAAAACCAAGGGAAAAAAATCATTTTCACCAAAGGTGAAGGGATGTCATCTCTCTAGCATACGGAAAAACTCAAGTGGCTGTTAGGAAAATAAATAAAGATGTAAATAGGTTTATAAAAAAAAATATGCACTTGGCTTTCTACCCTTTATTCACTTTATCATCATCAATCGTATTTATTGAGCGCTTACTAGGTGCAGAGCACTGTACTAAGCGCTTGATTTCTTCCTAATGTACACATCCATAATTTATTTATATTGACGTCTTTCCCCTTCTAGACTGTAAGCTCATCGTGGGCAGGGAACATGCTTCCCATCTCTTTTTTTATTGCATTTGCCCCAACGTTTAGTACACTGCCCTGCCCACAGTAAGCGCTCAATAAATCTGATTGATATTTTCTTGGCTGGTACACTTTCTGCCTCTTTTTGCCCACGCTCACCGAAGAATGGGCCTATTAATAATAATAATAATAATGATGGTATTTATTAAGCGCTTACTACGTGCAAAGCACTGTTCTAAGCACTGGGGAGGTTACAAGGTGATCAGGTTGTCCCACGGGGGGCTCACAGTCTTCATCCCCATTTTACAGATGAGGTAACTGAGGCCCAGAGAAGTGAAGTGACTTGCCCGGAGTCACACAGCTGACAATTGGCGGAGCCGGGATTTGAACCCATGACCTCTGACTCCAGAGCCCATGCTCTATTCCACTTTGCCACGCTGCTTCTCAAGGGAGAAGGGAGTCTATGAATGCCTATCAATTTAAAAATGCAGCAAAATAAGGAACAACCACTCAGATTATTACGCTGCCCTCTTTCCCCGAGAACCTGATGGTTAGAAATGGCCTACTGAATTTCCCACCCTCCCCAAACTGAAGACTTGCATTTTAAAACAGAAAAATAAGAATTAGGACGGCAGCAACGGATCTTTTGTGAACAAGAATGATTTTTCTACTCGTGCCACTCATGACTTTTTACATAACCAGTACGGCTCAGCTAAGGACGGAAAAGGGAGGCTTCAGCAATTTATAGAACGGTAACTAGAGAAGTAACATTGCCTAGTGGATAGCGCGTGGGCCCGCGAGGCAGAAGGACCTGGGTTCTAATCCCGGCTCTGCCTCGTGTCTGCTGGGTGACCTTGGGTAAGTCACTTCACTTCTCTGGAGTTCCCTTATCTGTAAAATGGGGATTAATAATAATAATGATGGCATTTATTAAGCACTTACTATGTGCAAAGCACTGTTCTAAGCGCTGGGAAGGTTACAAGGTTATCAGGTTGTCCCACAGGGGGCTCACAGTCTTAATCCCCATTTTACAGTTGAGGTAACTGAGGCCCAGAGAAGTGAAGTGACTTGCCCAAAGTCCCACAGCTGACAATTGGCGGAGCCAGGATTCGAACCCATGAACTCTGACTCCAAAGCCTGTGCTCTTTCCACTGAGCCGCCCCGTGTGGGACAGGGACTGTGCCCCACCTGATCAACATCTACCTACTCCAGTGTTTAATACAGTGTGTGGCACCACAGTAAGTACATAATAACAATAATAATAATAATGATGGCATTTATTAAGCACTTACTATGTGCAAAGCACTGTTCTAAATGCTGGGGAAGTTTCAAGGTGATCAGGTTGTCCCACAGGGAGCTCGCAGTCTTAATCCCCATTTTACAGATGAGGCAACTGAGGCCCAGAGAAGTGAAGTGACTTGCCCAAAGTCACACAGCTGACAATTGGCGGAGCCAGGATTCGAACCCATGAACTCTGACTCCAAAGCCTGTGCTCTTTCCACTGAGCCGCCCCGTGTGGGACAGGGACTGTGCCCCACCTGATCAACGTCTACCTACTCCAGTGTTTAATAGAGTGTGTGGCACCACAGTAAGTACATAATAACAATAATAATAATAATGATGGCATTTATTAAATGCTTACTATGTGCCTAGCACTGTTCTAAGCGCTGGGATAAATACAAGGTGATCAGGTTGTCCCACAGGGGGCTCACAGTCTTAATCCTCATTTTACAGATGAGGCAACTGAGGCACAGAGAAGTTAAGTGACTTGCCCAAAGTCACACAGCTGACAAGTGGCAGAGCCGGGATTTGAACCCATGACCTCTGACTCCCAAGCCTGGGCTCTTTCCACTGAGCGACGCTGCTTCTCCCAAGGTGGTCTCCCCCTTCTAGACTGTGAGCCCGTTATTGGGTAGGGACCGTCTCTATATGTTGCCAACTTGTACTTCCCAAGCGCTTAGTACAGTGCTCTGCACACAGTAAGCGCTCAATAAATATGATTGAATGAATGAATGAATGAATCAGGTTGTTCCACGTGGGGCTCACAGTCTTAATCCCCATTTTACAGATGAGGTAACTGAGGCCCAGAGAAGTTAAGTGACTTGCCCAAGGGCACACAGCTGACAAGTGGCTGTGCAGGGATTCGAACCCATGACCTTTGACTCCCAAGCCCGTGCCCTTTCCACTGAGCCACACTGCTTTCTAGACTGTGAGCCCACTGTTGGGTAGGGACCGTCTCTGTGTGTTGTCAACTTGTACTTCCCAAGCGCTTAGTACAGTGCTCTGCACACAGTAAGTGCTCAATAAATCTGATTGATTGATTGATTGATTCCCTAACAAATAGAATAAGAAAAAAACTGAACAGTGGAAAATCAAATTTAATTTCTCTGTAAAACCCATTCCTTTGTGATCATCTTTCATGGCTACAGGAAGTAAAGGGGAACAGCTCATGCTCAACAGAGGGGTTAAGGCTCCAGGAGCTGCCTTCAGATCAAGTTCTTGCTTTGCTCTTCACCATAGTTTGGGTTTTTTGGTGTTAATTTTTTTTTTTTAGCTTGTTGGATGAATCGACCAGAGCAGACAAGGAATTTCATCTCTTTGCCAGATGAAATTATTCCGCAGAACCCCCTAGAATGTAAATCCGTCTCTTTTTTCTCATTTCTCTTTTCTACCTTGGCTTCACTGACTGGTTCTCCTCCTATCTAATAATCATCATTATTATTATGGTATTTCTTAAGCGCTTACTATGTACCAACCACTGTTCTAAGCGCTGGGGTAGATACAGGTAGTCAGGTTGTCCTACATGGGGCTTACTGTCTTAATCCCCGTTTTACAGATGAGGTAACTGAGGCCCAGGGAAGTGAAGTGATTTGCCCAAGGTCACACACTAGGCAAATGGTGGAGCCAGGTTTAGAACCCATGACTTTCTGATTCTCAGGCCCACTCTCTATCTATCTACCTACCTACCTATCCATCCATCTATCCATCCATCCATCCTTATTATGGTATTTCTTAAGCGCTTACTATGTACCAAGCACTGTTCTAAGCGCTGGGGTAGATACAAGGTAGTCAGGTTGTCCCACCTGGGGCTCACTGTCTTAATCCCCGTTTTACAGATGAGGGAACTGAGGCCCAGGGAAGTGAAGTGACTTGCCCACGGTCACACAGTAGGCAAATAATGGAGCCAGGTTTAGAACCCATGACTTTCTGATTCCCAGGCCCACTCTCTACCTACCTACCTACCCATCCATCTATCCATCCATCCATCCTTATTATCGTATTTCTTAAGCGCTTACTATGTACCAAGCACTTTTCTAAGCGCTGGGGTAGATACAAGGTAATCAGATTGTCCCACCTGGGGCTCACTGTCTTAATCACCATTTTACAGATGAGGGAACTGAGGCCCAGGGAAGTGAAGTGACTTGCCCAAGCTCACACAGTAGGCAAATGGTGGAGCAGGTTTAGAACCCATGACTTTCTGATTCGCAGGCCCACTCTCTATCTACCTACCTATCCATCCATCCATCCATCCTTATTATGGTATTTCTTAAGCGCTTACTATGCACCAAGCACTGTTCTAAGCACTGGGGTAGATACAAGGTAATTGGGTTGTCTCACATGGGGCTCACTGTCTTAATCCCCATTTTACAGATGAGGGAACTGAGGCCCAGGGAAGTGAAGTGACTTGCCCAAGCTCACACAGTAGGCAAATGGTGGAGCAGGTTTAGAACCCATGACTTTCTGATTCCCAGGCCCACGCTCTACTTACCTACCTACCTATCCATCCATCCATCCATCTATCCATCCATCCATCCTTATTATTGTATTTCTTAAGCGCTATGTACCAAGCACTGTTCTAAACGCTGGAGTAGATACAAGGTAGTCAGGTTGTCCCACCTGGGGCTCACTGTCTTAATCCCCATTTTACAGATGAGGTAACTGAGGCCCAGGGAAGTGAAGTGACTTGCCCAAGGTCACACAGTAGGCAAATGGTGGAGCCAGGTTTAGAACCCATGACTTTCTGATTCCCAGGCCCACTTTCTATCTATCTACCTACCTACCTACCTATCCATCCATCCATCCAATCATCCATCCATCCATCCATCCATCCATCCATCTCCCTGGCTGCTTCTTCTCAGTCTCTTTCCAAGGCTCCTCCTTTGTCTCCCACCCTCTGACTGTGGGAGCTCCTCAAGGTTCAGTTTTAAATCCCCTTCTAGTCTCCATTTACACTCACTCCCTTGGAGAACTCATTTGCTCCCATGGCTTCAACTAGTCTCTACGCAGATGATTCCCAAATCTACCTCTCCAGCCCTGACCTCCCTCCTTCCCTGCAGTCTCGTGCTTCCTTCTGCCTTCAGGGTATCTCTACTTGGATGTCCCACTGACACCTCAAACTTATTATGTCCAAAGCAGAAGTCCTCATCTTCCTACCAATCCTTGTCCTCCTCCTGTCTTTCCCATCACCATGGACAACACCACTATCCTTCCTGTCTCAAAACTCACACGTTGGCATTATCCTCATCTCTCTCATGCTCAGTCTGTCACTAAATCCTGCAGTTCTACCTTGCTGAAATCTGCCCTTTTCTCTTCATAAAAACTACTACTATGCTGCCTTGACTACTGCATCATCAACATCATCATCATCAATCGTATTTATTGAGCGCTTACTGTGTGCAGAGCACTGTACTAAGCGCTTGGGAAGTACAAGTTGGCAACATATAGAGACAGTCCCTACCCAGCAGTGGGCTCACAGTCTAAAAGGGGGAGACAGAGAACAAAACCAAACATACTAACAAAATAAAATAAATAGAATAGATACGTACAAGTAAAATAAATAAATAGAGTAGTAAATATGTACAAACATATGTACATATATACAGGTGCTGTGGGGAAGGGAAGGAGGTAAGATGGGGGGGATGGAGAGGCATCAGCCTCCTTGCTGACCTCCCTGCCTCCTATCCGTCTTTACTCCAGTTCATTTTTCACTCTGCTGTGTGGATCATTTTTCTTAAAAAAAAGCAGTTCAAGCCATGTCTCTCCGTGCCTTGAGCACCTCCATTCATTTCATTCATTCATTCAATCGTATTTATTGAGCGCTTACTGTGTGCAGAGCACTGGACTAAGCGCTTGGGAAGTACAAGTCGGCAACATATAGAGACGGTCCCTACCCAACAACGGGCTCACAGTCTAGAAGGGGGAGACAGACAACAAAACAAAGCATGTGGACAGGTGTCAAGTCCTCAGAATAAATAGAAGTAAGGCTAGATGCACATCATTAACAAAATAAATAGAATAGCAAATATGTACAAGTAAAATAAATAGAGTAATAAATCTGTACAAACATATATACAGGTGCTGTGGGGAGGGGAAGGAGGTAGGGCGGAGGGGAGGAGGAGAGAAAAAAGGGGATTACTTCCAGGGATTACCCTTCTACCACTGAATCAATCAGAAACTCTTTACCATTGGCTTTAAACCACTCAATCAGCTCGCTCTGTCTTATCTCACCAATTTGTACTTCCCAAGCGCTTAGTACAGTGCTCTGCACATAGTAAGCGCTCAATAAATACGATTGATGATGATGATGATGATCTCACCTCACTGATTTCCTGCTACTTACAACTTACTGTGTTTAGATCTCATCTACTTTTAGACTGTGAGCCCACTGTTGGGTAGGGACTGTCTCTATATGTTGCCAACTTGGACTTCCCAAGCGCTTAGTACAGTGCTCTGCACACAGTAAGCGCTCAATAAATACGATTGATTGATCGATTGATCTACTTTGCTGTCAACCCCTTGCCCACTTTCTCCCTCTGGCCTGGGACTCTCTCTCCCTTCATAATAGTAATAATAATAGGAAAGCAGCGTGGCTCAGTGGAAAGAGCCCGGGCTTTGGAGTCAGAGGTCAGGGGTTCAAATCCCAGCTCCGTCAGCTGTGTGACTTTGGGCCAGTCACTTAACTTCGCTGTGCCTCAGTTACCTCATCTGTAAAATGGGAATTAAGACTGTGAGCCCCCCCATGGGACAACCTGATCGCCTTGTAACCTCCCCAGTGCTTAGAACAGTGCTTTGCACAGAGTAAGTGCTTAATAAATGCCATTATTATCATTATTATTCATTCATTCATTCAGTTGTATTTATTGAGCGCTTACTGTGTGCAGAGCACTGTACTAAGCGCTTGGGAAGTCCAAATTACGTGCTTACTATGTGCCAAGCACTGTTCTAAGTGCTGGGGTAGATACAAGGTAATCAGGTTGGACACAGTCCCTGTCCCACGTAGGGCTCACATTCTTAATTCCCATTTTACAGATGAAGGAACTGATGCAAGAGAAATGAAGTGCCTTGCCCAAGGTCATGCAGCAGACAAGTGGCGGAGCCAGGATTAGAACCCACGTCCTCAGACGCCCAAGCCCATGGTCTTGTCGCTAGGCCACATGGCTTCTCACTAGGACTGGCTGCTTATTATCCAGCAGACCATTACTCTCCCCACCTTCAAAGCCTTATTAATCAATCAATCAATCAACCGTATTTATTGAGCGCTTACTATGTGCAGAGCACTGTACTAAGCGCTTGGGAAGTACAAATTGGCAACACATATTAAGATCACATTTCCTCCAAGAGGCCTTCCCTGACGAATCATTCATTCAATCGTATTTATTGAGCGCTTACTGGGTGCAGGGCACTGTACTAAGCGCTTCCCTCATTTCCCCTACCCCCCTCCCTTCTGCATTGCTTATCTCCTCGATCTATACCCTTAAACAATTGATATTCACCCCAGTCTCAGCCCCACAAAACTTAAGTACCTATCCACGATTTAATATCAGTCTCCCCCTCTAGACCATAAGCGCTTGTTGTTTTTCATATCGGTTAAGCACATACTATGTGCCAGGCACTGTACTAAGCGCTGGGGCGGAAACAAGCTAATCAGGTCACACGCAATCCCTGTCCTTCCTTTTTTCAATTGTATTTATTGAGCGCCTGGTGGGTGCAGACCACTATACTAAGTGCTTGGAAAGTACAATTTGGCAACAGATAAAGACAACCCAACAACGGGCTCCCAGTCCCACATGGGGCTCACAGTCTTAATACCCATTTTATAGACAAGCTAACTGAGGCCCAGAGAAGCAAAGTGACTTATTCAAGGTCACACAGCAGACTAGAGGCGGAGTAGAATTAGAACCCAGGTCTTTCTGACACCAAGCCCATGCTCTTTCCACTGGGCCGAGCTGGTTCCTTGTGGGAAGAGATGGTGTCTACCAACTTTGTTGTGTTGTATGTTGTACCCTCCCAAAAGCTTATTAGAGTGAGTGCTCTGCACATAGCACTCAGTAAATACCATTGATTGATTGCCATTGATTGAATATATGTATATATGTTTGTACATATTTATTACTCTATTTATTTTACTTGTACATATCTATTCTATTTATTTTATTTTGTTAGTATGTTTGCTTTTGTTCTCTGTCTCCCCCTTTTAGACTGTGAGCCCACTGTTGGGTAGGGACTGTCTCTATGTGTTGCCAATTTGTACTTCCCAAGCGCTTAGTACAGTGGTCTGCACCCAGCAGGCGCTCAATAAATACGATTGAAAAAATGAATGACAGGGATTGCGTGTGACCTGATTAGCTTGTTTCCGCCCCAGCGCTTAGTACAGTGCCTGGCACATAGTACGTGCTTAACCGATATCATGAAAAACAACAAGCGCTTATGGTCTAGAGGGGGAGACTGATATTAAATCATGGATAGGTACTTAAGTTTTGTGGGGCTGAGACTGGGGTGAATATCAATTGTTTAAGGGTATAGATCGAGGAGATAAGCAATGCAGAAGGGAGAGGGGGTAGGGGAAATGAGGGAAGCGCTTAGTACGCAGTAAGCGCTCAATAAATACGATTGATGATGATGATGATGAATACTGCAGATATTTAAGAGTTCTGCGATTCCCCAACCACAAATGACAAAAGCTTGTCACTGAGACACTTGAATAATAAATAATAACGGTATTCGTTAAGCGCGTACTATGTGCCAAGCACTGTTCCAAGCCCTGGGGTAGATACAAGGTAATCAGGTTGCCCCACGGGGGGCTCACCATCTTCATCCCCATTTGACAGATGAGGTCACTGAGGCCCAGAGAAGTTAAGTGGCTCTCCCAAGGTCACACAGCGACCAAGTGGTGGAGCCGGGATTAGAACCCACGTCCTCTGACTCCCCAAGCCCGTGCTTGCTTTTTCCCTTGACCGCAAATGTGCGTGTGCCCCCCGTCCACCCCCGCACTCCCTCCTCATATACAGTTACGGAAAGCTCTAGTGAGGATTTTGGATTTTTCTTTCTAAACAGATCCCCGTGCTCACGTTCCGCCACCTCAGAGGAACGGAGCTGTTTTTCACCTTTTTTTTTAAACTTTTAATTCAAATTTTTTTTTTTGGCCAACTTTGATGCTCATTTCAGCGAGCACTTAGTGAGAGTTGAAGCTGAGGAAGAGTGGGCTGGTGATATTCACGCTTCCTCCACAGAGCTCCTGACAGCGTTCCTTCCATCTTGCGCGGCAACACGCCGGCTTGTGAGGTCTCCTGAGCCAAAACTGCCAATCATTCCCCAGCGCGGTGCTGTTTTCCACCATTCGTGGGAAACCGTAAGCATTATTTTGAATAGAAAACTCATTTCTTCTCCACCTGAAGCCTCTTTCGATGGATTGGTCTCAAACTGTCCCCTGGGCTACACCGGGGCAGCTGTGAATCCTCCAATTCCAAGCTTTGGATGCACTTCCCACCAATCAGTCGAACATTAGTATTGGGAGGGAAGCAGCGTGGCTCAGTGGAAAGGGCACGGGCTTGGGAGTCAGAGGTCGTGGGTGCTAATCCCACCCCACCACTTATCAGCTGTGTGACTTTGGGAAAGCCACTTAACTTCTCTGTGCCTCAGTTTACCCTTCTGCCCATCCACCAAGCTAGCTCTCTTCCTCCCTTCAAGGCCCTATTGAGAGCTCACCTCCTCCAGGAGGCCTTCCCAGACTGAGCCCCTTCCTTCCTCTCCCCCTCGTCCCCCTCTCCATCCCCCCCATCTTACTGAGAGCTCACCTCCTCCAGGAGGCCTTCCCAGACTGAGCCCCTTCCTTCCTCTCCCCCTCTCCATCCCCCCATCTTACCTCCTTCCCTTCCCCACAGCACCTGTATATATGTTTGTACATATTTATTACTCTATATTTTACTTGTACATATCTATTCTATTTATTTTATTTTGTTAGTATGTTTGGTTTTGTTCTCCGTCTCCCCCTTTTAGACTGGGAGCCCACTGTTGGGTAGGGACTGTCTCTATATGTTGCCAACTTGTACTTCCCAAGCGCTTAGTACAGTGCTCTGCACACAGTAAGCGCTCAATAAATATGATTGATTGATTGATTAAGACTGTAAGCCCCATGTGGGATAACCTGATTACCTTGTATCTCCCCCAGCGCTTAAAACACTGCTTGGCACATAGTAAGCGTTTATCAAATACCAAAATTATAGAGAAGCAGCGTGGCTCAGTGGAAAGAGCACCGGCTTGGGAGTCAGAGGTCGTGGGTGCTAATCCCACCCCACCACTTATCAGCTGTGTGACTTTGGGCAAGTCACTTAAATTCTCTGTACCTCAGTTTAGTCATCTGTAAAACGGGGGTTAAGACTGTAAGCCCCATGTGGGATAACCTGATTACCTTGTATCTCCCCCAGCGCTTAAAACAGTGCTTGGCACATAGTAAGCACTTAACAAATACCAAAATTATAGAGAAGCAGCGTGGCTCAGTGGAAAGAGCAAGGGCTTGGGAGTCAGAGGTCGTGGGTTCTAATCCCACTCCACCGCTTATCAGCTGTGTGACTTTGGGCAAGCCACTTAACTTCTCTGGGCCTCAGTTTGCTCATCTGTAAAACGGGGATTAAGACTGTAAGCCCCGTGTGGGATAACCTGATTACCTTGTATCTCCCCCAGCGCTTAAAACAGTGCTTGGCACATAGTAAGCGCTTAACAAATACCAAAATTATAGGGAAGCAGCATGGCTCAGTGGAAAGAGCACGGGCTTGGGAGTCAGAGGTCGTGGGTTCTAATCCCACTCCACCGCTTATCAGCTGTGTGACTTTGGGCAAGCCACTTAACTTCTCTGAGTCTCAGTTACCTCATCTGTAAAATGGGGATTAAGACAGTGAGCCCCACGTAGGACAACATGATCACCTTGTATCCTCCCCAGCGCTTAGAACAGTGCTTTGCACATAGTAAGCGCTTAACAAATGCCATTGTTGTTATTATTATTATTATTATTATTATTATTATTGAGTGCTTACTATGTGCCGAGCACTGTTCTGAGCATCTTGAAGAGTACGATACAAAAGAATTACCTGTCATGTTCCCTGCCCATAACAAGCTTACAATATAGAGGGGGAAATCATCATCATCATCATCAATCGTATTTATTGAGCGCTTACTATGTGCAGAGCACTGTACTAAGCGCTTGGGAAGTACAAATTGGCAACATATAGAGACAGTCCCTACCCAACAGTGGGCTCACAGTCTAAAAGGGGGAGACAGAGAAAAAAAAAAACCAAACATACTAACAAAATAAAATAAATAGAAGAGATATATACAAATAAAATAGAGTAATAAATATGTACAAATATATATACATATATACAGGTGTTGTGGGGAAGGGAAGGAGGTAAGATGGGGGGGATGGAGAGGGGGACAAAGGGGAGAGGAAGGAAGGGGCTCAGTCTGGGAAGGCCTCCTGGAGGAGGTGAGCTCTCAGCGGGGCCTTCAAGACGAAGAGGGCGGGACGGCCGCCATCCCTGCCCTTCAGCTGAGGAGCGGCCCGGGAGTTAGGACTTGGGTTCTAATCCTGGCTCCACCACTTGACTGCTACGGGACCCTGGGCAAGTCGCTTCGCGTCTCTGGGCCTCAGTTATGTCAGCTGTAAAATGGGGATTGGAACTGTGAGCCCCATGTGGGACACGGATTGTCCAAACTGATTAGGTTGTATCTACCCCAGCGCTTAGTACAGTGCCTGGCCCTTAGTAAGCACTTAACAGACACCATCATAAAAAAACTACCACCAACAACAAAAAACTCCCCAAACTCCCCAGTTCAGGAACCCTATAACCCGACTCTGAGGATTTCTTAACCCACCACGCGGTTCACTGGGGTGAGGGCCCACTGAAAACAGTGGCTGGAGGTGGAGGGAAAGATCAAATTAAACGGACTTTTAGACTGTGAGCCCAATGTTGGGTAGGGACTGTCTCTGTATGTTGCCAATTTGTACTTCCCAAGCGCTTAGTACAGTGCTCTGCACATAGTAAGCGCTCAATAAATATGATTGATTGATTGATCAAATCCCAGCTCCGCCAATTGTCAGCTGTGTGACTTTGGGCAAGTCACTTAACTCCTCTGTGCCTCAGTTACCTCATCTGTAAAACGGGGGTTAAGACTGTGAGCCCCCTGTGGGACAACCTGATCACCTTGTATCTTCCCCAGCGCTTAGAACAGTGCTTTGCACATAGTAAGCGCTTAACAAATGCCATCATTATTATTATGTAAAGCAGGGCTCAGTGGGAAGAGCACGGGCTTTGGAGCCAGAGGTCATGGGTTCGAATCCCGACTCTGCCACGTCTGCTGTGTGACCTTGGGCAAGTCACTTAACTTCTCTGAGCCTCAGTTACCTCATCTGTTAAATGGGGATTGACTGTGAGCCCCACGTGGGACAACCTGATCGCCTGTATCCCCCAGCGCTTAGAACAGTGCTTTGCACATAGTAAGCGCTTAACAAATGCCATTTTATTATTATTATTATTATTCTCTTTCCTCCTTGACTATGCGCTCCATGTGCTAGAGAGGTAGCGGGGTCTAGTGGACAGAGCATGGGCCTAGCAGTCAGAAGGACCTGGGTTCTAATCCCGGCTCTACCGCTTGTCTGCTCTGTGACCTTGGGCAAGTCACTTCACTTCTCTATGCCTCAGGTACCTCATCTGTAAAATGGGGCTTGATACCGTGAGCCCCTTTGAGACAGGGACCTTTATCTACTCCAGTGCCTGGCACATAGTAAGCACTTCAGAAATACCACAATAATAATAATAATAATAATAATAATGGCATTTATTAAGCGCTTACTATGTGCAAAGCACTAGGAGGTAGCAGCATGGCATAATAATAATGATGGCATTTATTAAGCGCTTGTGCAAAGCACTGTTCTAAGCGCTGGGGAGGTTACAAGGTGATCAGGTTGTCCCACGGGGGGCTCACAGTCTTCATCCCCATTTTACGGATGAGGTAACAGACTCAGAGAAGTGAAGTGACTTGCCCAAAGTCACCCAGCTGGCAATTGGCGGAGCTGGGATTTGAACCCGTGACCCCTGACTCCAAAGTCCGTGCTCTTTCCACTGAGCCACGAGTGGATAGAGCATGGCTCTGGGAGTCAAAGGGTCGTGGGTTCTAACCCTGGCTCTGCCACCTGTCTGCTGTATGACCTTGGGTAAGTCACTTCACTTCTCCGGGCTTCAGTTCCCTCATCTGTAAAATGGGGAATGAGAGTGTGAGCCCCGTAGGGGACAGGGACTGTGTCCAACCCAATTAGCTTGTATCCACCCCAGTGCTTAGTACAGTGCCTGACACATAGTAGGCACTTAACATATACCATAATTATTATTATTATCATCATTATGTGGGACAGGAACTGTGTCCCACCGGATTACCTTGTATCCACCCCGGCTCTTAGAACACATAGTAAGTGCTTAACAAATACCAAACCCGAATGCGTGGATTAGGGAGCCTTTGAGTTCAAACAGTATCATACTCCTTTTTCTGCTACATAAACAAGGTTAGAGACGGGGGCTTTGGAGAGGAAACGATACTGCATTTTCCCTCTGTACTCTTACCTCTTCATTTCCAGATTGTTTATGGATCGGCTTAATCCAAGGCTACTGCATTATGACTTCCTAAAGTTTCAGAAACATTTACACTACTGCACAAGTAACAAAAAAACACCCACACTAAGAACCAGCTCAGTCTCATTCAGATTATTTATTTTCTTTAAAGTGGACAACCTTTGACTCTGATGGCGTCGTCACCTTATTTCCGAAAGCCCTTGGCTGAGACTTTTCACACTAATCTTGGAAACACACGGGACCGAACAAAGGGAGGAGAAGGAGATTCTTTTTTTTTTTTTTTTCCAGAGCGTTTGAATGTGCTTTACAATTCTCGAATGGATGTGTATTTACATTGCGACTTCGGTCGAAGTCTGAAAGCAGTCTTTTGTTTTTTAATGGAATGGATAAAAGTGTCCAAATAAAATAAAGGGCTCTGAGCCAATTGAGTATTTTTCCGGTAGAGTTCCACAGTGCTCCTTCAGTCCTCCGTCCGCAATCAGAGGAATAGTTACCTCATCCCACTGGATTTCTCCGAGTGATGACATCATGGAGCTGAGGAAATGCATCATCTCTACTCTCCTTCCCTAACTCGGCTAAACTGCAAATAAATTACTCTTTTAAATATCAAGACATTTAGTTATTGTTCATATCGCTCCCATATTAACCTTCTTAAAATACATCACATTTTCTTAACGAAAAAACAAAACCTCACCAATAACAAAAGGACTCTGCAGAGGCTTATATACTACACCCTCTTGATGATCTTAGCCTGAGAAAGGCTATTCAGTATTACCACATTTTCCAGAATTTCTTTGGAGCAATGGGGCAAAGTTGTCCATTGGCAATTTTTACACTCAGCAAGCTAGACACAAAAACAGTAGTTTAAAAAAAATATTGTGATTTTTTTTTCCTCGTATCTGTATTTAAAAAAGAACGATCGTTTTTTAAGTTTTCTTATTTTTTTTTGTTTGTGAAACACCACGAGATTTGGCCAAAAAAAGGTAAAAGAAGAAAGATCATGTTTCAATGTATAAAACATCGTTCCAGTAGAAGAAGTACAAGCCCCTAGGCTGGCCCAGAATTAAGTAGCTTCCTTCATTTTTTTTAAAATACGTTTAATTTGGTTTTTTGAAGCTTTAAGGAGCTGAATGGGGATATAGGTCAAATTGTCAGTCATAAACTTGATCTGCACCATTGGTTTCTGTACGTTATATATCCAGGATGAATTACGTGAAAAGCAGAGTATCTATACACAGTGCATCCTGTGTGTCAAATGTGTGCATAAACTGTACGATTTTATGCGTCATTACTGTCGATACAGGTCCTTTGGCTGCATGGAATACTTCGATTGAATCTGTTCTTTAGTTTCTGAATTGGAAATAGCTTCTTTTCTAGAAGCAAAGTGCAAGGCAGGCCCATTTCTTTTTTTTTCCTGCCACCCCTGCCTCTTCATGACAGTAAAATGGTTTCTACGACAGTCGAATGAAGGATCATTCCATACGCAGAAGGATGGCAGCTTTCGGGAAGCAAAATGAAATGAACAGAATGAACTTTGCCATGATTATGAGCACATTTCAGACTATTAAAAAGACCTCAACTCTTTTGGGAACTTTGCAATCTCCAAAACATGTATGTGTTTATATATGTATATGTCTATCTATCTAGCTATATCTGTATCTATATATATATATATATCTGAATATATATATATTTTCAAAATAGTGTTATGTGGGGATAAGGAGGTTGGTGGAGGTGTGTGTGTGGGGGGGGTTCTGTGAACATACCTTAGCTTACCCCCTCTTCCCCCCACCCCCAACTTTTTCTCCTTGGGCTTTCAAGTGCCGCCCTTTTATTTTCACCACCACAAATGGAGGTTGAGTTTCCCTCCTTTTATTTCGCCATAAGCAAGTGGACTGATCGCCCTAGATTCTTAGCAGAGGCCAATGTACTTGAGATTGTTCTGAATGATGACATCTGTCACCGCATCAAAGACAAACTGAATATTACTGGTATCAGTGGCGCACGTGAAGTGGGAGTAGATTTCCTTGGTTTCCTTGTTACGATTCAAGTCCTCAAACTGGCGCTGGATGTAGACTGCGGCCTCCTCGTAGGTGTTCTGGCCTTTGTACTCCGGGAAGCAGACAGTGAGCGGGATGCGCCGGATTTTCTCTGCCAGCAGATCCTTCTTATTCAGGAAAAGTATGAGGGAGGTGTTAATAAACCAGTTGTTGTTGCAAATGGAGTCGAAGAGACGCAAGCTTTCGGCCATCCGACTCTGCGGAGAGAGGGAAAAAGAAAACCAAACTAGCATTAGATCCGGAGGAAGGAAAGAGACGGCAACTGATGCTCAGAAATGTAATTGCGGCATTTGGAAGGTGGGGGGAAATGCTTTCTTTGAACGGGAATAGTGATGGATTTTAAAAAGTCAAATTGTTTGCATGAGAGGTTAAGCGCAGGATGAACGAAAATATCGTTTGAATCTTATCCTTGGGGTAGGCATTGGAAGAATAGGGCCGAAATTTCCAGTTAACCAGACAGTGAACCTGAGTTGTTTTTATGGCAACCTTTAGGATAGAAAGAAAAGTGACCTTGAGTAAGTTACTTAATCAATCGTATTTCCTGAGTGCTTAGTGTGTGCAGAACATTGTACTACGCACTTGGGAGATTACAATATCACAATATAACAGAGTTAGTAGACACATGCCCTGCCCACAATGACAACTTTTTTTGCTTTTAATGGTATTTGTTAAGCGCTATGCGCCAGGCACCGTTCTAAGCGATGGGGGTAGATACGAGCTCATTCATTCATTCAGTCAATCACATTTATTGAGTGCTTACCGTGCAGAGCACTGTACTAAACTCTTGGGAGAATAAAATACAACAATAAATATCATCAGGTTGGTCACAGTTACTGTCCCACATATGGCACACAGTCTTAATCTCCGTTTTACAGATGAGGTAACTGAGGCACAGAGAAGTCAAGTTGCCAAATGTCACAGAGCAGACGAGTGGAGGAGCTGGGATTAGAACCCAGGTCCTTCTCCTAGGCCCGTGCTTTATCCACTAAAACTTTTCTGTGCTTCAGTTTCCTCTTCTGTACAATGGGGAGTCAAAACCTGGTCTCCTACCTATTTAGACTGCGAGCTCCATGTGGGTTGGGGACTGTGTCCAGCCCTATTCCCTGAGTCATCATCATCATCATCATCATCAATCGTATTTACTGAGCGCTTACTATGTGCAGAGCACTGTACTAAGTGCTTGGGAAGTACAAATTGGCAACATATAGAGACAGTCCCTACCCAACAGTGGGCTCACAGTCTAAAAGGGGGAGACAGAGAACAAAACCAAGCATACTAACAAAATAAAATAAATAGAATAGATATGTACAAGTAAAATAGAGTAATAAATATGTACAAACATATATACATATATACAGGTGCTGTGGGGAAGGGAAGGAGGTAAGATGGGGGGATGGAGAGGGGGACGAGGGGGAGAGTCCTATCCCAGTGCTTGGCACATAGTAAGTGCTGAACAAATGCCATTATCATTATTGACGGGAATATCCTCTGAGGCTTGAAATCTATTTTAGAACAAGGCATATCCATTTGAACCCAAATCTCTTATACTGTGCTCCCCCAAGCGCTTTCAGTGCTCTGCACTCAGCACTAAATAAATACCACCGATTGATTGATTGACACATTGAAGCCACATTAACCTTATCCATGCAAGTGGTAATAAAGCATCCAAAATTTTTCTAAGGAAGATAAAGTTACTGCAACGACTCAGAACCCCATATTTCAATAAGAAAGATCAATGCCTTGCTGGGCAAGTAAAGGAAATTATGATTTTGCCACTTAACTCTAACAGTTACCCAGATCTATTGCTTAACAGTGAGGGAGGCGTCCATGCCAATACCACAGGAATGGCAGAGTCATTTGGTGTGGATCCGTCTTGACTCAGTTGGCCTCCATGTCCTTTCATTCATTCATTCATTCATTCATTCAATCACATTTATTGAGCATTTACTGTGTGCAGAACGTTTTACCAAGCTCTTGGGAAAGTACAATACAACAATAAACAGTGACATTCCTTGCCCACAGCGAGCTTACAGTCTAGAGAGGGGGAGACAGACATCAATACAAATAAATAAAATTACAGATAAGTCCTCTAGACTGTAAGCTTGTTATGGGCAGGGAATGTGCCTGTTATATATTCATTCATTCATTCAATCATTTATTGAGCGCTTACTGTGTGCAGAGCACTGTACTAAGCGCTTGCGAAGTACAAGTTGGCAACATATAGAGACGGTCCCTACCCAACAGTGGGCTCACAGTCTAGAAGGGGGAGACAGAGAACAAAACAAAACATTTTAACAAAATAAAATAAGTAGAATAAATATGTACAAGTAAAATAGAGTAATAAATACGTACAAACATATATGCATATATACAGGTGCTGTGAGGAAGGGAAGGAGGTAAGGCTGTGGGGGAGGAGGGGGAGAGCAATTCATACATTGTCATATTTCTTGAGCACTTACTGTGCGCAAAGCACTGTACTAAGCACTGGGGAGAGTACAAAACAACAACAGACATATTCCCTGCCCACAATGAGCTCATATTGTACTAAGTGCTAACAATACGAGTTCATTGTGGGCAGGGAATATGTCTGTTTGTTGTTGTTTTGTACTGTCCCAAGCACTTAGTACAGTGCTCTGCACACAGTAAATGCACACTAGTTCGGTCTGGGGAGGGGAATTTAATGAGCGGAATTATTGGACCAGTCAGTAGTTCCACTGACAACCCTTCATCGGCCAATTTTCCCAGGCCTTCTGCTCTCCAGAACTAATCCTGCTGGGGGCTGTTCGCTGTTTGCATTCTCCTGAATAATGTCTGTTGACACCAGTAAGAATTTGTGGACCGGAGGGAAAGAAATGTAATCGAGAAAACAATCTAGACAGTGCTCGAAAGTACTCCGGGAAAGGAACGCTGAACTGCTTACATATAAATTATTTATTTATATGTAAATTATTACTATAAATTATTTTATATGTAAATTATATGTAAATTATTATTTATACAATTTATTTCTCTATATTTACTTATATAGTACAGGCATTTACTTAATGCCTGTCTTCTCCTCTAGACTGTAAACTTATTGTGGGTAGGAGACATCTCTACCAAGTCTATTGTACGAGAAGCGGTGTGTTTTAGTGGATAGAGCACAGGCCTAGGAGTCGGAAGGACCTGGGTTCTAATTTTGGCTCTGCTACATGTCTGCTGTGTGACCTTGGGCAAGTCTTTTAACTTCTCGAGGCCTCCGTTACCTCATCTGTAAAATGGGGATTAAGACTGTGAGCCCCATTTGGGACATGGACTGTGTCCAACTTGATTAACTTGTATCTACCCCAGTGCTTAGAACAATGCTTGGTGCATAGTAAGCACTTCACAAGTACTGTAATCATCATCATCATCTGTAAAATGGGGATTAAGACTGTGAGCCCCATGTGGGACAGGGACTGTGTCCAACCTGATTAACTTGTATCTACCCCAGTGCTTAGAACAGTGCTTGGCACATAGTAAGCGCTTAACAAGTACCAAAATCATTATTAGTAGTAGTAGTGAGAAGCAGCGTGGCTCAGCGGAAAGCACCTAGGCTTGGGAATCAGAGGTCATGGGTTCTAATCCTGGCCCCTCCACTTGTCAGCTCTGTGACCTTGGGCAAGTCACTTCACTTCTCTGTGCCTCAGTGGCCCCATCTTTAAAATGGGGATTAAGACTGTGAGCCCCACGTGGGACAACTTGATTAGCTTGTATCTCCCCCAGCACTTAGAACAATGCTTGGCACATAGTAAGCGCTTAACCTACTAATTAAGTGCTAATTTACTGACTAAATTAATACCGCAGGTGATGTACCATCATCATCATCATCATTACTCTCCCTGTGAGCCCACTGTTGGGTAGGGACTGTCTCTATATGTTGCCAACTTGGACTTCCCAAGCGCTTAGTACAGTGCTCTGCACACAGTAAGTGCTCAATACGATTGATTGATTGATAGTACAGAGTTCTGCACACAGTAAGTACTCAATAAATACCACTGATTGATGGATTTATTGAACCTTTTTAAGGGTGTCAAGTCTTGGCTGTGCTACTGTCTTTGCAGTTGGTCATCGTGCACACAGGTTGTATGGGCAGGGAATGTATCCGTTCATCGTTGTATAGTACTCTGCCAAGCACTTAGTACAGTTCTCTGCACACAATAAGCGCTCAATAAATACAGCTGAATGAATGACCTCTGGGTAATACCACAGTACCTCCACGGTTTGTCCTTCATTTGTCTGACGGGTAAGTTTGTAGAGGATGGAATAAAAGCTCAGAAGAAAACTCTATGGATCCACTACCAGAACAATTGCAGATGGAGGTGGGACATTCTGGGATAGATGTGTCCGTGGATTCGCTATGGGTCGGAGACGACTCGAAAGCTAAGATAAGGGTGCCAGATGGGACTGTCTATAATCAATCAATCATATTTATTGCTTACTGTGTGCAGAGCACCATTCTAAGCGCTTGGGAGAGTATAATATAACAACATAGCAGACACGCTCCCTGCCCTATCGTCTATTCAACGGTGGCGGAGGAGCTTCTTGTTAAATTTGGTGGGTGACATGTTTTGGCTGCAGAAGTCTTTCTGCAGTTTAAGATGCTCTTTCCAGAGTCATCCTAGCTAATGCTGTGATGTAATTCCTAAGTTGGCTATGTGGTATTGCTTTTCAAACCCAATTGGATCTTCAGCAACTTTCATGTTGGGTAAATTGAAACCCTCCACTAAATTAATACTGTGGGTAATGTATGCTCACTTGAAGAATGTTTGGCAACACTGATTGCTGAGGACGATTGCCCTTTTTCTATACTCTGATGTGGGCCATTGGTAATTAAGCCCAAGACTTGTTATCTTCTCCTTTTCTGTCTTTGAGCCATCCTGGAGGAGATAGCAAGGAGCAAGATAATGGGCTTACCAGGCAAAGCAGGAAATTTGCTCCTGAGCTAGTCACAGGTTAGCAGCTTATTGGTTTATTCCAGACTTGAGCTAAAGCTGCGCTCTCTAGTTAGCAAGTTATTTGACTCAACAACCCCAGTGAGGTCTTTATCTTCCCTCCCAAACCCTGTCCTCTCCCTGACTTTCCCATCACTGAGGATGGCACTAACGTCCTTCCCATCTCACAAAGCTGCGACCTTGGTGCCATCCTTGACTCCGCTCTCTCATTCACCCCCCACACCCAATCCGTTACCAAAACCTGCCGGTCTCACCTTCACAACATCACCAAGATCCACCCTTTCCTCTCCATCCAAACCACTACCTTGTTGGTACAATCTCTTATCCAAACCTAACTGGATTACTGCATCAGCCTTCTTTCTGATCTCCCATCCTCCTGTCTCTCCCCACTTCACTCTGCTGCCCGGACTATCTTTCTACAGAAACGCTCTGGGCATGCCACTCCCATCCTCAAAAATCTCCAGTGGTTGCCTACCAACCTTTGCATGAAGCAAAAACGCCTCACTCTCGGCTTCAAGGCTGCCCATCACCTCGCCCCCTCCTACCTCACCTCCCTTCTCTCCTTCTACAGCTCAGCCCACACACTCCACTCCATTGCTGCCACTAACCTCCTCACTGTGCCTCGTTCTCACCTGTCCCACTGTCAACTCCTGGCCCACATCCTTCCTCTGGCCTGGAATGTCTCCCCTCCTCACATCCGCCAAACTAGCTCTCTTCCCCTATTCAAAGCCCTACTGAGAGCTCAACTCCTCCAGGAGGCCTTCCCAGACTGAGCCCCCCTTTTCCTCTGCTCCTCTTCCCCTTCCCACTGCCCCTACTCCCTTCCTCTGCTCTACCCCCTTCCCTGCCCCACAGCACTTGTGTATATTTGTACATATTTATTACTCTATTTATTCTTTAATGATGTGTTTATATCTATAATTCTGTTTATCTATTTTTGATGCATCAATCATTTATTCTTTAATGATGTGTTTATATCTATAATTCTATTTATCTATTTTTGATGCTGTTGATGCATGTCTGCTTGTTTTGTTGTTGTCTCTCCCTTCTAGACTGTGAGCCCATTTTTGGGTCGGGATTGTCTCTATCTGTTGCCCAATTGTACTTTCCTAGCACTTACTACAGTGCTGTGCACACAGTAAGCGCTCAATAAATACGACTGAATGAATAAATGAATGTATTTCACAGGCCTAGGTTTTTCACCCATTTTCAGACTTGACTTTGAGAATCCCTCTTTCCACATACTCAAACTCCAAAGTCTTTTTAATCTCTTTTCTTGCAGCTGGACAGAAGTGAGAAATAATGCCTGAAGGGAGGTTCTCAAACTCTGATCCATTTTTTTTTAATAACCAGCTGCTGGATGAGTGCTTTGTAAACTAGCTCTTCTTTTAAATTTTTTTTTTTCCATTTTATGCAGCAGAGTACAGGTAATGAATGCTCTTTAAACTAGAGTGAGATTCATTTTTGGAAGGTGGGAGGTAGATGTTGAACATCCATATTGCCCCAATTAGTTGGAGATCGATTTCAGTGCTTTATGATCTATCACCAGACTGACAACCTACCATTCTCTCAGTCAGCTCTCTCATTGTTCTTTTTGAAGATAATGAGTATGGGGGCATCTCTGAAGTTTTATTTAGTTCCCTATGTGAGGAAAAGCCCATGCTGACATTTAGGAATATTCAAGTTTGTGGGTACTGCCTCTCCTCCCCACCACAGGGCATCCCAAGAGAGGAGCCTGCGTCGGAAAGGTCTGTGACATTGGTAGCAGCATTCATTCAATCGTATTTATTGAGCGCTTACTGTGTGCAGAGCACTGTACTAAGCGTTTGGGAGACAGTCCCTACCCAACAAGCAGCAGCCACTATGACAGACACATTCACCCCCTTTCTCCGCTCTCAACCTGCTACTGGCCGCCCTGGGCCCCCTGATATCAATCCATCATTCGATCGTATTTACTGAGGACTTTTTTATGCCGTTTGTTAAGTTTGATACTAGTAACAATTATTATAATAATCGTGGTACTTCTTAAGCACTTACTATATGCCAGGCACTGTACTGAGCTCCAGGGTTGACTTATGCTGTCGAATCGTGTCCGACCCATAGCGACGCCATGGACATACAATCATAATAATTTTGGTATTTGTTAAGTGCTTTCTATGTGCCAAGCACGGTTCTAAGCGCTGGGGTTAATATAAGGTAATCATCATTATCAATCGTATTTATTGAGCGCTTACTATGTGCAGAGCACTGTACTAAGCGCTTGGGAAGTACAAATTGGCAACATATAGAGACAGTCCCTACCCAACAGTGGGCTCACAGTCTAAAAGGGGGAGACAGAGAACAAAACCAAACATACTAACAAAATAAAATAAATAGAATAGATATGTACAAGTAAAATAGAGTAATAAATATGTACAAACATATATACGTATATACAGGTGCTGTGGGGAAGGGAAGGAGGTAAGATGGGATGGAGGGAGGACGAGGGGGAGAGGAAGGAAGGGGCTCAGTCTGGGAAGGCCTCCTGGAGGAGGTGAGCTCTCAGCAGGGCCTTGAAGGGAGGAAGAGAGCTAGCTTGGCGGAGGGGCAGAAGGAGGGCATTCCAGGCCTGGGGGAGGACATGGGCTGGGGGTTGATGGCGGGACAGGCCAAGAACGAGCTACAGTGAGGAGGTTAGCGGCAGAGGAGCGGAGGGTGCGGGGTGGGCTGGAGAAGGAGAGAAGGAAGGTGAGGGAGGAGGGAGCGAGGTGATGGACAGCCTTGAAGCCCAGGTTGAGGAGTTTCTGCCTGATGCGCAGATTGATTGGTAGCCACTGGAGATTTTTGAGGAGGGGAGTGATATGCCCAGAGCGTTTCTGGACAAAGATAATCCGGGCAGCAGCATGAAGTATGAAGCAGACAAGTGGCGAAGAGGGATTAGAACCCACATCCTTTAACTTCCAAGCCCATGCTCTTTCCACTAAGCCATGCTGCTCTCTCCCAGAACGCCCCACCTCCATCTGCAGTCGTTCTGGAAGTGTATCCATAGAGTTTTCTTGGTGAAAATACAGAAGCGGTTTACCATTGCCTCCTTCCGCCCATGTAAACCCGAGTCTCCGCCCTCGACTCTCTCCCATGCCCTACTGCCCAGCACGGGTGAGTTTTGACTCAATCAATTAATCAATCAATCGTATTTATTGAGCGCTTACTGTGTGCAGAGCACTGTACCAAGCGCTTGGGAGGTACAAGTCGGCAACACATAGAGGCGGTCCCTACCCAACAGCGGGCTCACAGTCTAGAAGGGGGAGACAGAGAACAAAACCAAACATACTAACAAAATAAAATAAATAGAATAGATATGTACAAGTAAGATAAATAAATGAATAAATAATAATAATAATAAATAAATCGTAGCAGATTGCCTTCCACTCGCTAGCCACTGCCCAAACTAGGAATGGAGTGGAATGGACAGGCCTGTGCTTGACTCTCCCTTCCATAGTCGAGACTTAAGTTATACCATCTTACCTCCTTCCCCACAGCACCTGTATATATGTATATATGTTTGTACATATTTATTACTCTATTTATTTATTTATTTATTTTACTTGTACATATCTATTCTATTTATTTTATTTTGTTAGTATGTTTGGTTTTGTTCTCTGTCTCCCCCTTTTAGACTGTGAGCCCACTGTTGGGTAGGGACTGTCTCTATGTGTTGCCAATTTGTACTTCCCAAGCGCTTAGTACAGTGCTCTGCACACAGTAAGCGCTCAATAAATACGATTGATGATGATGATGATGACTGGAAACTCACCAGGGGCAACCCTGAGAGGTGAAAGCACTGGGATAGATTCAAGTAAATTGGGTTGGACTCCGTCTCTGGCCCACATAGGACTTACAGTTTTAATACAGAGTTCCCAGTCTTAATCCATTTACTCTGTGCCAGGCACTATACTAAGCAGTGGGGTAAATACAAGATTATCGGGTCGATAGTCTCCCCCACATAGGGACAGGAAATCGATAGGTAAAAATAGATCATGTACGTATTTATTACTCTATTTATTATTATTATTATTTATTTATTATAAATATTATTTATTACTCTATTACTCACAGTCTCAATCCCCATTTTACAGATGAGGTACCTGAGGCCCGGAGAAGTTCAATGACTTGCCCAAGGTCACAGCGTGACCTAGCAGATGGGTCCCGGGCCTGGTTGTCGGAGGTCAGGGGTTCTAGGCCCAGCTCGGCCAGTTATCTGCTGTTTGACCTTGGGCAAGTCACATAACTTCTCTAGGCCTCAGTTACCTTATCTGTAAAATAATAATAATAGTAATGGCATTTGTTAAGCACTTACTATGTGCAGAGCACTGTTCTAAGCGCTGGGGAGGTTACAATGTGACCAGGTTGTCCCATGGGGGGCTCACAGTCTTCATCCCCATTTTACAGATGAGGTAACTGAGGCCCAGAGAAGTTAAGTGACTTGCCCAGAGTCACACAGCTGACAACTGGCGGAGCCGGGATTTGAACCCACGACCTCCGACTCCAAAGCCCATGCTCTTTCCATTAGAGCCATGCTGCTTCATGGAGGATTAAGACTGTGAACCCCATGTGAGACAGGCACAGTGTCCAACCTGATTAGCTCATATCCACCCCAGCACTTAGGCTTGTGCCTGGCAACATAGTAAGCGCTTAACAAATGCCACAGTTGTTATTATTATTACATACGAGGTAAGTGGCAGAGTTAGGATTAGAACCCAGGTCCTTCTGACTCTTAGGCCCGTGTTCTATCCACTGGGCCACACAGTTTACTGCGTGCAAAGCACTGCGCTCATCTTAGTGAATGAGTGCTTCAGTTTATGCATGTGTCTGTGTCTTTGTCTCTATCATCATCATCATCATCATCATCAATCGTATTTATTGAGCGCTTACTATGTGCAGAGCACTGTACTAAGCGCTTGGGAAGTACAAATTGGCAACATATAGAGACAGTCCCTACCCAACAGTGGGCTCACAGTCTAAAAGGGGAAGACAGAGAACAAAACCAAACATACTAACAAAATAAAATAAATAGAATAGATACGTACAAGTAAAATAAATAAATAAATAAATAGAGTAATAAATATGTACAAACATATATCCATATATACAGGTGCTGTGGGGAAGGGAAGGAGGTAAGAAGCAGGGGATGGAGAGGGGGACGAGGGGGAGAGGAAGGAAGGGGCTCAGTCTGGGAAGGCCTCCTGGAGGAGGTGAGCTCTCAATCTCTGTCTCTCTCCTGGTCTTTGTTCTGTCTCCCTTTTTTTTCCCCTTCCTATTCTTGGATCACTGACCTGCCCTCTGGGAAGTTTTATTTACTGCCTCACTTTGAGCTCCGGAGTCACTGTAGCCTTGGGAGCTATCTGGAAAATTGTAAATGAAGACGGGGACAGAGTTGCAACCATCATACCAAATCTGACACTTAAATCAACCGATCAATTGTAATAACTAAGCCCTCTAGATGGTAAGCTCATTGTGGGCAGGGGATGTACCTATCGATTATTATATTGTACTTCCCCAACCACTTAGTACCACTGATTGATGGCTTACTGAGTGCAGGGCATTTTTCTAAGTGCTTGAATAGTCTACACCTCCTTTTTTCCTTGAATGTTATACCACTCGTGAAATTTAGTTCATTGCCAATAAGAAGCCCACTGTTTCCCTGATAATCTGATAAAACACCTTGATTCATTCATCCATTCAATTGTATTTATGGAGCGCTTACTGTGTGCAGAGCACTGTACTAAGTGCTTGGGAAGTACAAGTTGGCAACATATAGAGACGGTCCCTACCCAACAGTGGGCTCAGTCTAGAAGGGGGAGACAGACAACAAAACAAAACATATTAACAAAATTAAATAAATAGAATAAATATTTACAAGTAAAATAAATAGAGTAATAAATACGTACAAACATGATCTATTTTTACCTATCGATTTCCTGTCCCTATTTCTTTCAGCTTGTGGAAAGCTATTTGACGTTACATCAATCAGTAAATTGTTATTTACTGAGCGCTTACTGTGTGCCGAACCCTATTCTCCAGGCTTGGGAGAGTAAAATAGAGGAGGTAGATTTAATTGGTTGAAGACAATGCTGAAAGGTAGAAAAGGAAATTAAGTAACCACAGAAAATGCTGAGTTCGACTTCTGCCAAGAACGGATTCTCTGGTTCCTAAGTGGTTCTTCACAGGGAACTGAGGTAGTCTGAATATTGACCCCAGTTAGGCCTGGGGGCGGGGAGGGCAGTGAGCTCATTTTAATAATTTCAAGTTTCTCTAGAGACCCATTAGCAAAGAGCTGATTGTTATTTAACTGAAAATATGGGATGTTACCTCAACATCATCATCATCGTCATCAATCGTATTTATTGAGCGCTTACTATGTGCAGAGCACTGTACTAAGCGCTTGGGAAGTACAAATTGGCAACATATAGAGACAGTCCCTACCCAACAGTGGGCTCACAGTCTAAAAGGGGGAGACAGAGAACAAAACCAAACATACCAACAAAATAAAATAAATAGAATAGATATGTACAAGTAGAATAAATAGAGTAATAAATATGTACAAACATATACATATATACAGGTGCTGTGGGGAAGGGAAGGAGGTAAGATGGGGGGGATGGAGAGGGGGACGAGGGGGAGAGGAAGGAGGGGGCTCAGTCTGGGAAGGCCTCCTGGAGGAGGTGAGCTCTCAGCAGGGCCTTGAAGGGAGGAAGAGAGCGAGCTTGGCGGATGGGCAGAGGGAGGGCATTCCAGGCCCGGGGGATGACGTGGGCCGGGGGGCGATGGCGGGACAGGCGAGAACGAGGCCTAACAGTGAGGAGATTAGCGGCGGCAGAGGAGCGGAGGGTGCGGGCTGGGCTGGAGAAGGAGAGAAGGGAGGTGAGGTAGGAGGGGGCGAGGGGATGGAGAGCTCAACAGCTAAAAGCATAAACAGAGAGAGATAATTGGGTGTTCCAAGTGACCTTGAGCTCTCCTAGTTAGGCTCTCCTTGGATCCACAACCCCACTTTTCCTCATCTCCCGCTCCCTTCTGCGTCACCCTTTCTCCCTTTGCTCTTCCCCCCTCCTAGCCCCAAAGAACCTATGTATGTATCTGTCATTTCATTTATCCCTTTGCTCTCCCCTCCTCCCAGCCCCAAAGCACTTCTGTACATATCTGTCATTTGATTTATTGGTACTGATGTCTGTCTTCCCCACTCTAGACTGTGAGCTCATTGTAGGCAGGGAATGTCACTGTTTATTGTTGTATTGTCCTTTCCCAAGCGCTTAGTAGCATTCTCTGCACACAGTAAGTGCTCAATAAATACGACTGACTGAATGAATAAATGAATGCTGTCCCTTTTTCGGCCACAAATATTTACTGCCCCAGAGAGAGCCTGTCTTTTTCAATCTGCACCAGGCCTCTCCCACCAGAATCAATTTTGTGCCCGTGACCAGACATTTATTGGACATTTCCCTACCCGCTTCGGAACAAACTGCTCGGGGGAGGCCATAATGAACACTGCAATATTTCTTTTTATACAAGTATCAGCAAACAACAGCACAAAGCTGGTGCAATTTTCTGCTAAATCATTCGGAGATATTTCCCAGTCAGTACAGTATTTTCTGCCTTGGGGCCAAGAAAACCCAACATCGAGCTAAACATACCCAAAGTATCCAGGCCAATGCCCCGGACAACACTATTGTTTTCTTCTCTCTCCTTCACCTCACTCCAACATTATGTTCTCCTACCATTCCCCAGGACCTGTACCTTTCTAGTTTAGTAGGGTTGAGTCCGGATCACATAGGCCCAGGAATTCAGTTTGCTGCAGCCTTGGGAGGTCGAATCTGATGTAATAATAATAATAATAATAATGGAATTTGTTAAGCACTTACTATGCATCAAGCTCTGGGGCAGATACAAGCTAAACAGGTTGGACGCAGTCCCTGTCCCATATGGGGCTCCCAGTCTTAATCCCCATTTTTCATAACTGAGGCCCAGAGAAGTTAAGTGGCTTGCCCAAGATTACACAGCGGACTAGTGGCGGAGCCAGGATTAGAACCCAGGTCCTTCTGACCCCTAGGCCCGTGCTCTATCCACTATACTTTGAAGCAGCATGGTCATTCGAGGTCATCTGATGATGCTAGGAACCCCTAGAGGGGGATAATAAATAATAATAATAATAATGATGGTATTTGTTAAGCGCTTAATATGTGCCAAGCGCTGTTCTAAGCACGGAGGTAGACACAGAGTAATCCGGTTGTCCCACGTGGGGTTTACAGTTTTAATCCCCATTTGACAAATGAGATATCTGAGGCACAGAGAAGTGGCTTGCGCAGTGTCTCACAGCAGGCATGGGGCAGAGCCTGGATTAGAACCCACGTCCTCTGAGTCCCAAATCCGGGCTCTTGCCACTAAGCCACACTGCTTCTCATTGTTGAGCAACCCTGGGAGCTTGGGCACATCAAGTGTTATGTGACTGTACTGGACTCTTGGGCCTAATAGAACAAGATGGCAGTGAGGGACACCCTCCCCCACCAGATAACTCACTGCTGGATAAGCTTCCCAGCTGGATTCATTCAATTGTATTTCTTGAGCACTTACTGTGTGCAGAGCACTGTACTAAGCGCTTGGGAAGTACAAATCAGCAACATATAGATGGTCCCTACCCAACAATGGGTTCAGAGTCTAGAAATCTCCTGGGGGAATCATATAACATCATCTAACAGTGCTCTGCCCACAGTAAGCGCTCAATAAATATGATTGAATGACTATCTGTACAGATTTATTACTCTATTTATTTTCTTTGTACATACTTACCATTATATTTATTTTGTTAATGATGTGCATCTAGCTTTACTTCTATTTATTCTGATGACTTGACACCTGTCCACATGTTTTGTTTTGTTGTCTGTCTCCCCCTTCTAGACTGTGAACCCATTGTTGGGTAGGGACCGTCTCTATATGTTGCCGATTTGTACTTCCCAAGCGCTTAATACAGTGCTCTGCACACAGTAAGCGCTCAATAAATACGATTGAATGAATGAATGCAGAGCACTGTACCAAGTGCCTGATGGTTTTGACACCTGTCTACTTGTTTTGTTGTCTGTCTCCTCCTTCTAGACTGTGAGCCCCTTGTTGGGTAGGACTTAGTACTGTGCTCTGCACACAGTAAGCGCTCAATAAATACGATTGAATGAATGAATTAGTGTGTAACCCCCTTTTTCCTCTCCTCCTC
Organism: Tachyglossus aculeatus; assembly: GCF_015852505.1. NCBI lineage: Eukaryota > Metazoa > Chordata > Mammalia > Monotremata > Tachyglossidae > Tachyglossus > Tachyglossus aculeatus. The sequence goes on along the minus strand of NC_052086.1, from coordinate 18,437,920 downwards.
CCCATCCCCCCATCCTACTTCCTTCCTCTCCCCACAGCACTTGTATAATAATAATAATAATGGTATTAAGCGCTTACTGTGTGCAAAGCACTGTTCTAAGCGCTGGGGAGGTTAAAAAGTGATCAGGTTGTCCCGCACGGGGCTCACAGTTTTAATCCCTATTTTATAGTTGAGGTAACTGAGGCACAGAGAAGTTAAGTGACTTGCCCAAAGTCCTATAGCTGACAGTTGTATATATTTGTACAGATTTATTACTCTATTCTCCCCCTCCTCACCCTCTCTATCCCCCACGCCTTACCTCCTTCCGTTCCCCACAGCACCTGTATATATGTATATATGTTTGTACATATTTATTATTCTATTTATTTATTTTACTTGTACATATCAATTCTATTTATTTTATTTTGTTAATATGTTTGGTTTTGTTGTCTGTCTCCCCCTTCTAGACTGTGAGCCCACTGTTGGGTAGGGACCGTCTCTATATGTTGCCAACTTATACTTCCCAAGCGCTTAGTACAGTGCTGTGCACACAGTAAGCGCTCAATAAATACGATTGATTGATTGCAATTTTCTGGCTGACTCTAGACCAAAAGCTAGGGAATGGGGAGGGAATGTGTCTCCCGACTCTGTTATATTGTACTCTCCCAAGTAGAGAAGCGGTGTGGCGTAGTGGAAAGAGCACGGGCTTTGGAGCCAGAGGTCGTGGGTTCTAATCCCGCCTCCACCGCTTGCCTGCTGTGTGACCTTGGGCAAGCCACTTTACTTCTCTGTACCTCAGTTACCTCATCTGTAAAATAGGGATTAAGACTGCGAGCCCCACGTGGGACGACCTGATTACCTTGTATTTACCCCAGTGCTTAGAACAGTGCTTGGCACATAGTAAATGCTTAGCAAATACCATCTTTATTATTTTTATTACTACAATGCTCTGCACACAGTAAGCTCTCAATGAATACGATTGATTTATTGACTGATACTTTCATGGGTCCCAGGCTCCATCTGGTCTAGATTTAGGGGGAGATTTAGAGACAGGTTATTTTCTGAAGCACCAAACCTGGGGTGCTGCTGACTGTAAACTCGCTGTGGGCAGGGAACGTCAGATTATTGTTGTATTGTACTTCCCCAAGCGCTTAGTACAACACTAACACAATACATTTGAATGAGTGAATGAGTGTAGCCCATATGGAGGCACCTACGTATCTTTTTTAGGGTGCAGAGGAGCTCTCGTCCCGAGCGACTTTTAAAGCATTGACAGCGTACCTGTACCGTCCTTTTCCCCTCCAGCAAATTCCCTTCCTCCCACCTCTTCCCACCTCACCCTCGTTTCAGGATCTGGAGAAATTCCTTGCCTACCCTTGCTGCCTCCCATGGGCTTTTCCAGCCTGACTGAATCAGGGTAAATACTGTACATCCCAATTTCCAGTGCTATTAGCCTTGTCCATACTGCTAGACTCCTAACAGGCTCACTGAATCATGCAAATCATAATTATGGTATTTATTCTGCACTTACTACGTGCCAAGTGCCATTGGCTTTGTACTGTTATTTTCTATCTTTTTAAAAAAGAAATAGTACATCGTTTCTCATTTGTCTCATTGAATACTAGGATCTGCAGACTTTCTTCCACACTCATTTAATATAGACCCAGCCACGTCTGAAACTGTACAGAGGGGCCAGAATCGGAGTGGCCAAGGGGATACGATTCTTGGTTGCATTGGTTATGGTTTTTGCTAAGCGCTTACTAGGTGCCAAACACTCTCCTAAGCACTGGGATAGATAGATACAAGAAAACCAGGTCAGACACAGTTCCTATCCCATGTGGGATATATGTATATATGTATATATGTTGTACATATTTATTACTCATCCCCCTCTCCATCCCCCCATCTTACCCCCTTCCCTTCCCCACAGCACCTGTTTATATGTATATATGTTTGTACATATTTGTTACTCTATTTATTTATTTATTTATTTTACTTGTACATCTATTCTATTTATTTTATTTTGTTAGTATGTTTGATTTTGTTCTCTGTCTCCCCCTTTTAGACTGTGAGCCCACTGTTGGGTAGGGACTGTCTCTCTATGTTGCCAATTTGTACTTCCCAAGCGCTTAGTCCAGTGCTCTGCACACAGGAAGCGCTCAATAAATACGATTGATGATGATGATGATGTGGGGTTCAGAGCCTAAGTAGGAAGGAGAACAAGGGAGGAAACTGAGGCACCGAAGTCAAATGACTTGCCCGAGGTCACACAGTAGGTAAGTGGCAGAGCTGGGGTTAGAACTCAGGCTCATGTTCTTTCCACTAGGACACCACGCTTCCTACTGGACAGTGTGGAACATGGGGGAATCTCATTTTTCAAATTGTTCTGCCATGCCCAAGTAGCCATAATTTAAGCAGGCTCACTGGAATTTTCTTGATGGTATAGTCTTGTCTTCTTTGACCCATAGCGACACCACGGACGCAACTCTCCCCGAATGCCCCGCTCTCCATCCGCAATCGTTCTGGCAGTGTATCAGTGGAGCTTTCTTGGTAAAAATACGAAAGTGGTTTACCATTGCCGCCTTCCATGCAGTAAATGAGTCCCCACCCCCGGAGCAAGAGGCGGGGTGGGGGGTCACCTGCTGCAGGCCTACCTTGCTGGTTCCCCCGCTTCCACCATCATCATCATTATTATTATTCCCCCCTTCTCTTGCCACTCCGGCTGCTGCCCGTCTGTCCGTCCGTCGGTTTGATTTTAGATTTTAGGAGGCCTTCCCAGACTGAGCCCTCTCCTTCCCCCCCCGCCTTACCTCCTTCCCTTCCCCGCAGCACCTGTATATATGTTGGTATGTATTTATCACTCTATTTATTTTATATGTACATATTTATTCTATTTATTTTATTTTGTCAGTATGTTTTGTTTTGTTCTCTGTCTCCCCCTTCCAGACTGTGAGCCCACTGTTGGGTAGGGACCGTCTCTATGTGTTGCCAACTTGGACTTCCCAAGCGCTTAGTACCGTGCTGTGCACACAGTAAGCGCTCAATAAATACGATTGATTGATTGATTGACTGTCTTCCCTGCAACTGCTGCCCATCACGGGAGAGTTTCCAGTCCTCTACCAGTCTCAGTTACAGGAGGGAGAGTCAAGCAGAGGCCGATCCATTCCATTCCTAGCTTGGGAAGTGGCTAGCGAGTGGAAGGCAATATGCTACCTCTACTCTACCACCCCCTTGCCCAGATAGACCTATCTGAAGAGAAAAAGGGGAATCCTTGTGGGATAGGCCACCGATATGATTGAGTGATACTACTACGATTAATAATAATTATGGTATTTGTTAAGCACTTATGTGCGAAGCACTGTAATAATAATAATAATAATAATAATAATAATAATGATGATGGCATTTATTAAGCGCTTACTACATGCAAAGCGCCGTTCTAAGCGCCAGGGAGGTTACAAGGCGATCAGGTTGTCCCACAGGGGGCTCACAGTCTTCATCCCCATTTTCCAGATGAGGTAACTGAGGCACAGAGTTCAAGGCCCTGCTGAGAGCTCACCTCCTCCAGGAGGCCTTCCCAGACTGAGCCCCTTCCTTCCTCTCCCCCTCGTCCCCCTCTCCATCCCCCCATCTTACCTCCTTCCCTTCCCCACAGCACCTGTATATATGTATATATGTTTGTACATATTTATTACTCTATTTATTTATTTTACTGGTACATATCTATTCTATTTATTTTATTTTGTTAGTATGTTTGGTTTTGTTCTCTGTCTCCCCCTTTTAGACTGTGAGCCCACTGTTGGGTAGGGACTGTCTCTATATGTTGCCAATTTGTACTTCCCAAGCGCTTAGTACAGTGCTCTGCACATAGTAAGTGCTCAATAAATATGATTGATGATGATGATGATGAAGTGACTTGCCCAAAGTGACACAGCTGACAAGTGGCGGAGCAGGGATTTGCCAACTTGTACTTCCCAAGCGCTTAGTACAGTGCTCTGCACACAGTAAGCGCTCAATAAATACGATTGATGATGATGATGATGATGACCTCTGACTCCAAAGCCCGGGCTCTTTCCACTGAGCCACGCTGAAACAACATAATCAGGTCCCACATGGGGCTCACAGTGTAAGTAAGAGGGATAAGAGGTGTTGATTTCTCCGTTTTGCAGACGAGGGAACTGAGGCACAGAGGAGTTAAGTGACTTGCCCAAGGTCACCCAGCAGGCAAGTGGTAGAGCCAGAATTAGAACCCCGGTCTTCTGACTCCTGGGCCTGTGCTCTTTCCACTAGACCACACTGCCTCCCTAATCTGAGGGAAAAAATAATGTTTAAGGTCTTGCCTAAGTGATCATTAGGAGAAACAACGTGGCTCAGTGGAAAGAGCACGGGTTTTGGAGCCAGAGGTCATGGGTTCAAACCCCGGCTCTGCCAATTGTCAGCTGTGTAACTTTAGGCAAGTCACTTCACTTCTCTGGGCCTCAGTTACCTCATCTGTAAAATGGGGATTGAGACTGTGAGCCCCACATGGGACAACCTGATCACCTTGTAACCTCCCCAGTGCTTAGAACAGTGCTTTGCACATAGTAAGCGCTTAATAAATGCCATCATTATTATTATTATTATTCTCTGTGCCTCAGTTACCTCAGCTGTAAAATGGGGATTAAGATGGTGAGCCCCCCATGGTACAGTGCTTTGCACATAGTAAGCGCTCAATAAATGCCATTATTATTATTGTTATTATTATCACTGAAATGGCCTCTTTTCAGGTTTTAGAAGTGACCACAAAATGAAAGCGGTTGTGAGGAAAAACATTTTTTTTTGTGGGTGGAATTTGGAGGCAGGTTTCCAATAACAGCCTTCCTTGATTTTCCCAGAAGTTGTTTTTGAAAACCAGATTGTCTCAACTGATTACTGCTGATTCTCATTCAGCTGGAAAGGACTTTTTAACGGCAGCGGAAGGAACATTTATTTTGCCTGTTCTCCTTTTTCTGCATCAGGCATCCCTTACTGAAATAAGGGTTTGTTTTAACAGAAACAATAAAGCTAATTAATTGTTAATTTTTTTTCAGGGAAAATTTTAATCATGCTTCAAAATGTAACCTAAATTCGTATTTTTAATTTTCAGCACACTCTGTGCCTATGGAAGTAAGCGCTCAGTAAATACGATTGAATGAATGAATGAATGAATGTTGCTTTCTAAATGCCCCCTCTGCAGAAAGGAAAAATAACTTTGCTCATTTTTAAAACAAATTTATTCATTCATTCAATCGTATTTATTGAGCACTTACTGTGTGCAGAGCATTGTACTAAGCGCTTGGGAAGTACAGTTTGGCAACACATAGAGAAGGTCCCTACCCAACATCAACGATACAGATGTTCACTCAAATTCATAGTCAGAATGTATATATGAACAATGAACACGTTCTAGTTTATTTTACTTGTACATATCTATTCTATTTATTTTATTTTGTTAGTATGTTTGTTTTGTCCTCTGTCTCCCCCTTTTAGATGGTGAGCCCACTGTTGGGTAGGGACCGTCTCTATATGTTGCCAACTTGTACTTCCCAAGCGCTTAATACAGTGCTCTGCACACAGTAAGCGCTCAATAAATACGATTGATTGATTGATTATTTGATCATGGTAGTGATGGGTGCGATCAATTCGCAGCTCATTCTACAAAATCCCAGTTAACAAAATGAAAATTTGATATCCCCAGTAACATTCAAAGCTCTCGAGTATGTGACCACACCTAATGCCCATCGATGCCAGAGGGAGTGGAAAACAAGGGTTCCTGAGATTCCTCCCCACAGCACTTGTGTCTATTTGTACATATTTATTACTCTATTCATTTTATTAATGATGTGTATATAGCTATAATTCTACTTATCTATTCTGATGGTACTGAAACCTACTTGTTTTGTTTTATTGTCTGTCTCCCCCTTCTAGACTGTAAGCCCGTTGTTGGGTAGGGACCGTCTCTAGATGTTGCCGATTTGTACTTTCCAAGCGCTTAGTACAGTGCTCTGCCCACAGTAAGCACTCAATAAATCATCATCAATCGTATATAAATACGATTTATAAATATTAATAAATATTAATTATCTATTATTTAGATAATTAATTATTATTTATTAATAAATACGACTGAATGAATGAATTTCCCCTCTAAGAACTGAAGCGGCATGGCCTAGTGGAAAGAACATGGGCCTGGGACTCAGAGGACTTACGTCTAATCCCAGCTCTGCTACTTACCTGCTGTTTGACTTCGGGCAAACCACTTACCTTCACGGTACCTCACTTCCCTCATCTGCAAAATGGAGATTCAACACCTTTCTTCCCTCCTACTTCGACTGTGAGCCTCATGTGAGACCTGATTATCTAATATCTACCCCAGCACTTAGTACTTAGTACAGTGCTTGACAAATAGGCAGCGCTTACAAGTACCACAGTTATTAATTATTATTAATTAATATAATATATAACTATAATATTATATTAATATAATCATATTAATAATATAATTAATATATTAATATATATACACATATATACATATATATACAGTGCTCTGCACATAGTAAGCACTCAATAAATGCGATTGATGATATAATGATATAGTTATTAATTATTATTATTAACTGGATAGTGATGTGAGGTAAAGCCTGCGTTGAGACTGTGAGCCCCAAGTGGGGCAGGGACTGTGTCCAACCTGATTTGCTTTGTATCCACTCCAGTGCATAGTACAATGCCTGGCACATAGTAAGCGCTTAACAAATTCCATTGTTATTATTATCATTATTATGGGTTGAATTAATTCTTTAATGGTGCTTCTGGGGTGAGAATTTAAACGTCCATCCTAAAATGATATGGTTGGAGAGAACTCTATAATGCCAAATAATGCTTCCCAACCTTAGTAAGGTATTCCTTTATCAGCTTCTACTTAATAATAATGATGGCATTTATTAAGCGCTTACTATGTGCAAAGCACTGTTCTAAGCGCTGCTTTATTCCTCCTGGTTGCACAGTCATTCTAGCAACTGTGGGCTGAACTGCTTTGGCTATGAATTGTCCATGAGGAACTGTCTATGAGCAGACTCCGTCACTTGCCAGCGGTGTGACCCTGGCAAGTCACTTAGCCTCCCTGTGCCTCAGTTACCTCATCTGTAAAATGGGGATTAAAACTGTGAACCTCATATGGGTCGGGGACCACGCCCAACTGCAGCATTTAGAACAGTGCCTGGCACATAGTAAGACCTTAACGAATACTATTAAAAAAAAAAAGGAAAGTACCTCAGGCTAATATATAGATATTCAATCTTCTTCCTGCCAGCAGGATTATAGCATAATAATTTTTAGGCCTCCCCTCCCTGCCAAAGTTTAATGAATAATATTAATCTGTCAATAAAGTCAATTCCATAATTGAGATGCTGTAGAATGGAAAGTGTAGACACAGAGTAAACCTGTGAATTGTAACCCGTACCACACTTCACCTTGAGAAGACAGATGGATTCTCTGCTCTGCACATAGTAAGCGCTCAATAAATACGATTGATTGATTGATTGATTGATGGATTGCTAATCACCATCCCAGCAGAGGATCTGGTCTCCCAGGTGAAACAAGATACGGCCATTAGTTCAGTTAGAGGAGAATTTCATACATGATAAAAGAGGACAAATTATGGGCAGTGGAGCTAGAAGTATGAAAGTCATTACATTCCCTCCAGAAAAGGAACTCTTGTCAGAAATTCCTGATTCATTATTTATACTATCAGGTCCTGAGTTCTGGCAAGCCTCCGAAATAGTGGACGCCATGCTCATGAGCCAAACGCAAATAATAATAATTATGGTATTTGTTAAGCGCTTACTATGTGCCAGGCACTGTACTAAGCGCTGGGGTGGATACAAGCAAATCAGATTGGACGCAGTTCTGATCCCAACAGTCTTAATCCAGGTATTATTCGATTATTCCGTATTCGTTGTGGGAGTCGGGCTGCCAAAATCTGGATCATTTTTAAGGTAGAGTCAACCCCCCAAATCACACCTGAAAACAGGGTAGTTGCCAGTCTAATTTGGAGACCGCAACTGTGACATGTCCAGTGTAGTTCACTGCTCAACGTTACCAGGTGAAATTTCTAAGAAAAGTCAAACATTCTATCCATGTTTCCCCACATTCAATCATTCATTCAATCGTATTTATTCTATATATGTTTGTACATATTTATTACTCTATGTATTTATTTTACTTGTACATATCTATTCTATTTATTTTATTAGTATGTTTGTACATATTTATTACTCTATGTATTTATTTTACTTGTACATATCTATTCTATTTATTTTATTTTGTTAGTATGTTTGGTTTTGTTCTCTGTCTCCCCCTTTTAGACTGTGAGCCCACTGTTGGGTAGGGACTGTATATGTTGCCAACTTGTACTTCCCAAGCGCCTAGTACAGTGCTCTGCACACAGTAAGCGCTCAATAAATACGATTGATTGATTAATTGATTTATTGAGCGCTTACTGTGTGCAGAGCATTGTACTAAGCGCTTGGGAAGTACAAATCGGCAACATATAGAGATGGTCCCTACCCAACAATTGGCTCACAGTCTAGAAGGGGGAAAGGCAATTGAAGATGGCAGTTCAGGTGGGAAGAAGGGGAAGGGACAAACATTATGATAAGGTGAGAAGGAACGGGGTCGGATACACAGGTGGAGGGGATGGATTTTGAGAGGAGACAGGAGATCTCATCTAGAGATCCTGCTGGGAAAGATGGGAGCACTGAAGAAGGGACAGGCAGAAACTCCTCACCCTGGGCTTCAAGGCTGTCCATCCCCTCGCCCCCTCCTACCTCACCTCCCTTCTCTCCTTCTACTGCCCAGCCGGCACCCTCCGCTCCTCCACCGCTAATCTCCTCACTGTACCTCGTTCTCGCCTGTCCCGCCGTCGACCCCCGGCCCACGTCCTCCCCCGGGCCTGGAATGGCCTCCCTCTGCCCCTCCGCCAAGCTAGCTCTCTTCCTCCCTTCAAGGCCCTGCTGAGAGCTCACCTCCTCCAGGAGGCCTTCCCAGACTGAGCCCCTTCCTTCCTCTCCCCCTCGTCCCCCTCTCCATCCCCCCATCTTACCTCCTTCCCTTCCCCACAGCACCTGTATATATGGATATATGGTTGTACATATTTATTACTCTATTTATTTATTTATTTATCTTACTTGTACATTTCTATCCTATTTATTTTATTTTGTTGGTATGTTTGGTTCTGTTCTCTGTCTCCCCCTTTTAGACTGTGAGCCCACTGTTGGGTAGGGACTGTCTCTACGTGTTGCCAATTTGTACTTCCCAAGCGCTTAGTACAGTGCTCTGCACATAGTAAGCGCTCAATAAATACGATTGATTGATTGATTGATTGATTGATTGATTGATTGACAGGAGCAGAGAGGGACTACGGAGGGGCAGAGGAGATTTTAGGGAGCTCACGCCTGATGGTGTCAACTGTCTCAAAAAAGTACGTGGCCAGAACCTCCAGTGGTGGCCCACCCACCTCTGTATCATCATCATCATCATCAATCATATTAATTGAGTGCTTACTGTATGCAGAGCACTGTACTAAGCGCTTGGGAACTACAAATTGGCAACATACAGAGACAGTCCCTACCCCACAGTGGGCTCACAGTCTAAAAGGGGGAGATCAAACAGAAAGATGTTATTATGGTCTTTAAAGCGCTCAGCCTCAAACCCTCCTCCCATCTATTTTATCTCATCAATTTTCTAGCGCCTATTACAGTGCTCTGCACACAGTAAGTGCTCAATAAATAACAGTGATTGACTGATTTGGTAAGGCTACTTTTCAGGAGAAAATACAACCAAATCGAAGATTTCAACTGCCAAATGCAAAAATGTTATTTGGTATTAATATACAGCCAGCTAATAATAATAATAATAATAATAATAATGGCATTTGTTAAGTGCTTACTATGTGCCAAGCACTGTTCTAAGCACTGGGGTAGTACAAGGTAATGAGGGTGTCCCATGTAGGGCTCCCAGACTTCATCCCCATTTTCCAGATGAGGGAAGTGAGGCCCAGAGAAGTGACTGGCCCCAAATCACCCAGCTGATGGGAGGCAGGATTAGAATAATAATGGCATTCGTTAAGCACTTACTATGTGCTAAGCTCTGTTCTAAGCGCTGGGGTAGATACAAGGTCATCAGATTGTCCCACGTGGGGCTCGCGGCCTTCATCCGCATTTTCCAGATGAGGGAAATGAGGTCCAGAGAAGTGACTGGCCCAGTCACCCAGCTGATGGGAGGCGGGATTAGAATAATAATGGCATTTGTTAAGAAATATCCAAAAGAGTTATTTGATATGAGCTATGACACTGCAAGATATTCAGTATTTAAAACGGAGAGGGAAGTGTGCCTGGTTTAGCTGGAATTCAACAAGGGGTCTCCCATGCCGATGAAACAGAGGCGGCCACCGATCCATTTACTAAAAGCTCCGCTTATGGCAACTGATTTTGGCAGAGGCACAAAGGATTTCTGGATGTAGACAGTTACAGTAGGAGATGACAGTACCCTGAGCATTTTGTCAATCACTGCTATTAGTATTGCTTGTCATACTACTTGTCGTTCATCATCACAATAACAAAACAAAATAATCAGCGCCACTGACGCATCTTGCAGATTTTACCCAAGCTGGGAGTAAATCACAGAAGCATTCCCGATGAGCCGTTCAGCATTCTGTCAAGGAATTAAAATTCCCTGACTCACAGTTGGGGCATTAAAGTAACAAATGGCCATTTCTGTTAGATGGAGAGAAATAGCCTGGGGACCAAATTCCAACCTAGCCCACAATTTTAGCGGTTTCGGGCAGACGCTGGGCCCGAAGGCACGGCAGCCGACAAATTCTCACTTTTGGGTCTGTGGGATGAGGGGGCAGGATCAGTGACCCGACCAAGGCTTCTTCAAACTCTCTTCCCCCACCCACCATTGGCATGGAGAAAAATCCATTCCCACAGGAATGGGGCTGGCAAAATTAATTCACTTAATCTTATTTACTGCATGCTTACTGGGTGCAAAGCACTGAACTAGGCACATGGACAGTACAGTAGAACAAGGAAGCAGCATGGCATAGTGGATAGAGCATGAGCTTGGGACTCTGAGGGTCATGGGTTCTAATCCTGCCTAAGCACTTCCTCTATCACGTACTTGTTTTGTCAAAGGATGGCCTTAGTAAAGTGCCTGGCACACAGTAAACACTTAGCAAATATCATAATAATAATAATAATGGCCCTGCCCAGAGCCGCGAGGAACCTAAGGACTACTCCCTTCCAGCCGCAAAGTATTTGCGGCTTTCCTTCTTTTTGTTATTGAGTTTTAAAAATTGAATTTGCCCAGTTATTTCTTTCCCCATGTGTCTCTTCCTCCAACCTGTTAGATTACCAGCCCCCCGTGGGCCAGAGTCTGGGCCTGATTCAATATCCTGTACCTCTCCCCTGGACTTTAAAATAATGTTTTGTCCAAACCAGTGCCAATCCTTTCCATCTTGTACAATACCTGAAGGGCAATAGTGAGCTACTGCTTTCACTGAGCCATTTGCAGTAAGGTTTTCATATTTCCCAAAAAATGACCAAGAAGGAAAGATTATTTCCCCACTCTTTTCATGTTAAATTCCCAGTTCTGTTTTCATTTAGTTAATAACGAGACCAGGTTGCTGACTCCTTTTTAGCTTCTGGTCAATTAGAGCCCATTTTTTTCTTAGTTGTTTTTTTTTTTTTCCATCCTTAATTGTACTACATTGTACTTTACTGAATTTCATTCCATTTGTAGGATCATTTGAACAATTTATCTAAATCACTTTGAATTTTTTTTTTCCAAAGTGTTAGTAACCCCACCCAATTTAGTATTCCACCCACTCCTCCCCCTTCTCGAAGCTTGGAGCTGGAAGACAAGTTTACTGTGAAGGGAGACAGGGAGAGATGCACCTAGTCAAAACCCTGAAACCTCTCCCAGGACGAAGTAAGGAATGGGCTGGACACCTCCTCCAGTGAAATGGAGTCTGCCTCCAAGCATTCTGCCTGACTGAAGCCTATGCATAGAGAATATGAACCAAATATAGCTTGTCTCCTTATATTTTTATCGTATTTTTAAGCACTTACTGTACTGGTACTGTACTGGGCGCTGGGGTAGATACAAGATAGTTTGGACACAGTCCCTGTCCCACATGAGGCTCACAGTCTATGTAATAATAATAATAATGGCATTTATTGAGTGCTTACTATGGGCAAAGCACTGTTCTAAGCACTGGAGAGGTTACAAGGTGATCAGGTTGTCCCACGGGGGGCTCACAGTCTTCATCCCCATTTTACAGATGAGGTAACTGAGGCTCAGAGAAGTGACTTGCTCTAAGTCACACAGCTGACAAGTGGCGGAGCCGGGATTTGAACCCATGACCTCTGACTCCAAAGCCCGTGCCCTTTCCACTGAGCCACGCTGCTTATCTAGGTAGGAGGGAGCGAGATTTAATCCCCATTTGGCAGGTGAGGAAACTGAAGCACAGAGAACTGAAATGACTTGCCCAAAGTCACACAGCAGACAAGTGGCTGAGCCGGGATTAGAATCCAGATCTTCTGACTCCCAGGTTTATGCTATTTCCACGAGGCCACACTGCTTCCCTGATATTAGGAGAGAGGGGCGTTACCCCGAAGATGTCAGTAACTTAACATGTATTAATTGGATTTGTGGTTGTGGAACCATTAGCTGCTGTTCCATTTTTTGCTTACAGTATCAGCAGTTTCTTATTTTGAATTGTACATCAATCTTTCAGAAGGCCATGTTCTCGGGACCCGACTAAACTCCGATAGCTTGGTATTTCAGTGGTTTTAAAAAAAGTGTCAAGGAAATGCCCCCTTTTTAAATACTATTAAATTTTAAATTAAAGTATAGTTTTCTTTGTGCAAAAGACATCTGATTTTCTCATTTTGAAATTTGTGAAATGAGCCTCTGGGCTTCAAGCAAAGCTTGATACTCTGTCGTGTGAAGCAGCTTAAAAGTCGACGTTGACGGCATCTTTCATGCTGAAAACTGCAATTGGGTGATTCTTTTGGAAATGTGATGATGATGATGGCATTTGTTAAGCGCTTACTATGTGCAAAGCCCTGTTCTAAGTGCTGGGGGAGGGATACAAGGTGATCAAGTTGTCCCACGTGGGGCTCACAGTCTTAATCCCCATTTTACAGATGAGGGAACTGAGGCTCAGAGAAGTTAAGTGACTTGCCCAAGGTCACACAACAGACATGTGGTGAAGCCGGAATTCGAACCCATGACCTCTGACTCCAAAGCCCGGGCTCTTTCCACTGAGCCACACTGCTTCTCTATAGTAATAGTATAGTAAGGTGCCCCCCAAAGAAAATGATAAAAAAACCAAGGGCGGGGGGGGGGAGGGAATACTACAAGGTGATTGCTATTCCATTTCATATCAACATACATTTAGTGTGAAAGAAACAAGTTATTTTTGTTACATCACATGATAAATGCAATCAGAGATGTGTGCAGCTGGTAACCTTTTGATATCATGAGCAGAATGTTTTTGGAATTTGTTGCAGCTGGAGTTCTTGGGGGAATAATGGATGCCTCTCTCCTTTCTTCCATCCCGAATTCACAGCAGAAAATGCAATATATTTCCAGACCATGTAATGTTGTAAATATACCATCAGGATAACCCTAATTTTGATAGGAGAGAAAGGTCAGTAAAAGAAGGGAAATGAGATTCTCAGAGGAAATGGAAAATTTGCCCGACTCCTTCCGTGAGACATCTATGTCTAGATGAGAAGCAGCATGGCCTAATGGTTAGAGCACAGTCCTGGGAGTCAGAAGGACCCAGACTGTACTCCTGGCTCTGCCACTTGTCTGCTGCGTGACCTTGGGCAAGTCACTTCACTTCTCTGTGCCTCAGTTACCTTACCTGTGCAATGGGAATTATGACTGTGAGCCCTGTGCTTGACACAGAATAAGTGCTTAACAAATACCATAATTATCATTATTATTAAGAAGATTAGTAGTAGGGTAGGGACTGTCTCTATATGTTGCCAACTTGTACTTCTCAAGCGCTTAGTACAGTGCTCTGCACACAGTAAGTGCTCAATAAATACGATTGATAGTAATAATAGTATTAAGAGATTCCTGTGTGCTAAACCCTATACTAAGTGCTACGAAGTAAATGAATAATAATAATTATGGTACTTATTAAGCGCTTACTATGTGCCAAGCGCTGTTCTAGTACAAGTTAATTAGGTTGGACAAGGTCCCTGTCCCACATTGGGCTCATACTCTTAGTCCCCATTTTTACAGATGAGGTAACTGAGGCACAGAGAAGTTAAGTGACTTGCCCAAGGTCCCACAGCAGAAATGGGGCAGAGCCGGGATTAGAACCCAGGATCTTCAGACTCCCAGACATAAGCTATACCCGTTACACCATGTTGCTTCCCGAATAATAATAATAATAATTATGGTATTTGTTAAGCGCTTGCTATGTGCCAAGCACTGTTCTAAGCGCTGGGGGAGATACAAGATATTCAGGGTGTCCCACGTGGGGCTCACACTTTTAATTCCCATTTTGCAGATGAGGTAACTGAGGCACAGAGAAGCAAAGTGACTTGCCCGTGGTCAAACAGCAGACCAAGTGGCAGAGCCGGGATTAGAACCCACATCCTCCGACTCCCAAGCCGGATGTAGACATGGTCCCTGGTCCTTAAGGGACTCCCAGTTTAAAAAATAAGCTGGGGAAGGGGTTAGAGACAGACACACAAGGAAAGGGGAACAAAAATATAAAGGATAAGGATGATGATAAACATGAAAGGAGAAGCAGGATTTTAGGGCCCTCATGGCTCAGACCGACAGTCCCATAAGTCATCCATCAAACAATCAATTATATTAACTGAGTGCTTACTGTGTAGAGCACTGTGCTAAATGCTTGGGAGACTAGACTATAACAGAGTTGGTAGAAACACTCCATAAGTCATCGATCAAACAATAGATTATATTAACTGAGCGCTTACTGTGTAGAGCACTGTGCTAAATGCTTGGGAGACTAGAATATAACAGGGTTGGTAGGAACATTCCATAAGTCATAGATCAAACAATCGATTATATTAACTGAGCGCTTACTGTGTAGAGCACTGTGCTAAATGCTTGGGAGACTAGAATGTAACGGAGTTGGTAGGAACACTCCCTAAGTCATCGATCAAACAATCGATTTTATTAACTGAGTGCTTACTGTGTAGAGCACTGTGCTAAATGCTTGGGAGACTAGAATATAACAGAGTTGGTAGAAACATTCCATAAGTCATCCATCAAACAATCGATTATATTAACTGAGCGCTTACTGTGTAGAGCACTGTGCTAAACGCTTGGGAGACTAGAATATAACAGAGTTGGTAGAAATATTCCATAAGTCATCGATCAAACAATCGATTATATTAACTGAGCGCTTACTGTGTAGAGCACTGTGCTAAATGCTTGGGAGACTAGAATATAACAGAGTTGGTAGAAATATTCCATAAGTCATCCATCAAACAATCGATTATATTAACTGAGTGCTTACTGTGTAGAGCACTGTGCTAAATGCTTGGGAGACTAGAATATAACAGAGTTGGTAGAAATATTCCATAAGTCATCAATCAAGCAATCGATTATATTAACTGAGCGCTTACTGTGTAGAGCACTGTGCTAAATGCTTGGGAGACTAGACTATAACAGAGTTGGTAGGAACACTCCATAAGTCATCGATCAAACAATTGATTATATTAACTGAGCGCTTACTGTGTAGAGCACTGTGCTAAATGCTTGGGAGACTAGACTATAACAGAGTTGGTAGGAACACTCCATAAGTCATCGATCAAACAATCGATTATATTAACTGAGCGCTTACTGTGTAGAGCACTGTGCTAAATGCTTGGGAGACTAGAATATAACAGAGTTGGTAGAAATATTCCATAAGTCATCCATCAAACAATCGATTATATTAACTGAGCGCATACTGTGTAGAGCACTGTGCTAAATGATTGGGAGACTAGAATATAACAGAGTTAGTAGAAACATTCCATAAGTCATCGATCAAACAATCGATTATGTTAACTGAGTGCTTACTGTGTAGAGCACTGTGCTAAATGCTTGGGAGACTAGAATGTAACAGAGTTGGTAGGAACACTCCATAAGTCATCGATCAAACAATCGATTATATTAACTGAGCGCTTACTGTGTAGAGCACTGTGCTAAATGCTTGGGAGACTAGAATATAACAGAGTTGGTAGAAATATTCCATAAGTCATCCATCAAACAATCGATTATATTAACTGAGCGCTTACTGTGTAGAGCACTGTGCTAAATGCTTGGGAGACTAGAATACAACAGAGTTGGTAGGAACACTCCATAAGTCATCGATCAAACAATCGATTATATTAACTGAGCACTTACTGTGTAGAGCACTGTGCTAAATGCTTGGGAGACTAGAATATAACAGAGTTGGTAGGAACACTCCATAAGTCATCGATCAAACAATCGATTATATTAACTGAGCGCTTACTGTGTAGAGCACTGTGCTACATGCTTGGGAGACTAGAATATAACAGAGTTAGTAGAAACATTCCATAAGTCATCGATCAAACAATCGATTATATTAACTGGGCGCTTACTGTGTAGGACACTGTGCTAAATGCTTGGGAGACTAGAATATAACAGAGTTGGTAGAAACGCTCCATAAGTCATCGATCAAACAATCGATTATATTAACTGAGCGCTTACTGTGTAGAGCACGGTGCTAAATGCTTGGGAGACTAGAATATAACAGAGTTGGTAGAAATATTCCATAAGTCATCGATCAATCGATTATATTAACTGAGCGCTTACTGTGTAGAGCACTGTGCTAAATGCTTGGGAGACTAGAATATAACAGAGTTGGTAGAAACATTCCATAAGTCATCGATCAAACAATCGATTATGTTAACTGAGTGCTTACTGTGTAGAGCACTGTGCTAAATGCTTGGGAGACTAGAATGTAACAGAGTTGGTAGGAACACTCCATAAGTCATCGATCAAACAATCGATTATATTAACTGAGCGCTTACTGTGTAGAGCACTGTGCTAAATGCTTGGGAGACTAGAATATAACAGAGTTGGTAGAAATATTCCATAAGTCATCCATCAAACAATCGATTATATTAACTGAGCGCTTACTGTGTAGAGCACTGTGCTAAATGCTTGGGAGACTAGAATACAACAGAGTTGGTAGGAACACTCCATAAGTCATCGATCAAACAATCGATTATATTAACTGAGCACTTACTGTGTAGAGCACTGTGCTAAATGCTTGGGAGACTAGAATATAACAGAGTTGGTAGGAACACTCCATAAGTCATCGATCAAACAATCGATTATATTAACTGAGCGCTTACTGTGTAGAGCACTGTGCTACATGCTTGGGAGACTAGAATATAACAGAGTTAGTAGAAACATTCCATAAGTCATCGATCAAACAATCGATTATATTAACTGGGCGCTTACTGTGTAGGACACTGTGCTAAATGCTTGGGAGACTAGAATATAACAGAGTTGGTAGAAACGCTCCATAAGTCATCGATCAAACAATCGATTATATTAACTGAGCGCTTACTGTGTAGAGCACGGTGCTAAATGCTTGGGAGACTAGAATATAACAGAGTTGGTAGAAATATTCCATAAGTCATCGATCAATCGATTATATTAACTGAGCGCTTACTGTGTAGAGCACTGTGCTAAATGCTTGGGAGACTAGAATATAACAGAGTTGGTAGAAATATTCCATAAGTCATCGATCAATCGATTATATTAACTGAGCGTTTACTGTGTAGAGCACTGTGCTAAATGCTTGGGAGACTAGAATATAACAGAGTTGGTAGAAACATTCCATAAGTCATCGATCAAACAATCAATTATATTAACTGAGCGCTTACTGTGTAGAGCACTGTGCTAAATGCTTGGGAGACTAGAATATAACAGAGTTGGTAGAAATATTCCATAAGTCATCGATCAAACAATCGATTATATTAACTGAGCGCTTACTGTGTAGAGCGCTGTGCTAAATGCTTGGGAGACTAGAATATAACAGAGTTGGTAGAAACACTCCATAAGTCATCGATCAAACAATCGATTATGTTAACTGAGCGCTTACTGTGTAGAGCACTGTGCTAAATGCTTGGGAGACTAGAATATAACAGAGTTGGTAGAAATATTCCATAAGTCATCCATCAAACAATCGATTATATTAACTGAGCGCTTACTGTGTAGAGCACTGTGCTAAATGCTTGGGAGACTAGAATATAACAGAGTTGGTAGAAATATTCCATAAGTCATCAATCAAGCAATCGATTATATTAACTGAGCGCTTACTGTGTAGAGCACTGTGCTAAATGCTTGGGAGACTAGAATATAACAGAGTTGGTAGAAACACTCCATAAGTCATCGATCGAACAATCGATTATATTAACTGAGCGCTTAATGTGTAGAGCACTGTGCTAAATGCTTGGGAGACTAGAATATAACAGAGTTGGTAGGAACACCCATAAGTCATCGATCAAACAATTGATTATATTAACTGAGCGCTTACTGTGTAGAGCACTGTGCTAAATGCTTGGGAGACTAGAATATAACAGAGTTGGTAGAAATATTCCATAAGTCATCCATCAAACAATCGATTTTATTAACTGAGCGCTTACTGTGTAGAGCACTGTGCTAAATGCTTGGGAGACTAGACTATAACAGAGTTGGTAGAAACACTCCATAAGTCATCGATCGAACAATCGATTATATTAACTGAGCGCTTACTGTGTAGAGCACTGTGCTAAATGCTTGGGAGACTAGAATATAACAGAGTTGGTAGGAACACTCCATAAGTCATCGATCAAACAATTGATTATATTAACTGAGCGCTTACTGTGTAGAGCACTGTGCTAAATGCTTGGGAGACTAGAATATAACAGAGTTGGTAGGAACACTCCATAAGTCATCGATCAAACAATTGATTGTATTAACTGAGCGCTTACTGTGTAGAGCACTGTGCTAAATGCTTGGGAGACTAGAATATAACAGAGTTTGTAGAAATATTCCATAAGTCATCGATCAATCAATTATATTAACTGAGCGCTTACTGTGTAGAGCACTGTGCTAAACGCTTGGGAGACTAGAATATAACAGAGTTGGTAGAAATATTCCATAAGTCATCCATCAAACAATCGATTATATTAACTGAGCGCTTACTGTGTAGAGCACTGTGCTAAATGCTTGGGAGACTGGAATATAACAGAGTCGGTAGAAACATTCCCTGCCAAAACTGCACCTCTGGCAATGACCAACTAAGAGTTGAGAAGACATTGCTGTGACCATTTTGCGACCTTCCCTGGCGTGGCTCAGTGGGAAGCAGCGTGGCTCAGTGGAAAGAGCCCGGGCTTTGGAGTCAGAGGTCAGGGGTTCAAATCCCGGCTCTGCTACTTGTCATCTGTGTGACTTTGGGCCAGTCACTTCACTTCTCTGTGCCTCAGTTCCCTCACCTGTAAAATGGGGATTAAGACTGTGAGCCCCCCGGGGGACAACCTGATCACCTGGTAACCTCCCCAGCGCTTAGAACAGTGCTTTGCACATAGTAAGTGCTTAATAAATGCCATTATTATTATTATTAGACCAGATGCTCAGTGGTATGGGAGTGGAGCAGCCTCTCTCAATCAGTCAATCAACCGTATTTATTCATTCATGCGGTCATATTTATTCCCTTCAAGGCCCTACTGAGAGCTCACCTCCTCCAGGAGGCCTTCCCAGACTGAGCCCCTTCCTTCCTCTCCCCCTCGTCCCCCTCTCCATCCCCTCATCTTACCTCCTTCCCTTCCCCACAGCACCTGTATATATGTATATATATGTACATATTTATTACTCTATTTTACTTGTACATATCTATTCAATTTAATTTATTTTGTTAGTATGTTTGGTTTTGTTCTCTGTCTCCCCCTTTTAGACTGTGAGCCCACTGTTGGGTAGGGACTGTCTCTATATGTTGCCAGCTTGTACTTCCCAAGCGCTTAGTACAGTGCTCTGCACAGAGTAAGCGCTCAATAAATACGATTGATTGATTGATTTCTTGAGCGCTTACTGTGTGCAGAGCACTGTATTAAGCGCTTGGGAGAGTAAACCACAACAATAGACACATTCCCTGCCCAGTACTCTCCCACCTGGTTGGGCCCTTAAGATTGGATGTCAGAGGAGATGTGGATGTTGAATAATGTTGCTGGATGTTGAAGCGCTTAATAAATGCCATTATCATCATTATTATTATTGAATGGAGCCCATCAACTGTGCTGATGGAACCATTCAAAGAATCAAATAATAATAATGATGGTGCTATTTGTTAAGCACTTACTATGTGCCAAGCACTGCTCTAAGAACTGGGGTACATACAAGGCAATCAGGTTGTCCCACATGGGGCTTACAGTAGTAACCCCCATTTTACAGATGAGGTAACTGAGGCACAGAGAAGTGAAGTGACTTGCCCAAAGTCACACAGCCGACAAGTGTGGAGCAGGAATTAGAACCCACAACCTCTGACTCCCAAGCCTGTGTTCTTTCCACTAAGTCACTCCTCACTCCTTAGAAAAGGTCGGACAGCATGACAGCTTTGTGGACTGTTAGTTTTTTTCTGGTGTGCACTACTGCAACACCCGGTTGTAAATATTTTCAGATAATAATAATTATGGTATTTGTTAAGTGCTTACTATGTGCCAGGCACTGTACTAAGCGCTGGGTGGAGACCAGCACATTGGGTTGGACACAGTTCCTGTCTCACTTGGGGGCTCACAGTCTCAATCCCCATTTAACAGATGAGGTAACCGAGGCCTAGAGAAGTGAAGTGACTTGCCTAAAGGTCACACAGCAGGCAAGTGGTGGAGCCAGGATTAGAACTCATAACCTTCTGACCCCCGGGGCCGGACTCTATCCATTAAGCTGTGATTCTGTCTTCCCCATTGGAATGTAAACTGGTGGGTAGACAACATATCCTACAGAAGCAGCGTGGCTCAGTGGAAAGAGCATGGGCTTTGGAGTCAGAGGTCATGGGTTCAAATCCCATCTCCGCCACATGTCTGCTGTGTGACCTTGGGCAAGTCACAACTTCTCGGAGCCTCAGTTACCTCATCTGTAAAATGGGGATTTTACAGATGTGAGCCCCACGTGGGACAACCTGATCACCTTGTATCCCCCCCAGTGCTTAGACCAGTGCTTTGCACATAGTAAGTGCTTAACAAATGCCATTATTATTATTATTATTATTATTATTATTATATTATCTTGTGCTTCTGTTGTCCTTCCCCCAATGTTTAGTACAGTGTATTGCATTCAGTGGCTGGTCAAAAAATACCATTACTACAAACGATGGTGATGAACTCAAAGTGCTTGAATAACAGTTAGCAATATGGCTTTCTCCCTTTAAGACTAAATGCATCTGTTCATTATATTGTGCTCTCCCAAGCGTTTAGTACAGTACTCTGCACCCAGTAAGCACTCAATAAATACGACTGAATGAATGAACAAAATACCTCTCCATTTTGGGACTAAGTGGTCTGGTAATGCTCATATGTTCATTATATTGTGCTCTCCCAAGTGTTTAGTACAGTACTCTGCACCCAGTAAGCACTCAATAAATACGACCGAATAAATGACCAAAATACCTCTCCATTTTGGGACTAAGTGGTCTGGTAATGCTGCCTGCCAATTGGATTATAGATACACATATCCACTGGGAGCTGTTTAAAACCACATTTGATTTCCAGCAGGACAGGAATATAGGGTATAATGCAGGGTATTTGAAATTAAAGCTTGATACCAGACGCTCTGCTATGATCAGATGTCACTTCATGCTAGATGACATCCTCAAGTGATAAAGGGTATTATCTTTAAGCTGGGTGACAAGTTTCAAAATCCTGAATGGATTTTACAGGTTGGATAAATTAAACACAAGAGTCGCAGCACATTATAGTGGGAAGAGCAGAGGTGTTGACTGTTCATTTCTGGCTCCATCAGATTGTTTCCGTTTCTGACGGTATCAGAATTGCACTTGCTCGCCCGGCTCAAAGCCATAATGGACATTTAGCATTTATTTCTTTAGGAATTTACACCAGTTTAGATTGCACACTCCCAAGCCCTCCCAGGATTGCATCGGGAGAAGTTTCCAGTCCTCTACCAGTCTCGGCTATGGGAGGGAGAGTCAAGCAGAGGCCTGCCCATTCCATTTCTAGCTTGAAAAGTGATTAGGCGAGTGGAAGGCAACCTGCTACAAGTCAAAACTCACCTATGCTGGGCAGTAGTGGCATGCGAGAGATTCAAGGGCGGAGACTCAAGTTTACAGCGCTGAGAAGGCGATGATTTCCTGATTTTTACCAAGAAAACTCTACGGATCCACTACCAGAAAGATTGCAGATGGAGGTGGGGCAGTCTGGGAGAGATGTGTCCATGGAGTCGCTATATTGTACATATTTATTACTCTATTTATTTATTTGTTTATTTTACTTGTACATATCTATTCTATTTCTTTTATTTTGTTAGTACGTTTGGTTTTGTTCCCTGTCTCCCCCTTTTAGACTGTGAGCCCACTGTTGGGTAGGGACTGTCTCTAGATGTTGCCAATTTGCACTTAGTTGTGCACTTGCACTTGCACCCAAGTGCAATTATATTGTGCTCTCCCAAGCGTTTAGTACAGTACTCTGCACCCAGTAAGCACTCAATAAATATGACTGAATGAATGAACAAAATACCTCTCCATTTTGGGACTAAGTGGTCTGGTAATGCTCATATGTTCATTATATTGTGCTCTCCCAAGCGTTTAGTACAGTACTCTGCACCCAGTAAGCACTCAATAAATATGACTGAATGAATGAACAAAATACCTCTCCATTTTGGGACTAAGTGGTCTGGTAATGCTCATATGTTCATTATATTGTGCTCTCCCAAGCGTTTAGTACAGTACTCTGCACCCAGTAAGCACTCAATAAATACGACTGAATGAATGAACAAAATACCTCTCCATTTTGGGACTAAGTGGTCTGGTAATGCTCATATGTTCATTATATTGTGCTCTCCCAAGCGTTTAGTACAGTACTCTGCACCCAGTAAGCACTCAATAAATACGACTGAATGAATGAACAAAATACCTCTCCATTTTGGGACTAAGTGGTCTGGTAATGCTGCCTGCCAGTTGGATTATAGATACATATATCCATTGGGAGTTGTTTAAAACCACATTAGTACAGTGCTCTGCACACAGTAAGTGCTCAATAAATACGATTGATGATGATGATGATGGGTCGGGGAAGACTCAACAGCATAAGCAAGAAAAGACTTAGATTTGTGGTGGGGGGGGTGTTTAAAGATGTGAATTACTAGTGAGGGTTTTAAACCATTTCCTGAAAACAATATGTGAGACACTCCCTTTTCCTTTTAAATAGACCAAGCGTAATTTGTGCCCGATTTGTGCAAAATAATAATAATAATAATGATGGTATTTGTTAATCAATCAATCGTATTTATTGAGCACTTACTGTGTGCAGAGCACTGTACTAAGCGCTTGGGAAGTACAAGTTGGCAACGTATAGAGACGGTCCCGTGCAAAGCACTGTTCTAAGCACTGAGAATGTTCATCCTCCAACTGCTTTTTAAGTTCAGCATAATCAAAATCAGCATAATCAAATTTACATTAAAGAGGAGAAATATATCAAGCTATCATTTTTACATCCCCCCTTTTAATTTGTGATGTACATCGCATCTTTTAGACTGTGAGCCCACTGTTGGGTAGGGACTGTCTCTATGTGTTGCCAATTTGTACTTCCCAAGCGCTTAGTACAGTGCTCTGCACATAGTAAGCACTCAGTAAATACGATTGATGATGATGATGATCTCACAGCTGCACATCGAATGTGTTTCTCCAGCTTTATCTCTCTCCAATTCTATTCACTTGGGCTGGGTAGGGACGGTTTAATAATTTTCCTAGGAGCACTTAATACCTTCTGGCTGATGAATAAAAGAGCCAATTAAGAATAGGATTGTGGTCTGAATGAATGATGTACACGTCGTCTTTTTTTTAGCAAAATTATACATATATCTTCAATTCGGGCTCCAACCTACATTATCTAAAGAATATTGGTCTTGAATTGGCCTGCCAATGTAGTACTAATGTAATTTTTTTTTTGTTTTCAAACATGATAGTACACAATTTCTAGGAGTCCTTGAAAAGATCAGTTTTATTTATTCTATTTATTTTATTCTGTTAATATGTTTTGTTTTGTTCTCCGTCTCCCCCCTCTAGACTGTGAGCCCTATGTTGCGTAGGGACCGTCATCATCATCATCATCATCAATCGTATTTATTGAGCGCTTACTATGTGCAGAGCACTGTACTAAGCGCTTGGGAAGTACAAATTGGCAACATATAGAGACAGTCCCTACCCAGCAGTGGGCTCACAGTCTAAAAGGGGGAGACAAAGAACAAAACCAAACATACTAACAAAATAAAATAAATAGAATAGATATGTACAAGTAAAATAAATAAATAAATAGAGTAATAAGTATGTACAAACATATATACATATATACAGGTGCTGTGGGGAAGGGAAGGAGGTAAGATGGGGGGATGGAGAGGGGGACGAGGGGGAGAGGAAGGAAGGGGCTCAGTCTGGGAAGGCCTCCTGGAGGAGGTGAGCTCTCAGTAGGGCCTTGAAGGGAGGAAGAGGCCGTCTCTATATGTTGCCAAATTGTACTTCCCAAGCGCCTAGTACAGTGCTCTGCACACAGTAAGCTCTCAATAAATACGATTGAATGAATGAATGAAAGACCATTTCTAATTCCCAACTGTGTATTTCTTCCCAGCACTTTGTACAGTGTTCAGCACATAGTAAGCGTTTAATAAATGCTATTTACTACTATAGACATGAGAGCTATGCTTTTGGTGGGCAACCACTCCAAGTGGCAGATAATAATAATGATGGCATTTGTGAAGCGCTTACTATGTGCAAAGCACTGTTCTAAGCACTGGGCACTATTCTAAGCACTGGGCACTGTTCTAAGCGTGAGATATTGCCGTTCTGAGACGTGGGCCAAGTTGGAAGATATTGACTGTTCTTAGCCCTCCAATCTAATTGAGAAGCAGCTAGGCTTAGTGGAAAGATCCCGAGCTCGGGAGTCAGCGGTCGTGGGTTCTAATTCCGGCTCTGTCACTCGTCAATCAATCAATCGTATTTATTGAGCACTTACTGTGTGCAGAGCACTGTACTAAGCGCTTGGGAAGTACAAGTTGGCAACATGTAGACAGTCCCTACCCAACAGTGGGCTCAGAGTCTAAAAGAGTGGGCTCACAGTCTAAAAGAATGACTGCTGTATGACTTTGGGCAAGTCACTTCACGTCTCTGAGCCTCAGTAACCACATCTGTAAAATGGGGATTAAGACTGTGAGCCCCACGTGGGACAACCTGATTACCTTGTATCTACACCAGCGCTTAGAACAGTGCTAGGCACATAGTAAGCGCTTAACAAATACCATCATTATCATACCTTTTCATTCTTTTCTTGTAAAATCAACCATTCCCATTACGACTAATATATGTCATCAAAACTGTTAATATATTTTGAAGGATTTAAGTGGACAGAGACTGGGTAACCCTCACTTCTGAACCTTTAACACCTCGTCAAAAGTCCTGAAAGAAGCAGAAGTAGGAAGAGTAATAATATGTATAATAATAATGATAGCATTTGTTAAGCGCTTACTATGTGCCAAACACTGTTCTAAGCGCTGGGGGAGATACAAGGTTATCAGGTTGTCCCAGGTGGGGCTCACAATCTTAATCCCCATTTTCCAGATGAGGTAACTGAGGCCCAGAGAAGTGAAGCGACTTGCCCAAAGTCACACAGCCAACAAGTGGCGGAGCTGGGATTAGAACCCATGACCTCTGACTGCCAAGGCCGGGTTTTTTCCATTAAGTCATGCTGCTTCTCCTGTACGTATTTGGCACTTACTTTGTGAAAGATACTTTATTATGCCCTTGGAAAGGATACATAGGAATTAGACACGGTGCTGTCCCTCAGAGTAGAGTGCTTGGCACGTGGTAAGTGCTTAACAAGTACCATTATTATGATTATGATTATTTTGATTGTTATGATTATTGGTCATATTTGGAGGTCACTGAATCCACAGCTGACCAAATCCCCTCTATTGTCTGCCAGAGGAGCTGTCCAGGGGCAGCAGGTGGCCTAGTACATAGAGCCTGGAGTCAGAAGGTCTTGGGTTCTAATCCCGGCTTTGCCACTTGTCTGCTGTACGACCTTGGGCAAGTCACTTCACTTCTCTGGGCCCCAGTTACCTCATCTGCAAAACGGGGATTGAGACTGTGAGTCCCATCTGGGACATTCATTCATTCACTCATTCACTCAATGGTATTTATTAAGCGTTTACTGTGTGTGGAGCACTGTACTAATCAATCAATCGTATTTATTGAGCGCTTACTGTGTGCAGAGCACTGTACTAAGCGCTTGGGAAGTGCAAACCGGCAACGTATAGAGATGGTCCCTACCCAACAGTGGGCTCACAGTCTAGAAGGGGGAGACAGGCAACAAAACAAGTAGACAGGTGTCAATACCATCAGAATAAATAGATTTATAGCTATATACACATCATTAATAAAATTAATATAGTAAATAAGTGCAAAAATAAATAGAGTAATAAATAAGTATAAATATATACAAGTGCTCTGGGGGGGCGATGAGGAGGGGAGGAGGAGGAGGAGAGGAAAAAGGGGGGTTCAGTCTGGGAAGGCCTCCTGGAGGAGGTAAGCTCTCAGTAGGGCTTTGAAGGAAGGGAGCTAGTTTGGCAGATGTGTGGAGGGAGGGCATTCCAGGCCAGGGGAAGGAAGTGGGCCAGGGGTCGATGGCGGGACAGGCGAGAACGAGGCACAGTGAGGAGGTTAGCGGTGGCAGGGGAGCGGAGGGTGCGGGCTGGGCTGGAGAAGGAGAGAAGGGAGGTGAGGTAGGAGGGGGCGAGGTGATGAAGAGCCTTGAAGCCGAGAGTGAGGAGTTTTTGCTTGATTCGTAGGTTGACAGGCAGCCACTGGAGATTTTTGAGGAGGGGAGTGACATGCCCAGAGCATTTCTGTACAAAGATAATCCGGGCAGCAGAGTAAAGTATCGTCATCATCATCAATCGTATTTATTGAGCGCTTACTAAGTGCAGAGCACTGTACTGAGCGCTTGGGAAGTACAAATTGGCAACAAATAGAGACAGTCCCTACCCGACAGTGGGCTCACAGTCTAAAAGGGGGAGACAGAGAACAAAACCAAACATACTAACAAAATAAAATAAATAGAATAGATATGTACAAATAAAATAGAGTAAAAAATATGTACAAACATATATACATATATACAGGTGCTGTGGGGAAGGGAAGGAGGTAAGATGGGGGGGATGGAGAGGGGGACGAGGGGGAGAGGAAGGAAGGGGCTCAGTCTGGGAAGGCCTCCTGGAGGAGGTGAGCTCTCAGCAGGGCCTTGAAGGGAAGTATAGACTGAAGCGGGGAGAGACCAGGATGGGAGATCAGAAAGGAGGCTGGGGCTGAGTCCAACCTAACTGGTATCTCCTCCAGCGCTTAAAACAGTGCTTGGCACATTGTAAACACTTAACAAATATGATGATGATGATGATGATGATTATTATTATTATTATTATTATTATTATTATTAAAGATGGAGCCTAGCGGTCAAGGAGAATATCTTTGGTTGTGCCTGGGTCTTCTGGAGGGCAGGGGATGCCGGACTGACCAAAGCTGCCTCCAGGGTCACGAGGTAGTCTTGACTCATAGAGCCAGTCCCCTTTGCCTCAATCAATCAATCAATCAATCAATCAATCGTATTTATTGAGCGCTTACTATGTGCAGAGCACTGTACTAAGCGCTTGGGAAGTACAAATTGGCATCACATAGAGACAGTCCCTACCCAACAGTGGGCTCACAGTCTAAAAGGGGGAGACAGAGAACAGAACCAAACATACCAACAAAATAAAATAAGTAGGATAGAAATGTACAAGTAAAATAAATAAATGAATAAATAAATAGAGTAATAAATATGTACAACCATATATACATATATACAGGTGCTGTGGGGAACGGAAGCAGCAGGGCCTAGTGGATAGAGCCCGAGCCTGGGAATCCGAAGGACCTGGGTTCTAATCCCGGCTCTGCCACTTGTCTGCTGTGTGACCTTTGGCAAGCCACTTCACTTCTCTGTGCCCCAGTTGCCTCATCTGTAAAATGGGGATTCAGACTGGGAGCCCTGTATGGGAGACGGACTGTGTCCAATCTGATTAATTTGTGTCTACCCCAGCCCGGAGAACAGTGCCCGGCGCATAGTAAGCGCTTAACAAATACCATGAAAAAGTAAGAGATGTTTGTAGTCTTAGTTATATACTTGCCGTAGTACAAAGGTAATAAAAAAGATTCCGTTAACAAGGTTAGGGATCGGCTGTTCACTGTAACATGTAACATTATCCAGAAATCAGATGAATCCCCCCAATTTCCCCACCCACAAAGATGACGAAGACCTTTGATTCAATGCTACTAATTCCAACAATCTTGAATATTCATTAGCTTTGTAGTCTGAGCAATTGTAGTCCAATTGGAAGACACACAAGGCACGAAAAAACACTTACATTCATATCTGTAATTCGTCTTAATGTCTGTCTCCCTCTCTAGATGGCAAGCTCCTTGTGGGCAGAGAATGTCTACCAACTCAGCTGTACTGTACTCTCCCAAGTGCTTAGTACAGTGCTTTGCACACAGTATGTGCAAGTCACTTAACTTCTCTATGCCTCAGTTACCTCTTCTGTAAAATGGGGATGAAGACTGAGCCCCACGTGGGACAACCTGATTACTTTATATCTACCCCAGCGCTTAGAACAGTGGTTGACACATAGTAAGTGCTTAACAAATGCCATCATTATTATTATTATTATTATTATTATGTGCACAACAAGTATGACATTGATCAATTCAGTTAAACATTTCAGTAGAATATGACAATAGTAATTGAAAAGGTACCAAAAAACATTTGATAAATCTTAGATCACTGGGCCTTTTCCTGAAACAAATCTTCGTTATGCTAATCTAACCTAATCGTACCAAATTATATCCAGTCAGCTGCATGGGGGCTTTTCCTAAGCAAAGCGAGAAGGGATTGTGAGTCCACTGTGGCCAGGGATTGTCTCTGTTGCTGAACTGTATTTTCCAAGCGCTTAGTACAGTGTTCTGCTCCCAGTAAGCACTCAATAAATACGATTGAATGAAATGTGAGTCATAAGCTTCAATGGCTTCAACAGCTTATACAATAATAATTATACAATATATAATATATATTATACATATAATATATAATATACATTATATATGATATATAATATAGGACATATATAATATATAATATATATAAT
Source organism: Tachyglossus aculeatus (assembly GCF_015852505.1). Taxonomy (NCBI): domain Eukaryota; kingdom Metazoa; phylum Chordata; class Mammalia; order Monotremata; family Tachyglossidae; genus Tachyglossus; species Tachyglossus aculeatus. The sequence continues at coordinate 18,408,418 of NC_052086.1, read as the reverse complement.
ATATAATATACATTATATATAATATATGATATATAATATAATATATAATATATATAATATAGAATAATAATTATTATACAATAATAAGCTTCAATAAGCTGAAATGTGAGTCATAAGCTTCAATGGTCTTGCCCCATAATTCCCCAATTCAGCTCTTCCCCTTTCCGCCAACCTAGGCCTTACTAAGTTAGATTTCAATTTTGAGGGTGTGGGCACTATGCCTAACTTCCCTCTTCTCCAGTAGGATGGTAATGATCGTGCCACTAGAATTCGAAGCTGCTAATTACACCCGCACGAAAGACTTTTCTAGGAAAATGGGATAAGGCACTGAAACAAGCAGTTTCTTCTAAAACACAGCCCACCAAGCCCAAACAGGCTAACGCTGTAAGAGGAATATTTACTAATTCCTTAATCATGCTCTAGCCCAAATGCATATTAAAAATATATTATTTACCATAAATTTTAGCTATTCAGCTAGATAATAAACGAAGAATCAAGGAAGAAAGAGGCACTGCGTGGAGGTCTTGGTTCATGATTACAAATTAACTACTGTGTACTGGCATTATGAAGACATAGATTAATTGAGATTCTCAGGACAGAAAGAGGATTTTTGGAGAGAAAGAAGGAACGGGGAGCAGATGTGGGTTTGGAAGTCTCGATTGCGTTTGCTTGCTCTCCAGAGGAATGAAATGAAAGCAGATAAGAGCCAGTGGGAATCTTGTGATGGGAAAACATCGGAAGCTGTCAAACTGGCATCCCTTGGCAGAGTCCTCAATAATAATCATGATAATTACGGTATTTGTTAAGCACTTACTATGTGTCAAGCACTGGTCTAAGCGCTGGGGTGGATACAAGGTATCAGGTTGAATACAGAGTCTCTGTCCCACATGGGGCTCACAGTCTTAATTCCCATGGGGCTCACAGTCTCAATTCCCATTGCACAGGTGAGGTAGCTGAGGCACAGAGAAGTGAAGTGACTTAAACAAGGTCATGCAGCAGACAAGTGGGGGAACTGGGATTAGAATTTAGGTCCTTCTCACTCAGGCCCATCTAACAAGTGCTTAATGAATAAATAAGTGTTAAGACCTAGGGTAAAGATAATTTATCTTTAAAGATAATTTATCACCGTACCTCGTTCTCGCCTGTCCCACCATCGACCCCCGGCCCACGTCCTCCCCCGGGCCTGGAATGCCCTCCCTCTGCCCATCCGCCAAGCTAGCTCTCTTCCTCCCTTCAAGGCCCTACTGAGAGCTCACCTCCTCCAGGAGGCCTTCCCACACTGAGCCCCTCCCTTTCTTCCTCTCCCCCTCTTCCCCCTCTCCATCCCCCCCATCTTACCTCCTTCCCTTCCCCACAGCACCTGTATATACGTATATATGTTTGTACATATTTATTACTCTATTTATTTATTTATTTATTTATTTTACTTGTACATATCTATTCTATTTATTTTGTTAGTATGTTTGGTTTTGTCTCCCCCTTTTAGACTGTGAGCCCACTGTTGGGTAGGGACTGTCTCTATATGTTGCCAATGTGTACTTCCCAAGCGCTTAGTACAGTGTTCTGCACACAGTAAGCGCTCAATAAATACGATTGATGATGATGATGATGATAATCAGGTCAGAGAAAGCCTCTGTCCCACATGGTGCTCACAGTCTGAGCCTTCTGGAGCGCAGGTATCTGATTCCCATTTTACAGATGAGGAAATTGAGTCGCTTGCCCAGGGTCACACAGCGGATGATTGGCAGAGGTGGGGTTAGAACTCAAGCCTCTTGCCTCCTAGTTCCATAGACTTTTCTGCTTGGCTACTTTTCCATTTAATAAACAGTAGCTTTAATTTCAAGACTGCAACTTCCTTTACTCCCCTTCTCCCCCTTCCCCACCACCCTCTCACATTTTATTCTGCCCTTATGATCTATTATGCATACATGGCTCAGTGGAAAGAGCCTGGGCTTTGGAGTCAGAGGTCATGGGTTCAAACCCCGGCTCCACCGGTTGTCAGCTGTGTGACTCTGGGCCAGTCACTTCACTTCTCTGGGCCTCAGTTCCCTCATCTGTAAAATGGGGATTAAGACTGTGAGCCCCACGTGGACAACCTGATCACCTTGTAACCCCCAGCGCTGGCCCAAAGTCACACAACAGACGTGTGGTGGAGCCGGCATTTGAACCCATGACCTCTGACTCCAAAGCCCGTGTTCTTGCCATTGAGCCACGCTGCTTCAGATGAGGTAACTGAGGCACTGAGAAGTTAAGTGACTTGCCCAAAGCCACTCAGCAGATTAGTGGTGGAGTGGGGATTAGAACCCAGGTCCTTCTGACTTCGAGGCCCATGATTGAGGCCACACTGCTTCCTACTCTGTGCAGAACTCTGTACTAAGGGCTTGAGAGAGTACTACAGCATAAGTAATAATAATAATAGTAATTGCGGTATTTCTTAAGTGCTTACACTGTGCCAGACACCGTACTAAGCGCTGAGGTGGATACAAGCAAATCAGGCAGTCCCTATCCGACATGCGGCTCACAGTCTCAATCCCCATTCTACAGATGAGGTAACTGAAGCCCAGAGAAGTGAAGCGACTTGCCCAAGGTCACACAGCGGACAAGTGGCAGAGCCAGCATTAGAACCCAGGCCTGTGCTTTATCCACTGCACCATGCTGCTTCTCATAGCACGATTCCTGCCCTCAATAATGATGATGATGATGATGGTATTTGTTAAGCGCTTACTATGTGCTAAGCACTGTTCTAAGCGCTGGGGGAGATACAAGGTAATCAGGTTGTCCCACATGGAGCTCACAGTCTTACTCCTCATTTTACAGATGACGTCACTGAGGCCCAGAGAAGTGAAGTGACTGGCCCAAAGTCACACAGCTGATAAGTGGCGGAGCTGGGATTAGAACCTATGACCTATGACTCCCAAGCCTGTGCTCTTTCCACTAAACCACAATACTAATGATAATAATAATAATACTGGTATTTGTTAAGCCCTTACTAAGAAGCAGCATGGCCTAGTGGCAAGAGCACGGGCTTGAGAGTCAGAGAACGTGGGTTCTAATCCCAGCTCTGCCACTTGTCTGCTGTGTGACCTTGGCCCGGTCACTTCACTTCTCTGTGCCTCAGTTACCTCATCTGTAAAACGGGGAGTAAGACTGTGAGCCCCACACGGGACACCCTAATTACCTTATGTCTACTACAGGATTTAGATCAATGTTTGGCACATAGTAAGCGCTTAACAAATGCCATTATTATTATCATTATTACTATATTGTGCAAGTGCTGTTCTAAGCGCTGAAGGTTTTTAAAATGTAGCTTACAATCCCATGTTTACCGGAGCTAGGAACATAGGAATACATAAGGAACGGAAAGGGATGGGAAGCTCAGGAGCTGCCTTTCTTGTGAGGTCAGCCTTCTTTAACCAGGAACAATACATAAAGGTGGAAGTAATAATAATAATAATGATGGCATTTCTTAAGCTCTTACTATGTGCCAAGCACTGTTCTAAGCGCTGGGGGAGATACAGGGTAATCAGGTTGTCCCACATGGAGCTCACAGTCTTACTCCCCATTATACAGATGAGGTAACTGAGGCCCTGAGAAGGGAAGTGACTTGCCCAAAGTCACACAGCTGACAAGTGGCGGAGCTGGGATTTGAACCCATGACCTCTGACTCCAAAGCCTGTGCTCTTTCCGCTAAACCACGCTACACTACATCAAGGTCCACAGAAGACATGCGTGGGGCAGACCTGACAGCTCCATAATTCGTTTTTAATGACCAAAGAGAATAAGAATCTCGTGGTCCTATTTGCTCCTCCATCCTGAATTCCATGGAAGTCCTGTGATGAAAACATTTCCCCACTCTAACCCAATAAATATGCAGCATTGGTCAAATATTTATGAATAGCTTCGGATTACAAAGCATTAGGAATAAAAAAAAATCAATGGATGCATTCAGTTAACTACCCCTTTGATTTAAACATTGCCAAGATGTTTGGATGTACATAGATGTACAATAGATGTACATATCTATTCTATTTATTTTATTTTGTTAGTCTGTTTGGTTTTGTTCTCTGTCTCCCCCTTTTAGACTGTGAGCCCACTGCTGTAGGGACTGTCTCTATATGTTACCAACTTGGACTTCCCAAGCGCTTAGTACAGTGCTCTGCACACAGTAAGCGCTCAATAAATACGACTGATGATGATGATGATGATTTAAAAGGATTTAGATTGGGGTTCTAGTCCATCATCTAGCTACTTTCTGTAAATTAATCGGCACGTTGACTTGTTTATTGGAAGCTTCCACAGCAGCATGGCCCGAGAAACGGGCTGGTCCGTCACTAAGGAAAAACATCCAAATGCATCTCTTTCTGGGATGCCGAGTTAATGCTTTTTGAGTGCTTCACCTGCGTGTCAAAGTGGTAAATATTAATTTCACCACCTTGGGTGAATGCCTCTCTCTCCTACACCAAGATTGCTGCTCAGCCTCCCTTATAGTATATTTCTGTAATGACCACACTATTTTAAATTGATGATATTTGTTAAGGGCTTACTCTACGCCAGGGTAAGTGGCATAGAGTATGCCAGGGTATACTATGCCAGGGTAAATGGTAAGCGTAAGCACTTAGTACAGTGCTCTGCACACAGTAAACGCTCAACAAATACGATTGATGGTAAATACAAGATATTCAGGTTGGACACGGTCCCTGTCCCACGTGGGACTTGCAGTTTTAATTCCCCATTTTACAGATGAGGTAACCGAACCGTAGAGAAGTGAAGTGACTTGCCCAGGTGGCAGACAAGTGGCCGAGCCTTCCTTCCTTCATTCATTCAATCGTATTTACTGAGCGCTTACTGTGTGCAGAGCACTGTACTAAGCGCTTGGGAAGTACAAGTCGGCAACATATAGAGACGGTCCCTACCCAACAGTGGGCTCACAGTCTTGAAGGGGGAGACAGAGAACAAAACAAAACATATTAACAAAATAAAATAAATAGAATAAATATGTACAAATAAGAGTAATAAATACATACAAAGCTATATACAAACATATATGTATATATGTGTATGTGTGCACACACACATATATACATATATATATATACACAGCACCTATTGTGGGTAGGGAATGTGTCTGTTAATTGTTATTCTGTACTCTTCCAAGAGCTTAGTACATTGCTCTGCACATAGTAAACACTCAGTAAATGTACTGATTGATTTTACTGATTACTTCCAAAACGCCTAGTACAGTGCACTGTACCAAGTGGGTGCTGAATTAACACGGGAACTATTACTGCAATAACAGAAGAAACACAATCTGTCTCCCCAAATAGGAGAATATGGTCCAGTAGTAGACTATGTAAAATGATATATTTGGCTTCAGTGGTTGGGAAGATGGTAACTCAAAAGTTGACATTCCTCTAGACTGTAAAATCATTTAGAGAAGCAGCATGGCCTAGAGGATAGAGTGCTCGCCTGGGAGTCAGATGGTCATGGGTTCTAATCCTGACTCTACCACTTGTTCGCTGTGTGACCGTGGGCAAGTCACTTACCTTCTCTGCGCCTCAGTGACATCATCTGTAAAATGGGGATGAAGACTGTGAGCCCCCCGTGGGACAACCCAATTACCTTGTATCCTCCCCAGCGCTTAGAACAGTGCTTTGCACATAAGTGCTTAATAAATGCTATTATTATTATTATTATTATTATTAACTTCTCTGTGCATCAGTTCATTCATTCATTCATTCAATCATATTTATTGAGCACTTACTGTGTGCAGAGCACTGTACTAAGCGCTTGGGAAGTACAAGTTGGCAACATATAGAGACAGTCCCTACCCAACAGCGGGCTTACAGTTCCCTCATCTGTAAAATGGGGATTATGACTGATAGGGACTGTGTCCAACCTGATTATCTTGTTATCTACCCCGTCACTTAGAAGAGTGCCTGGCACACAGTAAATGGTTAACAAATACCATAATTATCATTATCATTGTTATTATTATTATTATTTTGGGCAGGGAACATACCTACCAACTCTGTTGTACTCTCCCAAGCTCTTAGTATACCAATCGGCACAAGAAAGCACTCGCTGTGAGCCCACTGTTGGGTAGGGACCGTCTCTATATGTTGCCAACTTGTACTTCCCAAGCGCTTAGTACAGTGCTCTGCACACAGTAAGCGCTCAATAAATACGATTGATTGATTGATTGATAAATACCATCGATTGGTTGATCTTACAGGGATGGAAAAGGGAAGGAAGTAGAAAGGAAAACGGGAAGTGGGCGTGGATGTTCTTTAGACTGAGATTTACAGGTGAATCGATCGACTCTCACTAAATCCGTCCATCATCCCTACCAGGATGAATGGGAGATTCAGCCAGCCCTGCTACACATACACCAAACTCTTCCTGGGTGGGAAGCCGCCGGGCACCTCAACCCCCACCCCAGGGCTCAAAAAGCGGGTCACTAACTGCTGGGGTCTCCAAATAAAGCCGGCTACTGATCGGCTTGGAGGTTTGCAACTCATACCTCCCGGTTTCCTTCAAGATGAAATTCTCCTTGTTGACCGTGGCAGAGGGTAGGCTTCTTTCAAGGCCCTACTGAGAGCTCACCTCCTCCAGGAAGCCTTCCCAGACTGAACCCCTTCCTTCCTCTCCCCCTCGTCCCCCTCTCCATCCCCCCATCTTACCTCCTTCCCTTCCCCACAGCACCTGTATATATGTATATATGTTTGTACATATTTATTACTCTATTTTACTTGTACATATCTATTCTATTTTATTTTGTTAGTATGTTTGGTTTTGTTCTCTGTCTCCCCCTTTTAGACTGTGAGCCCACTGTTGGGTAGGGACTGTCTCTATAGGTTGCCAACTTGTACTTCCCCAAGCGCTTAGTACAGTGCTCTGCACACAGTAAGCGCTCGATAAATACGATTGATTGATTGATTTACCGCCGGCACCCACTTAGGCTAGCTAAACCGTTCCGGGTTTCACCTCTTTCAATCTAGAATTTCACCTCTTTCAATCTAGAACTTAGCCTCAGCACGCAAAGGGAACGAGAGCAAGAAGCTATCTTTCCTGAACGATATTCTCCAGCGTTATCATTCTGACGGCATTCTTCAGGTTTCCATGGAAATAGAGAAGTGCACTGATGTGCCTGGTGTTAAAATATTCAGAGATGGCGGAAGATTTGTGTGGCAGCTGCCTTCCTGTTGAGGCAGATGGTTCATGTGAGGGACGTATAGGCAACCCACGTGTGAAACTAATTATCCACCCTATCCCGAGAAGCATAGCTGCAGGAGCTTCCCAAGAAAAAAGGACGGGCCTGATTCTTAGATCAATCAATCATATTTATTGAGCGCTTATTGTGTGCATTGCACTGCACTAAGCGCTTGGGAAGTCCAAGCTGGCAACACATGGAGACGGTCCCCACCCAACAGTGGGCTCACAGTCTAGAAAGGGGCTTAGATGGTAAGCCCCCGTGGGTTAGGGACTGTGTCTGACCTGATGTATAGACCCCAGCATTTAGACCATTCATTCATTCATTCAGTTGTATTTATTGAGCGCTTTCTGTGTGCAGAGAACGGTACTAAGCGCTTGGGAAGTACAAGTTGGCAACATATAGAGACGGTCCCTACCCAAGACCAGTGCTTAACACATAGTAAGCGCATCACAAACGCGATAATAACCGTAATAATCCCAGGTGGATCCAATTCATTCAGTCGTATTTACTCAGCGCTTACTGTGTGCAGAGCACTGTACTAAGCGCTTGGGAAAGTACAAGCGCAGTAGCTGGCCCAAAATGACTTTTAGACTGTGAGCCCACTGTTGGGTAGGGACTGTCTCTATATGTTGCCAACTTGTACTTCCCAAGCGCTTAGTACAGCGCTCTGCACACAGTAAGCGCTCAATAAGTACGATTGATTGATTGACTTTGACTAGGACTAGCCAGTCAGAGAGAGCGGCAAGAAGCCCTGATAATTGCTTCATTCAGGTTTCCTGGCTTTCTTCTTGAATAATAATAATTATAATAATTGTGGAACTTGTTAAATGCTTACTATGTGCCAGGCACTGTACTAAGAGCTGGGTTAGATGCAAGATACTCCAGTCAGACCCAGTCCCTGTCCCACACAGTCAAAGGGGGAGGGTGAACAGGAATTTAATTCCCATTTTACAGGTGAGGAAATTTGAGGCAAAGAGAAGTTACGTGACTCAACAAAGGTCACACAACAGGCAGGTAGTTGAGGTAGGATTGGAACCCAGGTCCTCTGACTCCTAGGCCCAGGGTCTTTCCACTAGGTCACACTGCTTCTCTGGGGCCTGATGACTGGGGCTTATCATGGCATGATGACGACGATGATGGTATTTGTTAAGCGCTTACTATGTGCCAGGCACTGTTCTAAGCGCTGGGGTAGATACAAGCAAACCAGGTTGGACACAGTCCCTGTCCCACAGAGGGCTCCCATTCTTACTCCCCATTTTACAGATGAGGGAACCGAGGCACAGAGAAGTTAAATGACTTGCCCAAGGTCACACAGCAGACAAGTGGCGGAGTCAGGATTAGAACCCATGTCCTCTGACTCTCAAGCCCGTGCTTTCTCTACCGAGCCACACTGCTGCTCAGCACAGCACTGGAGATGAGGAAGAGAGAATGACAAAGCCATCCCTGGCTGGCAAGAAAATGCGGAATCTGATTTTTTAAAAATCTCATTTCCAGTTCTCTAAAAGTGTGGCCTTCAGTTTTTAATAGCGATGACTAAGTTCTGGTAGGTTTTCCCTTGGGATTGCATGTTTTAGAAAATAGAAGCATGCAAAGGAGCTCTTCTCTCAGCATATAGCCCTTCTTGTCAATTCAGTCAGATAAATAACAACTAGCTCACGGGCTGGATATAACTCAACAAATGAAAGCCCGAAAGTGAATAAACAGACAATAACCACTTACTTCAGCAGGTGATATATTGTTTTGAACTTCTTGATTCTGTAATTTGGATGTCTAGTGAGCATTTGGGCAATTGCTGTAAATATACAGCACATGTTGGCAACCATTATCTCTACTATTTCCTTGTTTAACTTCCTGGTTTGTCAGAACTTCGCTCCTATTAGGTAAATTTCCCTGATTGCAGCTGTTTGTGTATAGGAAACATGACATTATTGCAGCATTACTGGGAAAACAAAAGAGAAAAGTGTTTCTAATTCCAAAAATGAAGTCTCCTCTGGATCGGAAAAATACTCTCCTAAGGGGTTTAAAAGGTGAAATAGATTAGCTCTGGTTAGAAGTTAGATGAAATCTCCTTATTGTAAATCAAATTGCAATTCAACGGCTATTGTAAGATTCTTTACCCCCATCACTCCAAGCCCCATTTTTAGACATAACTGAATTAGAAATACTTGAGGACATATTTTCTACTAACAGTGCCTTGATTTCCTAGCATTAGCTTATATTCCCCAGAATTAGAAATGAGCAAATGCCACCGAAATCAAATTCGCTTTCTGGAAGCTTGTTTGGAAATTGTATCCCAGATGATACATTCTTGGAAAGACAGTTTCAGTAAAAAAACCCACACATCCGTGGGTGTGTACATTGTAGATCGGACATAATCTCCTTCCTCCCCTCTCCTAAGCCTACAGTAGACGCTCACAGCTATTCAGAATTTTAGTTTTGGTTTGTCATGGGGTGTTTTGGCCTTGTCCATTATACAGTGTACTTACGTGAGTGATATTCACAATACACATGTTTGAAATCGATCCATCAGTGGTATTTATTGAGCGCTTATTATGTACAGAGCACTGTAGTAAACCCTTGGGAAACACACAGTGGCACATGTCTGTGGGCCCAGGGTTTTTTCTAGGGGAAGACATTCGAGATTCAGACAAGGGAAAAGACCATAAGATGATAATAATAATAATAATAATAATAATAATAATAATAATAATAATGACATTTATTAAGCACTTACTATGTGCAAAGCACTGTTCTAAGCACTGGGGAGGTTACAAGGTGATCAGGTTGTCCCACGTGAGGCTCACAGTCTTAATCCCCATTTTACAGATGAGGTAACTTAGGCTCAGAGAAGTTAAGTGACTTGCCCAAGGTCACACAGCAGACATGTGGTGGAGTCAGTATTCGAACCCATGACCTCTGACTCCAAAGCCCGTGCTCTTTCCACTGAGCCATGCTGCTTCTCTAAGATGAGAAGCCTTAATATCTTGAATCCCCCACTTGTCTGCTGTATGACCTTGGGCAAGCCACTTAACTTCTCTGTGCCTCAGTTACCTCATCTGTAAAATGGGGAGTAAGACTGTGAGCCCCACGTGGGACAACCTGATTACGTTGTACTTACCCGAGCGCTTGGCACATAGTAAATGCTTAACAAATACTGTAATTATTATTATTGAGTCTAACGTCTCACCCTTCTGTTTATAGCTCTTGGTGGTGAATTCTTATAAAGTCATTTTGACTCTTCTCCTGAGATCCAGGAGCTAGAGTTGTTCCATCAGTCAATAAATCAGTCAGTCGATGGTATTTATTGAGCACTTATCACGTGCTGATCACTGTACTAAGCGCTTGGGAGAGTACAGTATAGCAGCAGCATGGCCTAATGGCAAAAACACAGCTTGCGAGTTGGGTTCTAATGCCGACTCTGCCAACTGCCTGCTGTGTGACTTTGGGCAAGCCAGTTCACTTCTCTGTGCCTCAGTTACCTCATCTGTAAAAGGGGGATTAATCAATCAATCGTCTTTATTGAGCGCTTACTGTGTGCAGAGCACTGTACTCAGCGCTTGGGAAGTACAAGTTGGCAACATATAGAGACGGTCCCTACCCAACAGCGGGCTCACAGTCTAGAAGGGGGAGACAGACAACAAAACAAAACATATAAACCAAATAAAATAAATAGAATAAATATGTACAAGTAAAATAAATAGAGTAATAAATATGTACAAACGTATAAGGTTAAGACTGTGAGCCCCATGTGGGACAGGGACTGTTTCCAACCTGATTACCTTGTACCTACCCCAACACTTAGAACAGTGCTTGGCACATAGTAAGCGCTAAACAAATACCATAATTATGGATTATTATTATTAGACACACAACAAGCTTTTCCCACATAATATGATCCGTTTACCTGAGGGAGTAGTATTGCGTCTGTTCAATAACTTTGCCCCTCAGCAAAAGCTTATGTCATTGTCCTGTGACCATCATCACACAGGGTAGAAGTGTCAAAGGGTATCCGGCATATCAGATTTTGCTGAAATCCCTACTTTGTGTGGCAGGTGTGGGGAAGGAAGCTCCAAACAAAAGAGCCACACTTTAACCACTCTCACATCATCATCATCATCATCATCATCATCATCAATCGTATTTATTGAGCGCTTACTATGTGCAGAGCACTGTACTAAGCGCTTGGGAAGTACAAATTGGCAACGTATGAGACAGTCCCTACCCAACAGTGGGCTCACAGTCTAAAAGGGGGAGACAGAGAACAAAACCAAACATACTAACAAAATAAAATAAATAGAATAGATATGTACAAATAAAATAGAGTAATAAATATGTACAAACATATATACATATATACAGGTGCTGTGGGGAAGGGAAGGAGGTAAGATGGGGGGGATGGAGAGGGGGACGAGGGGGAGAAGAAGGAAGGGGCTCAGTCTGGGAAGGCCTCCTGGAGGAGGTGAGCTCTCAGCAGGGCCTTGAAGGGAGGAAGAGAGCGAGCTTGGCGGATGGGCAGAGGGAGGGCATTCCAGGTCCGGGGGATGACGTGGGCCGGGGGTCGATGGCGGGTTTCTTTGGCCCTGGACTCTTCCGTCCTCACTGCATTCGCCATCTTATTCCCATGTGTTTGCTTTTGTACCCTCCACTTCTTACGCGTAGATCTGTGTTCTTGGTTTTGACCAATAACAAAGCTAATACATAATAATAATAATAATAATAATGGTGTTTGTTAAGCGCTTACGATGTGCCAAGCACCGTTCTAAGTCTTACTGATGTTGCAGGAGATTCCAAACAAGTGAACGGAAGAGAGCTCAAATCAATTGCTTTTTCCCACTAAACAAGTCTAAAACGGACCGCCCCATCTTGCTCTCCTCCCCAGCTCACAAGCCCATAACCTTGGAATCATCTCCAACTCAGCTCACTCAACCCACATATTAAATCTGTCACAAAATCTTGTCGGTTTTCCCTTCACAACATTGCTAAAAGCAGCACTCGCCTCTCCCTCCAAACTGCTACTACACTGAGCCAAGCACTTATATCCTGTCTTGGCTACTGCAGCGGTCTCCTTGCTGACCTCCCTGCCTCTGTCTCCAGCCCCGTACTTTACTCGGCTGCCCGGTTCAGTTTTCCAAAAACTATTCGGTCCACATCTCACCACTCCTCGAGAACCTCCAGTGGTTGTCCATCCACCTCTGCACCAAACAGAAACTCCTTACCGTCGACTGCAAAGCACTCAATCAGCTCACCACCCGCTACCTTCCCCAGCTCTTAGAGCAGTGCTTTGCACATAGTAAGCACTTAACAAATATTATTATTATTATTACTGATTTCCTACTACATCCTAGCCTGGAACGCTTCGCTCCTCTAGCGCCAGCTTTCTCACTGTGCCTAGATCTCGTCCCCTTTTCCCACATCCGCCTTTTGGCCTGAAATTCCCTCTTTTTCCATATACGGCAGACCAACACTCTTCCCACCTTCAAAGCCTTCTGAAACTTACATCTCCTCCAAGTGGCCTTCCCTGATTAATCCCTCCATTCTCCGACCCGTCTCCCTTCTATGTCCCCCATGCATATTCATCTGTACCCTTTGGACACTTGACATTTTGGACTGCTCACTACTGGCTTCAAAGCTCTCCATCACCATGCCCTTTTTAGCTCACCTCCCTTCTCTCCTTCTATATCTCAGCCAGCACATTCCGTTCCTCTGGTCCTTTTCTCTGTGCCTCCATCTCGCCTGTCCCGTCGTCAACCCCTGGCACATGTCCTACCTCTGGCCTGGGACGCCCTCCCTCCTCAAATCCACCAAACAATCACTCTCCCCCCCTTCAAATCTTGACTGAAGGCACACTTCCTCCAAGAGGCCTTCCCAGACTAAGCCCCCTTTTCCTCAGCTCCCCCTCCCTTCCCCATCACCTCAATTCATCCCCTTTGCTCTCCCCCCAACCCGGCCCTACAGCACTTATGTGTATACATATATATCTATAATTCTATTTATTTATATCGATGCCTGTTTATTGTTTTAATGTCTGTCTCCCTTCCTCTAGACTGTAAACCCAGTGTGGGCAGGGTTTGTCCCTCTTTATTGCTGAATTGTACTTTCCAAGTTAGTACAGTGCTCTGCACACAGTAAGGGCTCAATAAATATGGCTGAATGAATGAATGATATTCACCTCATGCTCAGCCCCACAGCTGAACATATCCATCATTTTTTCATATTAATGTCTGTCTCCCCCTCTAGACTGTAAACAACCTGTGGGCCGGGAATGTAACTCCAACTTCGTTGTACGGTACTCTCCCAAACACTTAGTAAAGTGCTCTGCACACAATAACCGTTCAATAAGTACCACTGACTGATTTTCAGAGAAGCCACCCATTATTGTTCACCACTGTCACCACCACATTTTGCATATTTTCCTCCGATAAGAAACCAAAGTCCAATCCTTAGTTAGCTGCGGGGCAGCAGATCCCTGATCTGTGTAATCAAGCAGCGACATTTATTGAGTGCTTACTATGTGCAGAGCACTGTGCTAAACACTTGGAAGAATACAATATTGTAACTTTGGTAACACTCCACACATGTCTTATCTTGATTGTAAGCATCTCTTTTGTTATAATCATGGGTAACTTCAAGGTGCTGTTGATACACTTCTTACTTTACTACAAGTAGTTTTTATTCCGAGTCACTTTCATCAAATCAATCTCGGTGATGGCTCTTTGCCACTCCCATAATCTTGCTCTCTGCCCGAAGGCACTTAAGCACTTTGATACGTGCTCCAACCCCACAGTACTTGTGTAAATATTGGTACACTCTAGTATTTATCCCGCTACTAATTTATTTTGTCTGTCTCCCCTGTAGATTTAGATCTGTCCAACTTGATTAGCTTCTATCTGTCCCGGTGCTTAATACAGCACTTAGTACGAAATAGGTAGTTAGCAAATTCCACAATCATTAGCCCACGAAACAAATCATCTCCTACTATTTATGACTGTAAAGTACTGAAGATACAAGATAATCTTGTCCCACATGGGGCTCGCATTCTAAGTAGGAGGGAGCACAGGCATCAAAACCCCATTTTGCAGGTGAGGGAACTGAGGCAAAGAGAAGTGACTTGCCGAAGATCACACAGTATGTAAGCGGTGGAGCTGCGATTAGAACCCAGGCCTCACTCTGTTGTGACTTCTTTATGGTTACATAACAGAGAGGAGGCCCAGAAAAGGTAATGAAGTAAAGGGCTGTACCAAACATTGGCTCTTAGTTCAGTGCTTTGCACACAGTAAGCGCTCAATAAATACAACTGAATGCATAATACTCAATAAATGCTCAATAATATGCTCATAATGCTCAATAAATACGATTGATGATGATGATGATAAATGAATGAATGAATAAATGAACTGGCTTGGTGATGGTCCATAACATAATGCTTCCTCTCCAATCTGATTGTAATCAGATTGATGTCACCCCATCCTGCCCCCTTTCCTCTCCCTCTCCTTCCCCTCTCCATCCCCCCCGTCTTACCTCCTTCCCTTCCCCACAGCACCTGTATATATGTTTTGTACGTATTTATTATTCTATTTATTTATTTATTTTACTTGTACATATCTATCCTATTTATTTTACTTTGTTAAAACGTTTTGTTTTGTTCTCTGTCTCCCCCTTCTAGACTGTGAGCCCACCGTTGGGTCGGGACCGTCTCTATATGTTGCCAACTTGTACTTCCCAAGCGCTTAGTACAGTGCTCTGCACACAGTAAGCGCTCAATAAATATGATTGATTGATTGAGGCTTTCCGGCTACCTCAGAGTCTCTCACGGCCCCTTAGCAGCCACCCCTCTCCTTTTAACCGGAAAGCTTCCATTTTCCCATTTTAACGGGAACATTTTGATCTGCCTCTCCCTAGCGTGCTCGCTTAATATTACCACCGGAGAAGGGAACTACAACTTGTCAGCTCCTTTATAGAAATTACAAGGTCCAGCTGGAGTGATGTTCCCACAGTAACGTGCCTTGAAATTACAACTGAAATTACAATTGCTTCTCTCTTAAAGGGGCAGACGGTTGGTGGCCCACAGACATTGAGCCTGTAAGCTCGTTGTCATCATCATCATCATCAATCATATTTATTGAGTGCTTACTGTGTGCAGAGCACTGTACTAAGCGCTTGGGAAGTACAAGTTTGCAACACATAGAGACAGTCCCTATGGGCAGGGAACGTGTCTGCTAATTCTGCTGTTCTGTACACTCTGAAGCACTTAGTACAGTGCGCTGCACATAGTAAGTGCTCAATAAATACCATTGATTGATTACGCATAAACCCTTCTCAGAAGCTTGTTTCCTCTTGATTAAATACAGTTGTCTTTCCTTTCTGTTTCATATGAAGTCACAATATTCCTTTCTGCCCTGTGCTCTTCTAAATAGTTTTCTACCCATGTTGATTTCTCCTCTAGACTGCAAGTCCACTGTGGGCAGGGAATGTGTCTGCTTATTGTTGTACACTCTCAAGTGCTTAGTACAGTGCTCTGCACCCAGTAAGCACTTAATCAGTATGATTGAATGAATGAGTGACAGTTTCAGGAACATAAGAGTCACACTGCCCGAAGTGGCTAAGACAAAGGATTTTGATCTACCCGCAATGTGGGTGATGAGGGATTAGTCTTTCTTCTTCTCTGTCCATGTCCTACGGAGAAAATGATGTGCGATTTGGGATTCATGGTTGCCAGGAAAAAGAACTTATCTTTGGAAGGGAGAAACAGTGAGCTGAACCAGTTGATGATGATGATGATGGTATTTGTTAAGCGCTTACTATATGACCGGCACTGTTCTAAGCGCTGGGGGTAGGCACAGGGTAATTTAGACTGTGAGCCCACTGTTGGGTAGGGATTGTCTCTATATGTTGCCAACTTGTACTTCCCAAGCGCTTAGTACAGTGCTCTGCACACAGTAAGCGCTAAATAAATAGAGAAGCAGCGTGGCTCAGTGGAAAGAGCCCGGGCTTTGGAGGCAGAGGTCATGGGTTCAAATCCAGGCTCCTCAACTAGTCAGCTGTGTGACTTTGGGCAAGTCACTTCACTTCTCCGTGCCTCAGTTCCCTCATCTGTCAAATGGGGATGAAGACTGTGAGCCCCCCGTGGGACAACCTGATCACCTTGTATCCTTCCCAGTGCTTAGAACAGTGCTTTGCACATAGTAAGAGCTTAGTAAATGCCATTATAATAATTATTATTATTATAAATACGATTGATTGATTGATCAGGTTGTCCAACGAGGGGCTCACAGTCTTAACCCCCATTTTACAGATGAGGGAACTGCGGCACAGTTGTACCACTACTTGGACATAGAAAAGAGATTGTTTTAGTGAGGCAGCAAGGCCTAGCGGAAAGAACATGGACCTGAGAATCAGAGGCCTGGGTTCTAATCACAGCTCCACCGCTTACATACTGTGTGATCTAAGGCAAGTCACTTAACTTCTCTTTGCCTCAGTTCCCTCCCCTGCAAAATAGGGATTCAATGCCTGTGATCCCTCCTACTTTGAATGCGAGCCCCATGTGGGATCGGATTATCTTGTATCTACTCCAGCACTCAGTACAGTGCTTGGTACATAGGAAGTGCTTAACTAATATTATATTATTATTATTACTGCTATTATCAATCAATCAATCGTATTTATTGAGCGCTTACTGTGTGCAGAGCACTGTACTAAGCGCTTGGGAAGTACAAGCTGGCAACATATAGAGACAGTCCCTACCCAACAGTGGGCTCACAGTCTAAAATATTATGATTATTATTTTAAGGTTGACTACTGCTCAGATCACCAACACCTCCAAACTGGTCATGAATATTTCATAATTAACTGGAGGAATACACATTAAGTATTTCACCTTGTCACTGTACAACTTGCTCCTGAGACCAGTGGTTTTGGGAATCGAAGAAGCCCAATGGTTTTGGTAACAGACTTGGAGCAAAATTCCGGAGGGCTGTTCCCGGAGGACAATAATTTTTTGGTTGGTTTTCTGTTTTTTCACCTGTACCATGATCACGGTCACTACTTCTATTCCTTGTATATTCTTTGAATAGAAAGCATTAAGAAGTATGTACAGCCTATTGTGAAAATTTCCCCAAACTATGAACTTAAATTTACCCTCATGACTGTGATGCTGGGTCGCCATGCAATAGAACTTATTTTTGACGAGCTAAATGAGTCAGCAGGTGATAATAATGGCACTCTGACTCTTCACAGGAGGGACCATCTCGTAACCATTTCCTCTGAAACTCTATTCTTGTTCTAATAAAAAAACATTGCTCATTCCATGGGGAAAATTTTATGTCTCAGGAAGATGGCATCTTAGCAAATCTTGACGTAGATAAACTTTTCATTAGAATTGGACTTCTAGATTTTTCCTTTCTAAACAAGCTCTTGGAAAGCTGATGATACTTGCTCCTCTCCCCCTCGTCCCCCTCTCCATCCCCCCCATCTTACCTCCTTCCCTTCCCCACAGCACCTGTATATATGTATATATGTTTGTACATATTTATTACTCTATTCATTTATTTTACTTGTACAGATCTATTCTATTTATTTTATTTTGTTAGTATGTTTGGTTTTGTTCTCTGTCTCCCCCTTTTAGACTGTGAGCCCACTGTTGGGTAGGGACTGTCTCTATATGTTGCCAACCTGTACTTCCCAAGCGCTTAGTACAGTGCTCTGCACACAGTAAGCGCTCAATAAATACGATTGATTGATTGATTAATTGATTGCTGTTTTGTTCGGAGATAGTTAGTAGCCACTAAGTGTTTCAACATCAGTCTCCAGAAGGCAAACTGCCAGGTTTTTCAAGCTGCCTGAGATTTCAGTTGAGTGAATTTGGCAGAAGCCTTTGGAAGAGAGTTACCAGTAATTCCACATTAGAAATATACAGTCTCCTAAGTGCTCAGTACAGTGCTCGACCCATTGTGAGCACTGAATAAGTACTATTGGAGCACAGTTCACCAATTCCAATCTATTTAGTTTACCTGAATATGAGTCTTCTGTTTGGTTCACGTGAGGTGGTTATTTTTCCTCCTGATTATGAGTTGTCTTAAGACACTAAGCCTGATGATGGAATATCTTAACCCTTGAACAGAGTTACGGGAATGTCTCTAAATAGAATTCTGCTTTGAAAACTCTAGATTTTACAATGACAAAGTTAGTGGAAGCCTCTCCTACGGAGCATTAACTGATCCTATGCTTCATGTGAAACGATTATTTCACATTGTGAAAATATTCATAGCGGACATATATAGAGAAGGCCATAGTTGGCGTGTGAAGATAACAACCGATCGAACAATGGTATTTATTGAGCACTTATTTTGTGCAGAGCACTGTACAAAGTGCTTGGGAGAGTATGGTAGTGTTGGTAGATAGGATTCCTGCCTTCAAGGATCTTACAATCTAGTGGAGGATCTCCCGAATAACAGGGACAGTGAGATCACTGCATGTTTATGGATGTGACTGAAAGACTGTAACGCTACTGACATCCCATTCCACACAGCGTGCCTTTTAAAATAGACTTTTGCTGGGCTGAAACACACATTATTGGCCATACCAGGGCTGTTTTCTAATCGATCTCTTGGAATCCCGATCTTCGTGATGATTAGAGAAGCAGCGCGGCTCAGTGGAAAGAACACAGGCTTTGGAGTCAGAGGTCATGGGTTCAAATTCCGGCTCCGCCAACTGTCAGCTGTGTGACTTTGGGCAAGTCACTTAACTTCTCTGTGCCTCAGTTACCTCATCTGTAAAATGGGGATTAAAACTGTGAGCCCCCTGTGGGACAACCTGATCACCTTGTAACCTCCCCAGCGCTTAGAACAGTGCTTTGCACATAGTGAGCGCTTAACAAATACTATCATCATCATCATTATTATTATTATTGCTGATGTTCGGGTTCCGCTACTTGGAACTTCACAGGCATCATTTTCTGCAGGCGAGTTCCTGTGTTACTACGTGAATCATGCAGTGGGCATTGGGGAGAAACACCTACCATGAGGGGGACGGACCCTGGTTATTACCAAGGTCACTGAATGATTTTTCACTTATTTTTAGGATGTTTGAATGCTGCTCATGGAGGGATTCTGCCCCCAGGACTTGAACCATTGGAAAGGGCCCAGAAATGGAAGAGGCCCTGTGAAGTCTTTCCTAGATACCTTTAGTCCTGTCACTCACTGTGTCATCCTTTGTGTCCCTGTGCTAAACTTCTAGGTTTACCTGATAGTAATTATAAAATATATTCGCCCTGTGAAGTCTTTCCTAGGTACCTTTAGTCCTGTCGTTCACTGTGTCATCCTTTGTGTCCCTGTGCTAAACTTCTAGGTTTACCTGATAGTAATTATAAAATATATTCGCCCTGTGAAGTCTTTCCTAGGTACCTTCAGTCCTGTCGTTCACTGTGTCATCCTTTGTGTCCCTGTGCTCAACTTCTAGGTTTACCTGATAGTAATTATAAAATATACTCACCCTGTGAAGTCTTTCCTAGGTACCTTTAGTCCTGTCACTCACTGTGTCATCCTTTGTGTCCCTGTGCTCAACTTCTAGGTTTACCTGATAGTAATTATAAAATATATTCATTGAATACTTTCTGGGGGGCAACCCATTTTATTAACTGCTTAGGATCTAGACAAATTGAAAGACGATGCTTGCCCACATCCTGCCTCTGGCCTGGAACTCCCTCCCTCCTCATTATCTGACAGACAATTATGCTCCCCCCTATTCAAAGCCTTATTGAATCAATCAATCAATCAATCAATCGTATTTATTCAGCGCTTACTATGTGCAGAGCACTGTACTAAGCGCTTGGGAAGTACAAATTGGCAACACATAGAGACAGTCCCTATCCAACAGTGGGCTCACAGTCTAAAAGGGGGAGACAGAGAACAGAACCAAACATACCAACAAAATAAAATAAATAGGATAGAAATGTACAAGTAAAATAAATAAATAAATAAATAAATAGAGTAATAAATATGTACAACCATATATACATATATACAGGTGCTGTGGGGAAGGGAAGGAGGTAAGATGGGGGGATGGCCTTCCCTGACTAGGCCCTTCCTTCCTCTTCTCCCACTCCCCGCTGCGTCTCCTCGACTTGTTCCCTTTATTCATCCCCCTTCCCAGCCCCACTGCATTTAGGTACATATCAATCAATCAACCAATCAATTGTATTTATTGAGCGCTTACTGTGTGCAGAGCACTGTACTAAGCTCTTGGGAAGTACAAGCTGGCAACATATAGAGACAGTCCCTACCCAACAGCGGGCTCACAGTCTAGAAGGGGGAGACGGAGAACAAAACCAAACATACTAACAAAATAAAAGAAATAGAATAGATAGGTACAAGTAAAATAAATAAATGAATAGAGTAATAAATATGTACAACCATATATACAGGTGCTGTGGGGAAGGGAAGGAGGTAAGATGCAGGGGATGGAGAGGGGGGCGAGGGGGAGAGGAAGGAAGGGGCTCAGTCTGGGAAGGCCTCCTGGAGGAGATGAGCCCTTACATCTGACATTTATTTATTTATATTAATCTCTGTCTCCCCCTCAGGATCGTAAACCTCACTGTGGGCAGGGAAGGCGTCTGTTATATTGTACTCTCCCGTGCATTCAGTACAGTGCTCTGCACACAGTAAGCACTCAATAAATACAATTGACTGACTATCCATGCATGCAGATGTGGCTGGAAAGATCTATAGGGTTTCATCACAACTTCCCACATTGTTTGTCTTGTCTTGACTTATGCTGTGGAGTCAACTCTGACCCATAACAACTCCACAAATACATCTCCCCCAGAAAATGCCCTGCTTGTAAGTAAGGTTAATTCCCTGTTGCACTAATGAGTTTGCCCCACAATGGGCCTTCCTCTACTTTCAGTTTGCCACTTTAAGTCCCAGTCTTACAAAGCTTCAACTCGTAAAGAGCAAAACCCTCTCCCAATTTTGGCTTTCCAGGTGTCCCTGCCTGTTGTCCTAGTAGACTGTATGCAGGGATCACATCGACCAACTCTTGTATTGTACTTTCCCAAGCACGTAGAACAGTGCTCTGCATACAGTAAGCGATCAAAGCTGGACAGTGAAAAAACAGGTTAGGAAGAACATCGATTCTTTTGAAATGTGGTGTTGGAGAATGTGTTTGTGAATACCATGGACTGCCCGAAAAACAGATAATAAATGGATCGTGGAGCAAATTAAACCAAAGTATCCTTTGGAAGGCCAAGTGACTCGACTTGGGTTAGCATATTTTGGATACGTAATCAGGGGGACTGATTCTCTGGAGAAGACACTAATGCAAGGAAAAGTCCAGAAAAACGTGGGAGAGGCAGATCAGCAGCTAGATGGATACAGACCGTAACAACGATAACAGAAGAATCATTAGAAAGGTTGTGGATTATGGCAGAGGACTGGACGTTCTGGAGAAAGTATATCCATGGAGTCGCTATGAATTGGAAATGACTTGACGGCAAATAATAATAAATAATAATAATAATAATAATAATAATAATAATAATAAATATTGCTGCAGTGATCTATAGATCACTGATTTTTAGACTGAGCCCACTATTGGGTAGGGACTGTCTCTATATGTTGCCAACTTGTACTTCCCAAGCGCTTAGTACAGTGCTCTGCACACAGTAAGCGCTCAATAAATACGATTGATGATGATGACAATCTCCCAACAGTCCACTGCTACGTTGCCTTTATTTTTGGTTTCAATTTTTTTACGGTGTTTTCTAAGCGCTTACTATGTGTCAAGCACTATTTTAAGCACTGGGGTAGATACAAGTTGATCGGGTCAGAAACAGCCCTTGTCCCACGTGGGACTCATAGTCTAAGCAGGAGAGAGAACAGGTATTGAATCCCCATTGTCTGCTGTGTGACCTCGGGCAAATCACTTAACTTCTCTGTACCTCAGTTATCCCATCCGTTAAACGGGGATTAAAAGTGTGAGTGCCATGTGGGACAACCTTAGCGCTTAGACAACAATCAGCGCTTAGAACAGTGCTCGGCACATAGTAAGCGCTTAACAAATGCCATTATTATTATTAACTTGATTACCCCGTATCTACCCCAGAGCTTAGAACAGTGCTTGGCACATAGTGAGCGCTTAACAAACACCGTAGTTATTTTGCAGCTTAGGAAACGGATGCACAGAGAAGTCAAGTGACTTGCCCAAGTTCACACAGCAGGCAAGTGGCACAGCTGGGACTAAAACCCGGGTCCTCTGACTCTCAAGCCTGGGCTTTATCCACTAGGCCATGCTGCTTCTCACCTTGTATGCGACTTGGCTTCGCCATGTCTTTAAAATGTTTCTTCTTCATGTTACGGAGCTTGATGCCCTGCTATCGCCACATTCTTGCGTCACCCAAAGTGCCCGTTGATTAGACTGAGGCTCCATAATGGGTCGGTGCCCTTTGCTCTATGATGCCCATTTACTGTCTTGATGCCTGTCTCCCCCCTTCTAGACTATGAGCCAATTGTGGGCAGGGATTGTCATTATTTCTTGCTGAATTGGAATTTCCCAGTGCTTACTACAGTGCTCTGCACACAGTAAGCACTCACTAAATACGATTGAATGAATGAATGAATAAAGGCTGTTATCCATAGTTTGAACTAAGCAAGATGTTGAGTGCTCTGGGATTGAGGGAGTCAGGTGTGATGGTGTTTGTTGAGCCCTTACTATGTGCCAAGCGCTGCTCTAAGCTCTGGGGTGGATACCCGGTGATTGGGTTGTCCCTCGTGGGGCTCACAGTTTTAGACGCTATTTTACAGATGAGGGAACTGAGGCACAGAGAAATGAAGTGACTTGCCCAAGGCCACACAGCGGACAAGTGGCAGGGCGTGATTAGAACCCATGGCCTTCTGCCTCACAGGTCTGTACTCTAACTCTTTTCCCCTTCTCCCCCTCTCCATACCCCCCAGCCTTACCTCCTTCCCTTCCCCACAGCACCTGTATATATGGATATATGTTTGTACGTATTTATTACTCTATTTATTTATTTTACTTGTACATATTCTGTTTATTTTATTTTGTTAGCATGTTTTGTTTTATTCTCTGTCTCCCCCTTCTAGACTGTGAGCCCACTGTTGGGTAGGGACCGTCTCTAGATGTTGCCAACTTGGACTTCCCAAGCGCTTAGTACAGTGCTCTGCACACAGTAAGCGCTCAATAAATGTGATTGAATGAATGAATGAATGAAGCTATCATCCAGGCGAGATTCTTCAAGATGATATTCCCCTCAGGTGCTTTTTAATAGCTACTGTTCAATCCACGTTCGAGTTGAGGAGCGGTGGTGTCAGAGCACGAGCCTAGGAGTCAGAAGGGCCTGGGTTCTAATCCCGGCTCTGCCACTTGTCTGCCTTGGGCAAATCGTTTCGCTTCTCTGTGCCTCAGTTCTCTCATCTGTAGAATGGGGATTAAGACTGTGAGTCCTACGGGGGACAGCAACTGTGTCATCATCATCATCATCAACCGTATTTATTGAGCGCTTACTGTGTGCAGAGCACTGTACTAAGCGCTTGGGAAGTACAAGTTGGCAACATATAGAGACAGTCCCTACCCAACAGCGGGCTCACAGTCTAAAAGGGGGAGACAGAGAACAAAACCAAACATACTAACAAAATAAAATAGAATAGATATGTACAATTAAAATAAATAAATTAATAGAGTAATAAATATGTACAAACATATATACATATATACAGGGTAGCTTGGCTCAGTGGGAAGAGCCCGGGCTTTGGAGTCAGTGGTCATGGGTTCAAACCCCAGCTCCGCTAATTGTCAGCTTTGTGACTTTGGGCGAGTCAATTAACTTCTCTGGGCCTCAGTTACCTAATCTGTAAAACAGGGATTGACTGTGAGCCCCCCATGGGACAACCTGATCACTTTGTAACCTCCCCAGCGCTTAGAACAGTGCTTTGCACATAGTAAGTGCTTAATAAATGCCATTATTATCATTATTATTATCTAGCCCAGTGCCTGGCACATAGTAAGCACTTAACAAATACCATTAAACAAAAAATAGCTGGAATTACTATGTCGCCCAATGTGCGGAAGAGGGTGACTGGACTTTCTATCAAGCTAGGGAGGAAGGAACCCAGACCGACTGTAGAGGCATGTGTGCTTTCCTCCAAAACTGAAATGTGTGTGGGTGAAGGTGGAGTTTACCCTCCTGGCTGAGGGGCGGCCCCAGTCTGGGCCGCCGCAGCCGGGGCTCTCCTAGCTCCTTTTATTTTTTTTTAATGGCATTTATTAAGCGCTTACTATGTACAAAGCACTGTTCTAAGCTCTGGGGAGGTTACAAGGTGATCAGGTTGTCCCACGGGGGGCTCACAGTCTTAATCCCCGTTTTACAGATGAGGTCACTGAGGCCCAGAGAAGTTAAGTGACTTGCCCAAAGTCACAGAGCTGACAAGTGGCGGAGCCAGGATTTGAACCCATGACCTCTGACTCCAAAGCCCAGGCTCTTTTCCGCTGAACCACGCTGCTTCTCTACTGCCCGAGGTCCACTGGTCAGCCGGGAGCGTGGAAACCACTGCGGAAGGGGAGGGAGCCAGATCTGGCAGAGAGCCACCGATTCATTCATTTATTCAATCGTATTTATTGAGTGCTTACTGTGTACAGAGCACTGTACTACTACTAATAATAATGATGGCATTTGTTAAGCATTTACTATGTGCAAAGCCCTGTTCTAAGCGCTGCGGGGGGGGGGGGTACAAGGTGATCAAGTTGTCCCACGTGGGGCTCACAGTTTTAATCCCCATTTTACAGATGAGGTTACTGAGGCTCAGAGAAGTTAAGTGACTTGCCTAAGGTCACACAGCAGACATGTGGCAGATCTGGGATTCAAACCCATGACCTCTGACGCCAAAGCCCATGCTCTTTCCACTGAGCCACGCTACTTCTCGCTTGGGAAGTAAAAGTTGGCAACATATAGAGACGGTCCCTACCCAACAGTGGGCTCACAGTCTAGAAGGGGGAGGCAGAGAACACAACAAAACATATTAACAAAAGAAAATAGAATATGTACAAGTCAAATAAATAGAGTAATAAATACGTACAAACATATATACATATATACAGGTGCTGTGGGGAAGGGAAGGAGGTAAGGCGGGGGGGATGGAGAGGGGGAGGAGAGGGAGAGGAAGGAGGGGGCCCAGTGTGGGAAGGCCTCCTGGAGGAGGTGAGCTCTCAGTAGGGCCTTGAAGGGAGGAAGAGAGCTAGCTTAGCCGATGCTACCGCCGCCTCGCAAAAGCAGCGGGAGAGTTAATGCTGCCTGAAGTCCACCTCCCCACTTGTCAGACTGGAGCACGGAAAGCAGGAGAGAAAACTTGTCAGAAGCCTCGTGTTTGTTTCCTTTTTGTTGAGGTGGGAGCGATTCCCAGACCGGGAAGTGCTGGGAGCTGCATGTCAGACTGTGTCACGGGCCAAGGGGAGGTGGCACCTTGAGTAGGGTCCCATGTGCAGGTGGGCACTAGGCCGCTGTCGGATTGTCTCAAATGACTGGGAGGGTGTGGGGGGAGGTAGTGCCATATTGGGCTGGAGTGGATAGAGCGCGGGCCTGGGATTCAGAAGGACCCCTCACATCCAAGCCATGACCAAAACCTGCCGTTCTCAGCTCCACAACATTGCCAAGATCCGCCCTTTCCTCTCCATCCCAACCGCTACCCTGCTCATTCAAGCTCTCATCCTATCCCGTCTGGACTACTGCATCGGCCTTCTCTCTGATCTCCCATCCTCGTGTCTCTCTCCACTTCAATCCATACTTCATGCTGCTGCCCGGATTGTCTTTGTCCAGAAACGCTCTGGGCATATCACTCCCCTCCTCAAAAATCTCCAGTGGCTACCAATCAATCTGCGCATCAGGCAGAAACTCCTCACCCTGGGCTACAAGGCTGTCCATCACCTCACCCCCTCCTACCTCACCTCCCTTCTCTCCTTCTCCAGCCCAGCCCGCACCCTCCGCTCGTCCACCGCTGATCTCCTCACCGTACCTCGCTCTCACCTGTCCCGCCATCGACCCCCGGCCCACGTCATCCCCCGGGCCTGGAATGCCCTCCCTCTGCCCATCCTCCAAGCTAGCTCGCTTCCTCCCTTCAAGGCCCTGCTGAGAGCTCACCTCCTCCAGGAGGCCTTCCCAGACTGAGCCCCTTCCTTCCTCTCCCCCTCGTCCCCCTCTCCATCCCCCCCTTCTTACCTCCTTCCCTACAGCACCTGTATATATGTATATATGTTTGTACATATTTTTTACTCTATTTATTTATTTATTTTATTTGTACATATCTATTCTATTTATTTTATTTTGTTAGTATGTTTGGTTTTGTTCTCTGTCTCCCCCTTTTAGACTGTGAGCCCACTGTTGGGTAGGGACTGTCTCTATATGTTGCCAATTTGTACTTCCCAAGCGCTTAGTACAGTGCTCTGCACATAGTAAGCGCTCAATAAATACGATTGATGATGATGATGATGATGACTTGGGTTCTAATCTTCTTGTACATATTTACTATTCTATTTATTTTGTTAATGATGTGCATTTAGCTTTCATTCTGTTTGTTCTAACGACTTGACACCTGTCCACATGTTTCGTTTTGTTGTCTGCCTCCCCCTTCTAGGCTGCGAGCCAGTTGGGTAGGGACCGTCTCTATATGTTGCTAACTTGTACATCCCAAGAGCTTAGTACAGTGTGCTGCACACAGTAAGCGCTCAATAAATATGACTGACTGACTGAATGAATAATCCCAGCTCTGCCACGTGTTTTCTGGGTGACCTTGGGCAAATCGCTTCACTCCTCTGGGCCTCAGTTACCTCATCTGTAAAACGGGGATTAAGAGTGGGAGCCCCAAGTGGGACAGGGACTGCGTCTAACCTGATTAACTTGTATCTAGAACGGAGCTTAGCACACAGCGCTTAACATGTACCATAATTATTATTATTTGCCTCAAGATTGGTAGAAGTGATAGGAGGCCCAGAAAACTGTGGAATTGAACTGAACATCTCTTATGCCAATCAGATCTCCATCACAGACTCCATTTCGATTCCATTGTCTAGATTTTATCCATGCATCACTGTGGATTCAAATCCCGGCTCCGCCAATTGTCAGCTGTGTGACTTTGGGCAAGTCCCTTAACTTCTCTGTGCCTCAGTTCCCTCATCTGTAAAATGGGGATTAAGACTGTGAGCCCCCCGGGGGACAACCTGATCACCTTGTAACCTCCCCAGCGCTTAGAACAGTGCTTTGCACATAGTAAGCGCTTAATAAATGCCATTATTATTATTATTATTATTATTATTATTATTATTATTATTATTATTATCACTGGACAACGGACACATTCCCTGCTCGTGAGGAGCAGGCGGTCTGCTGGAGGGAATTACCTGATATCAGGGGATGGGGTGAGTATTTATCTGTAGAGAAGGAAAGCCTCAGCAGTTTCTCTTCCTGGTGTGGACCCCACTGGTCCTTTTTAGGTAGAGGCCACCCTATTTCTGGGCCTCTCTGCAGAAACTTCCAGAATATACTACCTGGGGGAAATAATTAGAACAAAGATGGAATTGTGCCAGCCTGAAGTGTAGCAGACATTTTCTCCTCGCAGAGGTTTTTGAAGTGCCTACTGCACTAAAATAGAGAAAAGGAGAACACATTGTTCCCTTTCTTGGTCTGATTAGGAAGCAAACCGGAGAGAATGAGGATGAATCACGGAAGCATCATGGCCTCAGTGGAAAGAGCATGGGCCTGAGGGTCAGAGGACCTGGGTTCTAATTCCAGCTCGGCCACTTGTCTACTGTGTGACCTTGGGGAAGTCACTCAAATTCTCTGTGCCTCAATGACCTCATCTGTAAAATGATGATGATGATGATGAAGGCATTTGTTAAGCGCTTACTATGTGCAAAGCACTGTTCTAAGCGCTGGGGGGGATACAAGGCGATCAGGTTGTCCCACGTGGGGCTCACAGTCTTCATTCCCATTTTGCAGTTGAGAGAACTGAGGCTCAGAGAAGTCAAGTGACTCACCCAAGGTCACACAGCAGACGCGTGGCGGAGCCGGGATTCGAACCCATGACCTCTGACTCCAAAGCCCGGGCTCTTTCCACTGAGCCACGCTGCCGTCATGGGGGTTAAGACTGTGAGCCCCACGTGGGGCAGCGCCTGTGTCCAATCTGATTAGTTTGTATCTATCCTAGCACTTAGTACAGTTTCTGAAACATAGTAAGTGCTTAACAAATACCGTAAAAAAGAAGAATCTAGCAGCTTGGCCTAGAAGATAGCACAAGCCAATGAGTCAGAAGGACCTGGGTTCTTCTCCTGGCTCTGCTACTTGTCTGCTGTGTGACCTTGGGCAAGGCACTTAATTTCTCTGTGCCTCAGTTACCTCATCTGTAAAATGGGGATCAAGATTGTGAGCCCCATGTGGGACAGGGACTGTGTCCAACCTGATTAGCTGGTATCTACCTCAGCACTTAGAACAGTACTTGACAAATGGGACAGGGACTGGGTCCAACTTGATTAGCTTGTATCTACCCCAGCGCTTAGAACAGCGCTTAACACATAGTAAGCAATAAACAAATACCATTAAAATAATGATATCAATATATGATATAATAATGGGTAGGGATTCTCTCTGTTGCCAAATTGTACTTTCCAAGCGCTTAAGTACAGTGCTCTGCACACAGTAAGCGCTCAATAAATACGATTGAATGAATGAATGAATAATGATATGATGTAATATAATAATGATATGGAGTAATACTGATAATAATAACTTTCAATCAAGATAGAAGTACTAAGTGAGACAGAAGTACACATCTGTTCAATTCTAATAGATTTTGGGTTAAACAATCATGGCCACAGTCATTAAGTCAAAATAAAATAGACCTAAATGTTTGGTGCAAACATTTTCCTATTCTGCTTCATTTAGAAATCCCAAATCCCACCACATCTCAAGAAGTTTTGACAAC
The DNA here is from genome assembly GCF_015852505.1 of Tachyglossus aculeatus. Classification (NCBI taxonomy): domain Eukaryota; kingdom Metazoa; phylum Chordata; class Mammalia; order Monotremata; family Tachyglossidae; genus Tachyglossus; species Tachyglossus aculeatus. The sequence goes on along the minus strand of NC_052086.1, from coordinate 18,379,228 downwards.
TCTGGTAAACAACAGGATGTACTGAAAATGACTCTACCATGGTTTGGGTCCAAGGCTTTCCTCCTAGGGGGTTAATGACTCCACAAGCTCCTCTCCTTCCTAGAGTGTATTTCAGAATATTCCAGGCAACTGGTGTGAAGGGCATACTTCTTTAAACCAGAGAGTACAAACTTATGGGGGACTGACTTAATAATACATTTTTTTTAATGATCATCATCATCATCATCAATCGTATTTATTGAGCGCTTACTGTGTGCAGAGCACTGTACTAAGCGCTTGGGAAGTACAATTTGGCAACATATAGAGACAGTCCCTACCCAATAGTGGGCTCACAGTCTGAAAGGGGGAGACAGAGAACAAAACCAAACATACTAACAAAATAAAATAAATAGAATAGATATGTACAAGTAAAATAAATAGATAAATGGTCTTTGTTAAAGACTTACTATGTGTCAAACTATGTTCTAAGCTCTGGGGAAGATGCAAGATAACAGGCTTGGAAACAGTCCCTGTCCCATCTGAGGCTTTCTGTCTAAGTAATAACAACAATAATAATGATGGCATTTATTAAGTGTTTTTTATGTGCAAAGCGCACTGGGGAGGTTACACGGTGATCAGGATGTCCCACGGGGGGCTCACAGTCTTAATCTCCATTTTACAGATGAGGGAACTGAGGCCCAGAGAAGTTAAGTGACTTGCCCAAAGTCACACAGCTGACAATTGGCGGAGCTGGGATTTGCATCCATGCTCTTTCCACTGAGCCACTGAGCCAAGCTGCTTCTCTACATAGAAGGGAGAACTGGCGAACTGAGGCATAGAGAAGTTAAGTGACTTACCCAAGGTCACACAGCAAGCAGTTGGCAGGGCTGGGATTAGAACAAAGATCCTCTTATTCCCAGGCCCGAGCTCTTTCCACTCCACCTTGCTGCTTCTCATACTTGTTTGACACGGTTTGAAAATCCACAAGGAGGTACATGGGTGGAAGGTGCGATAAAATGTGCGTGCAGCACGTCCTGACAAGATTTCTCCTGTAGCAGCTGCCATGTCATTAGGAAGGAACTGCTTAAAGTATAAGCCAAATAAAAATCTTTAAGTTTTCTGCATCCTTGATTTCTAAGATCCTGGTTTCCTTTTCAGAATAACTTTTCCCTGCAGAACTAAATGTGGCGGGAAAGCCTTGTCTGTCAATCAATCAGTCGTATTTATTGAGCGCTTACTGTGTGCAGAGCACTGTACTAAGCGCTTAAGTCTGTCTTTTCCATGGAGCTGCCAGAAAATGCGTGAGATTCCAAATTTAAATAGCATTTGCCTGGGGAGTGAGTGCCACTTTACATGGCTAGATTAGCGTGTCTGAAAACTAAGATGGCACCAGTGTCGTGCAGAGTTTGAACAAACAGCATGCCATAAACAGTGGAAGAGAAAGTAACCTCGCTGAATTTTTCGCTGTTCGGTGGGATAGGTCTTTCCCCAACTTCCCTGCTGTGATGGCGGGTGAAGGAGGAAGGTGTCCCTCTGCCTCCCTAAAATCAACCAGCCAAGCAATCAATGGTATTTATTGCGTACCCACTAGTAGTTAGCAGAGTATAATGAAATGGAGTAAGTAATAATAGTAGTAATAATTATAACTGCGCTATATGTGCAATTACTATGTGCCAAGCACTGTACTGAGCGCTGGGGTCTTCTAGACTGTGAGCCCACTGTTGGGTAGGGACCATCTCTATATGTTGCCAACCTGTACTTTCCAAGTGCTTAGTGCAGTGCTCTGCACACAGTAAGTGCTCAATAAATACAATTGATTGATTGATTGATGGGGTGGATACAAGGAAATGTGGTTGGACACAGGCCCTGTCCCACGTGAGGCTCACAGTCTTAATCCCCATTTTACAGATGAGGTAACTGAGGCCCAGACAAGTGAAGTGACTTTCATTCATTCATTCAATCGTATTTATTGAGCACTTACTGTGTGCAGAGCACTGTACTAAGCACTTGGGAAGTACAAGTTGGACTTGCCCAAGTTCCCTCAGCAGACAAGCGACAGAGCTGGGATTAAAACCCAGTTCCTTCTGACTCACAGGCCCAAACTCTATCCACTAGGCCACAGAAGGAGTTTATGGACTAGGAGACAGACATTGCAATATATTACAAATAGATATGTATTAAGTGCTGTGAGCATGGGGTGAAAATCAAAGTGCTTAAGGTTACAGACCCAAGTGCAGGTGACACAAAAGGGAGGGTAAATAGGGAAAGGGAGGGCTTAGTCATCATCATCAATCGTATTTTGTCCCAGAGTCCCAGAAGGCCTCTTGGAAAAGATGTGATTTTAGGTGGAAAAGAGATGAGATTTTACTTTGAAGATACGGGGAGGGGACGTCTGTCAGATATAAAGGGGGAGGGAGTTCCAGGCCAAAGGGAGGACATGGTCAAGGGGTCAGCGAGGAGACGGAGGTACAGTGAATAATTTGGGGTTAGAGGAGCAAAGTGTGAAGGCTGGATTTTTGTAGGGACTCAGCAAGATAAAAGAGGAGAAGGAACACTGATTAAGTGTCTTAATGGCAGTGGTAAGAAGTTTCTCGCCCATGTGGAGATGGCTAGGCCCCCATTGGAGGTTGTTGAGGAGAGGGGAGATGTGAACTGAGTGGTTTTTGTGTTTAGAAAAGTGATCCAGGCAGCAGGGTAGAGGAGAGGGAAGGGACAAGAGGCTGGGAAATCAGCAAGGAGGATGATGCAGTAGTTAAGGTGGGATATGGTAAGAGCTTGGATCAATGAGATAGCAGTTTGGGTGGAAAGAAAGGGTAAATTCTAATCAATCAGTAGTATTTATTGAGTACTTAGGGTGTGCAGAGCACTGTACTAAGTGCTTCAGAGAGTACAACAGATATGGTAAACGCATTCTGTGCCCACCAGGAGCTTATGGTCTAGATGGGGGAGACAGACATTAAATTTAATTATGGATAAGTACAAAAGATGGGTGGGGTGAATATTTAGTGCTTAAAAGGAATGGATCCATGTGCTTAGGCAATGCAGAAGGGAGGGGACATGAGGGCTTAGCCAGGGAAGGCTTCTTGGAGGAGATGTGATTTTAGTAGGACTTTGAAAGTGGGGAGAGTGGTGGTCTGTTGTATATGAAGGGGAAGGGATTTCCAGGCTGGAGGGAGGAAATGGGAAAGGGATCGTCAGCAAAATAGACGAGATCTAGGTACAGTGAGCAGGTAGGTTTCGGAGGAGCAAAGCGTGCAGGCTGGCGTTAGAGGAGCAAAGCATGTGGGTTGGATTGCAGTAGGAAATCAGTGAGGTAAGAAAGGAGAGGGTGAGATGAGTGCTTTACAGGAGTCTCTGATGTGGAGGCAGATGGGCAACCGCTGGAGGTTTATGAGGAGTGGGATGTGAACTGGACAGTATTTTAGAAAAATGATCTGGGCAACAGAGTGAAGTAAGAACTGGAGTGGGGAGAAGCAGGAAGCAGGGAGGTCAGCGAGGAAGCCAACAGAGTAATCAAGGCATGATACGATAAGGGTTCGCGGTATTGAGAGAGTAGAACTGACAGGATTTGGTAACAGACAGAATATGTGGGTTGAGTGAGGGAGATGAGTTGAGCATAATGCCAAGGTTATGCGCTCGTGAGGCAGAGAGGAGAGTGATGCAGTTATGGGAAAGTGTGGAGGAGGACAGGGTTTGGGTGGGAAATTGAAACCCAACATTCATTTTCACCATTTAAGATGGGCAGAATGTGACACCTTCAGCCGAATGGACTAAACAGACCTACTTAAAAAAAACAGATGTTATTCCCATTTTTCATTTTAGGGATTATCTAATCTGACCCTCTGCAAGGAAGAAATAACAGTAGGTGATATTCAAATATGTTTGCTCAGTATAACCAAACCATCCTTAAGCTTTAAGGTTTAGAAGGGCGATGGAAGGTCTTGGTATAATCATTCATCTCTGAATAGCTGTCCATGCCCCAATTATATCTGCTTTCTCATCCCCACTTCACTGAACTGACACCTCGATGGCTTTTAAAAGGGTGTGCTCTACAATCACCACGATCCAGTCCACAATTGAAATAAAGATTGGAACTGAGAGCATGGATCTACGGTACAGTAGTAAGCTTGATTAGCTATGAAACCCGGGGGCCCCTGAGAAAGTCAATCAGCCAACCCCGATGACATTGTAAAAAGGAAATTGTGTAGCAGTCTGTTATCTACAGTGCTGATTTTATGCTTTGTTTTTTACTGAGTAATGAGCCCTGTTTTCCGCATGAGCAGTGACAGATGTGGGCTGCTCCGAAGTAGTTGCTGAGGGATATAGTTTGCGTGGAGATCAAACAGCTTGGAAATGGGAGGCGTCGCCTACTACTGCTATTACATGGAGGGTGTAATTCCGAGCAGGGTAGTAATAACCTCAAGCTTGACTGCAGAGTAAAGCAGCAAGAGTTGTTTACCCAAGATAACAGTCTGAAGGCACATCATTTCTGCCCCTAATATTCCTGTAAATCAGAATTCTTAAACCTGTCTGAAAAACCCTGGATAATCATCTCCTGATATTTACCATAAGTCCTTTTCTTTTCCTTTTCCCTTGAATTTTGTTTTTCTTGATTTCCCTCTTAGCACTGTAGAGATGCCCATTTATTTATTTTTGGTGAAAGCTTCTAATTATTTTTTAACAATTGCTGTCTCATGACTCGGTCAAGGGCTAGCGTTGAAATTTAGTGATTCACCCTTCAGAAGATTCTAGTGATTTGTTTTGTGATGTTTCACTTTTGTCAAGATTCCCCAACCCGACCATGCTCTGTGGGAGGTGAATCACACATATCCCAGGAACAGAAAGCTTTATGTGCTACTGAAGCAACACGACGGTATCCTGCCCTGGCGGGAATAGTGTTGTTTTGGATTTAACATGTCAGAAACACAACTTCTCACCCTCTCACCCAAGCCTTGTCCTCTCTTTCCCAGCACCACAGAGAACATCACTATCCTCCCTGCCTCACAGGCACGTCGGCTTGGCATTGTGCTCAACTCTTCTCCCTCTTTCAACCCGTGTATTCCGTCTGTTACCACATCGTTCATTCATTCATTTATTCAGTCATGTTTATTGAGCACTTAGTGTGTGCAGAGCACTGTATTGAGAGCTTGGGAGGGTACAGTAAGCACTTGGGAGAGTACAATCCTGTTGGCTCTACCTTCACAACACCTCTAGAATCTGCCCCTTCTTCTCTCCATTCAAACTGCTACTAGGCTGAACCAAGCAAATAGCATATCCCGCCTTGACTACTGCATTCATTCAGTCGTTCAGTTGTATTTATTGAGCGCTTACTGTGTGTACTGTATTGTACTCTCCCAAGGGCTTTAAAGCACTCAATCAGCTCTTTCCCTTCTACCTTGCCTCACTGCAGCCCACCCCTCACATTTCACTCCTCTAGCACCAGCCTATTCCCTGTGCTCCAATCTCATCTATCATCCAACCTGTACTTCCCAAGTGCTTAGTACAGTTCTCTGCACACAGTAAGCGCTCAATAAATACGACTGATTGATTGATTGATTGATCTATCACTCTCCCGACACCCTCCCTCTGGCCTAGACCTCCCTCCCCCTCCATATGCACCAGACCATCCCTCTCCCCACTTTCGAAGCCTTACTAAGGTCACATCTCCTTCAAGAGGCCTTCCTCACTGATTAGATTAGATATTAAATGGAACCTCTCCTTCCTGTGTCATCTAGGCACTTGGGTCTGTGATCTTTGGGCATTTGATATTTGAGAGAAAGCAGCAAGTGAGGAGGTTATGTTGGCCGGAAGAATTTCAGAGTCGGTGAGGGTAGAGAGGTTGTACAGTGACTAGAGCTGAAGAGATGGAGCCTGTGTCCAAGTTGGTAAGTGGGTGAGGTGAGATGGAGCAAGAGAACACTTCTTTCTCAAGTGAATGTGTGGAATTTGTCCTGGTTGGGTCAAACGTATCTACTGAGAGCATACTGCGTGCAGAGCACTGTACTGTGTGCTTGGGAGAGTACAATATAACAACGTAACAGACACATTCCCTGCTCACAATGACCTTACAGTCTAGAAGGCGGAGACAGACATTAGTATAAATACATAAATTACAGATATGTACATAAGTCCTGTTGGGCTGAGGGGGGGGGTGAAAGGGAGCAAATCAGGGTGATGCAGAAGGGAGTGGGAGAATGGAAAAGAGGGCTTAGTCAGGGAAGACGTCCTGGAGGAGATGTGCCTCCAATATGACTTTGACGGTTGAAATAGGTGTAAGGGGGGTCTGGTTCGAACCACACCGATGGAGGGTTGAAGAAGCACATATAATAGTGTAAGCACCCTCTAAACTGTGAGCTCCCTGTGGGCAGGGAATGCATCTGTTTATTGTTGTGTTGTACTCTCCCAAGCGCTTAGTATAGTGCTCGCTCACAGTAAGCGCTCAGTAAATACGATTGACTCACTGACTGATAAATTATTGGACAAGAGGTCCAAAATAGGTTTAGAGGGAGAGGCAGGGATAACAACAGGGGTTATCTCTACTAATTCTGTTACTCTCCACCAAGCAGTTGGTACGATGAATTGACTATCCCTAAACATTATTCATTTAACTGGTGATATATATTGAGAGCTTTCTATGTGGAGAGCACTGTACTAAGCTCTTGGGAAAGTAATACGGTAGAGCCCACAAGGAGCTTGCAGTCTATAGGGTGAGCCTGATGTTAAAATCAGTTATCTATTACACTCTTCCAAGTGCTTAATTCAGTGCTCTTCACAGAGTAAGTGCTCAAATACTACTGGTGGGTAGTTACTCTCTTCCAAACTGTAGTCACTTAAAGACTGTCATTTGCAAAGCTGCCCCCAGCTGAAATGACAGGATCAAGAAAGTAGATACTTTAAAAAAAAATACTTTAAAAAAATCCCTCATTGTAGGAGAAAGCCCTGTCGAAGAGAGGAATTCAAAGGGTCATAGAGATGTTGGTAAAGACTGTGAGCCCCATATGAGATAGGGACTGTGTCCAACCCAATTATCTTTTATCCTTCTACCCCAGCACTTAGCATAACGCCTGGCACCTAGTAGGCGCCTAGTGAATACCACAATTATTATGTTCAGAAGGACTCAGCCTGCTACAAGGTATTTGATGAAGACAATTACAGGCTGTCGTTAAACTTAAATTAGAGAAATTGTTCATACAGTTGGAAAGCCACTTTTGCTGTTTGCAAAACCAGCGTCTACTTCTGCAACCTCCTGCAAAGACTCATAATCATATTAGAGCTCCTCATTCAGTTAATGCTGTGATGGTGTGCTCTGAATTACTTTAACAAAGATTACACAATAGTGATGTTTAATGCTAAAATAAATAGCACATCAGGGAAGTTCACATCACTTTTCCAGAGGTTCTGGAATGGATCCTAATTTATAAAGTGTAAGTCTGTGGGAAAATGTATGCCACAGTGCAGCCATTCATGATACCAAAAATAATAATAATTTAATTATTATTATTATTATTATTATAGTATTTAAGTGCATACTATGGCTTAAACACTGTTCTAAAAATGGGGATAGATTCAGGTTAAGACACAGTCCCTGCCCCTCTTGGGGTTCATAGTCAAAGCAGGAGGGAGACAGGTATTTAACCCCTATTTCAAGGATGAGGAAACTGAGGGACAAAGACATTAAGTGACTTGCCCAAGTTCCCTCACTCAGTCAATCCATGGCATTTATTGAGAAGCAGCATGGCTCAGAGAAGCAGCGTGGCTCAGTGGAAAGAGCCCGGGCTTTGGAGTCGGAGGTCATGGGTTCAAATTCCAGCTCCGCCAACCGTCAGCTGTGTGACTCTGGGCAAGTCACTTAACTTCTCTGTGCCTCAGTTACCTCACCTGGAAAATGGGGATTAAGACTGTGAGCCCCCCGTGGGACAACCTGATCACCTTGTAACCTCCCCACCGCTTAGAACAGTGCTTTGCACATAGTAAGCGCTTAACAAATACCATCATTATTATTATTATTATTATTAATTGAGCGCTTATTTTGTGCAGAGCACTGTAAAGTAGCCTTGGGAAAATGCAATAGAGTTGGGAGATAAAATCCCTGCTCAAAAGGAGTTTACAGTCTCCAGGAAGAGACATATATTAAATTAAATTACAGATAGGAGAAATAGGAGAAATGCATTGAAATTGAAGGCCTGGGGGCAAGACAATGTCTGAGGAAGTCTAAAAAAATAGCAATACTAATTGTTATTACAACATGATAATTACACTGATTTCTACTTAATTACTGCAGCAAAAGAGCATGAAACTGGGTGTCAGGAAATGCAGTTCCAGTTCTGCCACCTGCCAGCTATGGGAGACCTTAGGCAAGTCATCCAGTGTCCCCGCACCTCAACCTTCCCATCTACAAAAGGGGGTTCTCCCTCACTCCCAAACTGTGAGGCCCGGGTGGACAGGGAACTGTTACCTGATCTAATAACGATGGCATTTGTTAAGCACTTACTATGTGCAAAGCACTGTTCTAAGCGCTAGGGGGGATACAAGGTGATCAGGTTGTCCCACGTGGGGCTCACAGTCTTAACTTGTACTTCCCAAGCGCTTAGTACAGTGCTCTGCACACAGCAAGCGCTCAGTAAATACGATTGATTGATTGATCAATCCCCATTTTACAGATGAGGTCACTGAGGCTCAGAGAAGTGAAGTGACTTGCCCAAGGTCACACAGCAGACATGTGGCGGAGCCGGGATTCGAACCCATGACCTCGGACTCCAAAGCCCGGGCTCTTTCCACTGAGCCACGCTGCTTCCCCCCGATCTGACAAACTTGTGTCTATTCCAGCCCCCAGAAAGCGCTTAATAGATATCATCACTACTATGAGTTGATTTTTATAAATTGCTGTGAGGTCAATAGTAGTCCCTTAATATAAGAATACAATTAGGAATAATTAGGGATAATTTCTATGTCAAACAATTCATGCACGATTACCCTGCATAATATTATATAAGTTCTCTGGGGGATTCAACCATTTTAAGACTTCATCTGGTCCCCTAACTGTCCACCTGTATAATAAATAATTAATTAACAAGCTCTGCAAGAAAGCAATTACGACTTTCCAAGGAGCGGCTTTGGAAGACAAATTCCCCCGAGAATTTAAGAATACTGAGGTAAACCCAAATAAAATTCCCAGGGTTCACCCAGGCAACCTTTCCTTCTTACCCAGTTGTCTCCCATCCCCACATTTTGGTAAAGGCAAAGAATTTTCTCTCACAGAAGTCCTTCAGTGGACTGGATGGTTTATTCATTTATCTGTCTGAAGGACTCTTTTGGCTCGGAGATTCTTTTGATCTGGGGCTTCCTAACCACTCTCTAGGCCATTCAGAAGCAAATAGGTTCCTCTTGATTCCAAACCATCGCTACGTGGATAACTCTCTAGTGCCTCCGACAATATGTCCAAAAGTGAACTCCTCATCTTTCCTCCCAAATCCTCTCCTTCAAGTAACTTTCCAACACAGTTGGAAACACCCTCCTCCCCATCTCACATGGCCCTAACCTTGGCGTTACCCTCTCTACTCCTCCCTTTCTTTCAAGCCTTGTATCCCCCAAATCCTTTTGGTTCTTCTTCCACAAAATTCCAGAATCTGCCCCATCCTCTCCCTCCAAAAGGCTATCACATTGATCCAGACACTCGTCATATCCTGGCTTGGCTACTGCATCAGCCTCCCCCCTGACCTCCCTCCCTGCAGTCTCTCTCCTCTCCAGCCCATTCTTCACTCTGCTGCTCAGAGCATTTCTCCAAAACATCCTGCACAAGTCTTTGGAGACTGTAAGCTCCTTGTGGGCAGAGATCAGGTCTGCCAACTCTTGTTTAATTTAATAATGGCATTTATTAAGCACTTACTATGTGCAAAGCACTGTTCTAAGTGCTGGGGGGGATACAAGGTGATCAGGTTGTCCCACGTGGGGCTCACAGTCTTAATCCCCATTTTCCATGAGGTAACTAAGTCACAGAGAAGTTAAGTGACTTTCCCAAAGCCACACAGCTGACAAGTGGCAGAGCTGGGACTTGAACCCACACCCTCTGACTCCAAACCCATGCTTTTTCCACTGAGCCACGCTGCTCCTCTTGTTGTATTGCACTTTCCCAAGTGTGCAGTTCAGCATGGCTCAGTAGAAAGAGCATGGGCTTTGGAGTCCGAGGTCGTGGGTTCGAATCCCAGCTCTGCCACATGTCTGCTGTGTGACCTTGGGCAAGTCACTTCACTTCTTGGAGCCTCAGTTACCGCATCTGTAAAATGGGGCGGATGACTGCGAGCCCCACGCGGGACAACCTGATCACCTTGTATCCCCCCAGCCCTTAGAACAGTGCTTTGCACATAGTAAGCGCTTAACAAATGCCATTATTATTATTATTATACAAGGAAGTGCTCAATAAAAGAGGCTGATTGTGTATGTCACCTTCAAGAACCTCTTCTCATCCAGCAGAAACTCCTGAACATCAACTTTAAAGGTACTCAATCATCATCATCATCAATCGTATTTATTGAGCGCTTACTGTGCGCAGAGCACTGTACTAAGCACTTGGGAAGTACAAATTGGCAACATATAGAGACAGTCCCTACCCAACAGTGGGCTCACAGTCTAAAAGGGGGAGACAGAGAACAAAACCAAACATACTAACAAAATAAAATAAATAGAATAGATATGTACAAATAAAATAGAGTAATAAATATGTACAAACATATATACATATATACTCAATCGGGTCTCTCCCTCGCTCCACTTATCATCTCTCTTCACCCGCTACACCCCAGCACTTTTTTTTTCCTCTCAAGCTAGCCTATTCATCATGCCCCACTCTCGCCTCTCCCTCTGCCAACCTCTCGCTTACATCCTTTGCCTGCTTGGAACTTAAATTCAACAGACTACTGCTCTGTCCATCTTCAACATCATTCTGAAATCACATCTCTTCTAAGAGTCCTCCTCATGTTTTTTTATGGTACTTATTAAGTGCTTACTATGTGCCAGGCACTGTTCTAAACGCTGAGGCAGATACAAGATAATCAGGCTGGACACAGTGCCTGGCTCACATTGGGTTCACACTCTTCATTCCCATTTTTTACGGATGAGGGAACCGAGGCCCAGAGAAGTTAAGTGAATTGCCCAAGGTCACCCAGCAGACAAGTGGTGGGACTAGGATTCGAACCCAGCTGCTCTGAATCCAAGGCCTGTGGTATTTCCACTAGGCCGTACCCCCGGATCATGGGGCGTACCTTGTCTGTATTAGAGAAGCAGCGTGGGTCAGTAGAAAGAGCAGGGGTTTTGAAGTCAGAGGTCATGGGTTCAAGTCCCGGCTCCGCCACTTGGCAGCTGTGTGACTTTGGGCAAGTCACTTCACTTCTCTGGGCCTCAGTGACCTCATCTGGAAAATGGGGATTAAGACTGTAAACCCCACGTGGGACAACCTGATCACCCTGTAACCTTCCCAGCGCTTAGAACAGTGCTTTGCACATAGTAAGCAGTTAATCAATGTCATTATTATTATTATTATTATTATTATTATTAGGAAGTCCAACCGTAAAAGGAAGCAGAAGATGCAGTAGAGGGCTGGCAGAGTGCTTAGTACAGTCACTCACAGCCTCAGTGACCTCATCTGGAAAATGGGGATTAAGACTGTGAGCCCCACATGGGACAACCTGATCACCCTGTAACCTTCCCAGCGCTTAGAACAGTGCTTTGCACATAGTAAGCACTTAATAAATGTCCTTATTGTTATTATTGTTATTATTAGGAAGTCCAACCATAAAAGGAAGCAGAAGGTGCAGTAGAGGGCTGGCAGAGCGCTTAGTACAGTGCTTTGCCACAGTAAGCGCTCAGTAAATACGACTGAATGAATGAGTTTCATTTTGAATACCCCTTACACTCACAGTGACCCACCTCTGACCATGTCATTGCTTCAATTTCCCCTCCTGTAACAACTTCATTTTTGAAGTAGAAACTAATGAAGCTCTTGGCCCATAAAAATAGATCTGGATATTCTGACTTGCAACGAAGCTCAACTGAAGACAAAATTTCACTTCTAAGGATATCTGAATGATGAGGACAGCATAAAGTGGGTTATTTCTTTGCGAACCTTCTTGATAAGCCACTGACTGCTCTCTTGGATCCGTCAGGCACTCTATTAGCCTTCACCTCTGGTAAACATATTCTAATAACATGAAATTTTCATTACTAAGCAAAAACACTAATGAGTGGAATAAAGAGCTACTTTCAAAGCTTCAGGGGTGATCTTTGATGTGTAGGTCATGTCTTTTAAAAATACCCTCATGTTTACCTTCAATTTCCTTCTTTTCCGGTCTCAAGTTGTGTAGTTGAGAGCGCAGTGGTTTTCATAGCATTAGACCATGAATAGATCATCTCTAGGTTAAAACTCAGAAGCAAAGGCAAGAATGAACGGAAAACGAGAATGCTATACAGTATTATGTTCTTTCCTAAAATAACCTTAGGATTTCTCTCCTTTTTTTTTTAATGGCATTTGTTGTGACCTCCCATTCATTCATTCATTCATTCAATCAATCATATTTATTGAGGGCTTACTGTTTGCAGAGCACTGTACTAAGTGCTTGGGAAGCGTGGCTCAGTGGAAAGAGTAGGGGCTTTGGAGTCAGAGGTCATGGGTTCAAATCCTGGCTCTGCCAATTGTCAGCTGTGTGACTTTGGGCAAGTCCCTTAACTTCTCTGTGCCTCAGTTACCTCATCTGTAAAATGGGGATTAAGACTGTGAGCCCCCCATGGGACAACCTGCTCACCTTGTAACCTCCCCAGCGCGTAGAACAGTGCTTTGCACATAGTAAGCACTTACTAAATTCATTCGATTGTATTTATTATTATTATTATTTTGGGGAAGTACAAGTCGGCAACCTATAGAGACGGTCCCTACCCAACAACAGGCTCACAGTCTAGAAGACGGCCTCTCCGCTGCCTTCAACACTGTCGGCCATTCCCTTGTCCTGGAAATATTATCCAACCTTGGCTTCGCTGACACTGGTTCTCCTCCTGTCTCCTTGGTGTCTTATTCTCACTCTCTTTCACAGGCTCCCCCTCTGCCTCTCAACTGTGGGAGTCCCTCAAAGCTCAGTTTTGGATTCCCTTCCATTCTCCATCTAAACTCACTCCCTTGGAGAACTCATTCGCTCCCTTGGCGTCTACTACAATTTCTACGTGGATGATTCCCAAATCTACATCTCCAGCCCCGATCACTCTCCTTCTTACCAGTCTCTCATTTCCTCCTGCTTTGAGGACATCTCCATGTGGATGTCCTGCCTTCAGTCTCTTCCCAGTCCACACCGCTGCCTCAGTCCATGTTTCCCCACTCCTCAAGAATCTCCGGTGGTTGCCCATCCACCTCTGCATCAAACAGAAACTCTTTACCTTAGGCTTTAAAGCACTCAGTCACCTTGATTCCACCTGCCTTACCTCCCTGATTTTCTAGGCCACACACAAACCTCGCTCCTCCAATGCCAACCTACTCCCTTACACCTTGATCTGGTCTATCTCAAGCAGCGTGGCTCCGTGGAAAGAGCCCGGGCTTTGGAGTCAGAGGTCATGGGTTCAAATCCCGGCTCCGCCACTTGTCAGCTGTGTGACTTTGGGCAAGTCACTTCACTTCCCTGTGCCTCAGTTACCTCATCTGTAAAATGGGGATGAAGACTGTGATCACCTTGTAACCTCCCCAGCACTTAGAACAGTGCTTAGCACATAGTAAGCGCTTAATAAATGCTATTATTATTATTACTATTATTATTATTATTATCATCTCACCACTGACCTCTCGCCCACATCCCGCCTCTGGCCTGGGACGCCCTTCCTCTTCATGTCCCAGAAGCAATCAATCTCTCCTTCTTTAAAACCTTATTAAAAGCCCATCTCCTCCAAGAAGCCTTCCCCAACTAAGCCCTCATTTCCTCTTCTCCCACTCCCTTCTGCATCACCCTTGTGCTTGGATTTTCACCCTTTATTCACCCTTTCCTCAGCTCCATAGCACTTACGTATATATCCGCAATTCATTTATTTATATCAATGTTTGCCACCCCCCACCCCCCCAAGACTGTAAATTCATAGCGGGCAAGGAACATGTCTACCAACTCCGTTGTACTGTACTCTCCGCGTGGCTCAGTGGAAAGAGCTCGGGCTTTGAAGTCAGAGGTCATGGGTTCAAATCCCGACTCCACTAACTGTCAGCTGTGTGACTTTGGGCAAGTCACTTCACTTCTCTGGGCCTCAGTTCCCTCATCTGTAAAATGGGGATTAAGACTGTGAGCCCCACGTGGCACAATCTGATCACCTTGTATCCCCCCAGCAAGCTTAGAACAGTGCTTTGCACATAGTAAGCGCTTAACAAATACCATTATTATTATTATTATTATTACAGTGCTAAGCATACAGTAGGCTGATTAATTGATTGCCAGGCACTATACCAAACTAATCAGGTTGGACACAGATCAGGTAACTGAGGCACAGAGAAGGGAACTGACTTGCCCAAGGTCACACAGCAGACAGGTTGTGGAGCCAGGGTTAGAACCCAGGTCCTCTGACCACCAGACAACGTGTTCTTTCCACTGGGCCACAATGCTTCTCTTTATTATTCTCTTGATTATTCTCTTTATTTATTCAAATCCTGGCTTAGCCAATTGCCAGCTGTGTGACTTTGGGAAAGTCACTTCCCTTCTCTGTGCCTCAGTTACCTCAGCTGTAAAATGGAGATTAAGACTGTGAGCCCCCCATGGGACAACCTGATCACCTTGTAACCTCCCCAGCGTTTAGAACAGTGCTTTGCACATAGTAAGCGCTTAATAAATGTCATTATTATTATTATTATTATTAAAGCTCTTTCCAGGCTCTAAACTCAGAGATGATTTTTCCAAAACCCCATCAGAGTACACTCCGCAAACAAGTAGGTGGCAATTAATCTTTTGCCCTCACGCTGGCATGGTCTTGGTGTGCCTTATATTGCTTGATGAGAAGTTTTAAGTAATCAGTTTTACAGAGGAAGTGAGTAGGTCACATACAAATCCAAACCAAATGGCCCCTACCCAAGTTAAAGCCATGATCATCTGTTGGTGGTTACGTATGCAATTTTCTTGTATAGAGAAGCAGTATGGCTCAGTGGAAAGAGCCCGGGCTTTGGAGTCAGAGGTCATGGGTTCTAATCCCAGCTCTGGCACTTGTCAGCTGTGTGACTTTGGGCAAGTCACTTCACTTCTCTGAGCCTCAGTGACCTCATCTGGAAAATGGGGATTAAGACTGTAAGCCCCCCCGTGGGACAACCTGATCACCTTGTACTTGTAACCTCCCCAGCGCTTAGAACGGTGCTTGCACATAGTAAGCGCTTAATAAATGCCATTATTATTATTATTATTATTATAGAGCAATAATGTTGTTTTCAGAGCACTCTGCTAAACTCTGGGGAAAAAAAGGAATCCAAAGAAGAAAATTACACACTGTGGTTAGCACTCACATCAATCAATCACTCAGCCAATACATCAGTCATATTTATTGAGTGCTTACTGGGTTCAGAGCACTCTACTAGGCGCTGGGAAGAGTTCAGTATAACAGAGTCGGTAGACATGTTCCCTGCCCACAATCATCAATCGTATTTATTGAGCGCTTACTGTGTGCAGAGCGCTGTACTAAGCGCTTGGGAAGTACAATTTGGCAACATATAGAGACAGGCCCTACCCAACAGTGGGCTCACAGTCATGAGTCCATAGAAGAACTACTTGGCGTGCATGTGTGCGCCCAGGGTTTCAGAGAAGTAATTTCCAAACACTGCAACAGGTCCTTAAGGGACAACCACAGTCCACTGGGCTGGAGCCCTCCCTCTACCATAATAAAAATGGGATTAAGTGAGCATTTACTATAGGCTATGTGCTGGGTTAGATGTTCAGATGAGAACAAGCCCTGTCCCACACAGGCTCACAATCTCATCCATCCCCATTTTATGAGTGGAGGAAACTGAGGCCCAGACAGGTTAGGTGACTGGCCCAAGGTCACAGAGCAGGCCAGCAATAGAGCCGGGCTTTGAACCCTGCTCTCCTCACTTCCAGTCCCATGCTCTTTCTGTTTGCTCATTCATTCATTGTTTTATTAACTGAGCGCTTACTGTGTGCAAAGCACTGTATTAAGCACTTGGGAGAGTACAATGCAACAACGAACAGACACATTCCCTGCCCACAGTGAGCTTATGGTTTAGAGGGGGGATAGGCATTAATATACACAAATATATAAATAAATGACAGATCTATCTATCTATCTATCTATATAGATAGCACATACATATATATATGTGCTGTGGGGATGGGAGGGAGGATGAATGAAGGGAGCAAGTCAGGGCGATACAAAAGGGAGTGGGACAAGAGGAGAGGAGGTCTTTGTCAGGGAAGGCTTATATGTTGCCAACTTGTACTTCCCAAGCGCTTAGTACAGTGCTCTGCACACAGTAAGCTCTCAATAAATAATAATAATAATAATAATAATAATAATAATGATGGCATTTATTAAGCGCTTACTATGTGCAAAGCACTGTTCTAAGCGCTGGGGTAGATACAAGGTAATCAAGTTGTCCCACGGGGGGCTCACAGACTTCATCCCCATTTTCCAGATGAGGTAACTGAGGCACAGAGAAGTTAAGTGACTTGCCCAAAGTCACCCAGCTGACAAGTGGCGGAGCCGGGATTTGAACCCATGACCTCTGACTCCAAAGCCCAGGCTCTTTCCACTGAGCCACGCTGCTTCTCCCAACCAAAATACAAATACAATATATTGATTGACTCTTCCTCCCTTCAAAGCCCTACTGAGAGCTCACCTCCTCCAGGAGGCCTTCCCAGACTGAGCCCCCTCCTTCCTCTCCTCCCCCTCTCCATCCCCCACTCCTTACCTCCTTCCCCTCCCCACAGTACCTGTATATATGTATATATGTTTGTACGTATTTATTACTCTATTTCACTTGTACATATTTATTCTTTTTTATTTTGTTAATATGTTTTTGTTGTCTGTCTCCCCCTTCTAGACTGTGAGCCTGCTGTTGGGTAGGGACCGTCTCTATAGGTTGCCAACTTGTACTTCCCAAGCGCTTAGTACGGTGCTCTGCACACAGTAAGCGCTCAATAAATACGATTGATTGATTGATTGATTGAATGAATGAATGAATGAATGAAGGCTTCTTGGAGGAGATGTGCCTTCAATAAGCCCTTGAAGTAGGGGAGAGCAATTATCTGTCAGCTATGAGGAGGGAGGGGGTTCCAGGCTAGAGGCAGGACGGGGGCAAGAGGTCAGCGGCGAGATAGATGAGATGGAGGTACAGTGAGAAGGTTAACTTTAGAGGAACAAAGTGGGCGAGGTGAGGTAGGAGAGGACAAGGTGATTGAGTGCCCTAAAGCCAATGGTGAGGAGTTTTTGTCCGATGCGTTAGGCCGTGGCACTGGCAGTTTGGAAATAGCGATTTATGACAGCAGCATTTCACGAAGACCGCTGTTCTGGGTGGCAAGCAACTCTTTTGCTTACCAGTCCTGCTTCAAAGCCCGGAGCCCCTTCCGTGATAGGAGCACATATGCCAAAGGACCGTTACCCGGAGTCCTCAGTGCTGCTGCCTCTGTAAGATTCTCCTTCAAATGATCACATCAGCCAAACAGAGAGAGTGGAAAGAAGGCCAGGGGCTTACAAGCCTGAGGACCTGGCCACCTCAGGAGACTGGATGTTTGTCAATATTTGCTGTTCCCAGTAGCTTAATATTTGACTAGTCTTCTCAGAAAATGAATCGTTTGCATAAGCAACTGAAGCCAAACCCCTGGTACTTGGAGAAAGCCGGACGTGAGAAATGGTCCGTGTCCAGTAAAGAACTGGAGGTCGGCAACCCCAATGTTGGGTAGGGACCGTCTCCATATGTTGCCAACTTGTACTTCCCAAGCGCTTAGTACAGTGCTCTGCACACAGCAAGCGCTCAATAAATATGATTGAATGAATGAATGAATGAACCTTTTCTCTCCCTCCATCCTTCACTAAGGTACTTCCCAAGCACTTAGTACAGTGCTCTGCACACAGTAAGTGCTCAATAAATACGATTGATTGATTGATTAATTGATTGACTGACTAGACTGTGAGCTCGTTGCGGGCAGGGATTGTCACTCTTTATAGGTGCACTGTACTTTCCCAAAGCGCCTAGTACAGTGCTCTGCACACAGTAGGCACTTAGTAAATATGACTGACTGAATGAATGAAAGACGGATGCCATCGGCTGAAGGACAGGAACCCCTACCCAAGAGTGTGGAAGTGGAAATATGTTAGATGAATTTCTGAGCGCCCTTTAAATTAGAACGTGAAGTCTATTATGTCTTGCCCTGACTTTTTTGGGTTTTCCTTCATGAGAGTTTAAATTGGATATTTAGGTTTCTACAGAAATGTTCTGGGCATGTCCCCTCCTCCTCAAAAATCTCCAGTGGTTGCCTATCAACCTTCGTATCAAGCAAAAACTTCTACTGGCTTCAAAGCTCTCCAGCACTTTGCCCCTTCTTACCTCACCTCCCTTCTCGCCTTCTACATCCCAGTCCGCAGATTCCCACTCCTCTGGTACTAACGTGCTCCCTGTGCCTCGTTCTCACCCGTCCTGCCGTCGACCCCCGGCTTGCATCCTACTTCTTGCCTGGAATTCCCTCCCTCCTCAAATCCGCCAAACTAGCACACTTCCCCCCTTCAAAGCCCTACTGAAAGCTCACCTCCTCCAGAAGCCCTTCCTAGACTAGGTCACCCTTTTCCTCTGCTCCCCCTCCCCTCCCCATCACCCCAACCTGCTCTCTTTGCTCTACCCTCCCTGCCCCACAGCACTTGTGTACATATGTATAATTATATTTCTATTTATTTTTCTTAGTGGTGTTTATATATATCCATAATTCTATTTATTTATAATAATAGTACTGATACCTGTTTACTTGTTTCTGTGTCTGTCTCCCCCCTTCTAGACTGTGAGCCTGTTGTGGGCAGGGACTGTCTCTGTTGCTGAATTGAACTGCCCAAGCGCTTAGTACAGTGCTCTGCCCACAGTAAGCGCTCAAAAAATACCATTGAATGAATGAATGTAAGCACTCAATAAATACGATTGATTGAATGAATGAATGAATACTGGTTTATGATCTGGCTCCTTCTCCTGCCAGGAAGACAGGTGGCTTTAATATGAACTGTAGAATTAATTGCTGCTTTGTTTTGTAACAAAAACAAAACTATAACTAAAAAGTGAGGGATATGTTCTTTATAGAAAGAGAGGCTGTGTTCTCTTATCATTGCATTAACATTGATCTTGTCATATCATGTCGCAGCCATTAACAGAAATTGCAGGTCCATCACTAAAATAATGGATTATGACATTTGAGGCTAATAGAAATGATCTCCTTGCCAAATCCAACGGCCTCTACTCTGTCCTAATCCTCCTCGACCTCTCAGCTACCTTCAACGCTGTCGATCACCCCCTTCTCCTGGAGACATTACCCAACCTCAGCTTCACTGACACTGTCATCTCCTGGTTCTCCTCCTATCTCTCTGGGTGCTCATTCTCAATCTCTTTCATGGGCTCCTCCTCTGCCTCACACCCCCTAACTGTCCTTCAAGGCTCAATTCTGGGTCCCCTTCTATTCTCCATCTACACCCATTCCCTTGGAGAACTCATTCTCTCACATGGCTTCAACCACGCCCTCTATGCAGATGATTCCCAAATCTACATCTCCAGCCTTGTTCTCTCTCCCTCTCTGAGGTCTCACATTTCCTTCTGCCTTCAAGACATCTCTATTTGGATGTCCTCCCATCACCTCAAACTTAACATGTCTCGAACAGAACTTCTTATATTCCCACCCAAATCCTGTCATCCCTCTGACTTTCCCATCACTGTATACGGTACCACCATATTTCCTGGCTCACAAATATCACCTTGGCATTATCCTTGATTCCTCTCTCTCATTCAACACACATAGTCAATCTATCACTAAATCCAGTCAGTTCAACCTTCACAACGTCTCTAAAATCTGCCCTTTCCTCTCCATCCAAACTGCTACCATGTTAATCCAATCACTTACCCTTTCCTGTCTTGATTCCTGTATCAGCCTCCATGCTGACCGCCGAGCCTCCTGCCTCTCTCCACTCCAGTCCATACTTCACTCTACTGCCAGGATCATTTATCTTCAGAAACATTTAGGCCACATTTCCCCTCTTCTCAAGAACCTCGAGAGGTTGCCTATCCATCTCCACATCAAACGGACATTCCTCACCACTGGCTTTAAAGCACTCAGTCACCTTGCCTCCTCCTACCTCACCATGCTGGTCGTCTACTACAAACCAGCCCACACACTTCACTTCTCTAATGCTAACCTTCTTGCTGTACCTCAGTCTTGTCTATCTCACTGCCAACCTCTGGCCTACATCCTGCCTCTGGCCTGGAACGCCCTCCATCCTCATATCCAACAGATAGTTACCCTCCCCTACTTCAAAGCCTTACTGAAGGCACATCTCCTCCAAGAGGCCTTCCCTGACTGAATCCTCCTTTTCTTTTCTCCCTTTCCCTTTTGTATCACCCTGGCTTGCTCCCTTTATTCATCCCCCCACTCCCGGCCCCACAGCTCTTACGTACATATCTGTAATTTATTTATTTATACTAATTTCTGTCTCCCCCTCTAAGCTCGTCGTGGGAGGGACTGTGTCTGTTATATGTGTGTTTACTCTGTACACAGTAAGCACTTAATAAATATGATTGACTAATAGTCTCAACATTTATACATTTCAGTATGCTGAGTTTGAAACTTCACTGAATTAGTGGTAACTCTGACTTCTAGCTCAAGATATCGGCTGTCCAAATTGGAGCTCTCAAATAACTCAGTGAAAAATTCTCTTCATTATACGGGAATTGGACCCCAAGAATAATGTCCTTATTCCTTCTTGAATAAAATGCCCATGCAATTTTCTTAAATCGCATCATCGAGTATCATGCAAAGGTGAAATTTAAGCTAATCCAGTCTACCTGCAAACAGCTGATATCAATGAGCATCATTCAAATACTTGGTGCATCTTCATACCTCTTATTTTCTAGACAGCCCAACTATATTCAGGCAAATTCACAAACTTAAAGCGACAGATATTCCTAAATCCAATTTGCCAGCTTTAGAGTTCAAGAATTCCTCAGTACAGCTATGCCAGAAAGTATTCCTCAGTACAGCTATGCCAGAAAGACTCTGCTTATCTTTTATTACTTGTTGAAGGAAAGAGATGAAACGAAACATTTTACAGCAACATTCATTCATTCAATTATATTTATTGAGCGTTTACTGTGTGCAGAGCACTGTACTAAGCGCTTGGGAAGTACAGATCATTGTGTCCTGTGGATCATTAAATGTGTGATAGAATTTTCCAAGTTCCCTTTCCCATGGTAACTCACTGTCAAAGGTATCTTTGCCAAAGCAAAGTCCTGTTTTCCTATGGTCTTTCACTGTGTATTCAGTATGTGCAATTTAATTTTATAATTTACATTGCACTGAATTAGGATGTTATAAACAGTTGTTTGTGACCTCACCACAAAACTGTGGGAAGAGAAGGCCAAGTACGTGGGAGTGAAAAATCATTTGTATTGCATCTCGAAAAGCCAATATTATTCACGATCAGCTCCAGCTAGTACTTTTCCTCTTACAGCCTTTTATTTCTGCATCATGCACAAGAGGGAAATGGTCAAATAAAATGTAACTGTGGAAATTACTTTTGCAGAATCAAAACTAATTCGTTGTTTCTAGAGGAAGTTTGCTGCCCTGAAGGATTAAATGCCAAACCTGTACTTGAAAATATAACTTTCATTTGGTGGGAAAGAATATCCACATTTGAGGTTTTGGGCAATGGTTTGCCCAAAATCAATGATATAGCAAAAGTGCACATGTAGAATGGTTATGTGGAGTTGGTTTTGCCTTTCTGAAGATGAAACAACCAAGTGTATTTATTGAGCGCTTGCTGTGTGCAGGGCACCGTACTAAGGGCTTGGGAGAGTACAACACAATAATAAAACTGGCACATCCCTCGCCCGCAATGAGCTTCTGAAGGTGTGATTTCATTCACGCGCTTGGGAGTAGATTGATCCTCTTTTTCTGCATTTTGTGCCAGATAAGATCATTCCTTGGTGACTGTATCTTTCTGAGACTACCTCCTGACTTCTCAATTTCCACGAAGCCATCGCTACAGGAGAGAGATGCCTCTGCAGATTGTGGCCCCCAAAATTGAACTAGCTGCTAACTGTCCGTTCTTTAATCTTGTTTGAGACTGTGCTTCGCAATGCCTTTAAGTCACTTATTCTTATTGCATGGACCCTCTTTCATTCATTCATTCATTCAATCATACTTACTGAGCGCTTACTGTGTGCAGAGCACTGGACTAAGTGCTTGGGAAGTACAAGTTGGCAACATATAGAGACGGTCCCTACCCAACAACGGGCTCCCAGTCTAGAAGGGGGAGACAGACAACAAAACAAAACATGTAGACAGGTGTCAGAATCGTCAGAGCAAATGGAATTATAGCTATGTGCACATCACTAACAAAATAAATAGAAGAGTAAATATGTACAAGTAAAATAAATAGAGTAATAAATCTGTACAAATATTTACAAGTGCTGTGGGGAGGGGAAGGAGATAGGGCAGGGGGGATGGGGAGGAGGAGAGGAAAAAGGGGGCTCAGTGTGGGAAGGCCTCCTGGAGGGGGTGAGCTCTCAGTAGGGCTTTGAAGGGAGGAAGAGAGCTAGCTTGCGGATGTGTGGAGGGAGAGCAATGCATCACCAAAACCTGCCGGTTTCACCTCCGCAACATCGCCAAGATCCACCCTTTCCTCTCCATCCAAACCGCTACCCTGCTGGTGCAATCTCTCATCCTATCCCGACTGGATTACTGCATCAGCTTCCTCTCTGATCACCCATCCTCCTGTCTCTCCCCACTTCAGTCTATATTTCACTCTGCTGCCTGGATTATCTTTGTAGAGAAAAGCTCTGGGCATGTCACTCCCCTCCTCAAAAATCTCCAATGGCTGCCTGTCAACCTATGAATCAAGCAAAAACGCCTCACTCTCGGCTTCAAGGCTGTCCATCCCCTCGCCCCCTTCTACCTCACCTCCCTTCTCTCCTTCTCCAGCCCAGCCCGCATCCTCCGCTCCTCTGCCACTAACCACCTCATTGGGCCTCGTTCTCTCCTGTCCCGCCGTCAACCCCCGGCCCACGTCCTTCCCCGGCCATGTCATCATACTGGCAGCTGCTTGGGTATCCTTCTGTCAGCCATTCCTTTTACATTTCCTGTCTGATGAAGCTGTTTTGTTGTGCATATTCCTCCAATGCTCACTTGTTTCAGAACCTTGTTACCGGTTATCTTGTTCTGCCCTGTGAAGTTATATATGGTTCCCTAGGTCACACAGGTGAGACTGTCAAGAAGCTAGATGTGCATTCTGAAATAGACCTCCTGAAATATAAAGTTGAATTTCTACATCTTTATACTATTTCTCAACTTGGTACGAAGTGTACTGCCTTATGGTTTCCAAATACGTTTACTCTCCCAAAAGCCACGTTGACTTTTTTTATTTCGTTTTCTTCCACTTGTTTATCGGTGCATCCAGGGATAGAATTGCCTAGGAAGTAGAATTCAATGACTGCATAAAGTTCTGTGTTGCCAATGAATATGCTAGGGAAATGGGAAAATTGTGACCAGGGGGTGCTTAACAAATGCCATTATTATCATTATTATTATTATTATTATTAGATCCAAGGACATGAAAATGTTGGGACCTGGGGGAGCCAAGCATTGGAGGGGAAACAAAGCCATTTTGGATATTCATTTTATAGGGTTTTTTTCTTTGAACAGGAAGAGGGGAAAAAGAAAAACAAGGTTATTTTTGCTGTTTTCAACAATGAGGGCCAAGAAAATGCCCATTGTGAAAATTATAAATCGGTAATATATTTTCCTCATTTCCAGGAAAATTTGTGTTTCAATAAGTTCTCTGATTAAGAAACTATTCTGGATAAAATCTCTCCCCTTAAGCTTACTTACTGCCAATTGGATGTGGTTAAATTGTCCAAGTGAAACCATATGTTACTTCAGGGCATCTGACTTTAATATATTTTTAGTTATTCCATATTTACTGTTCCTTAATTATTTATTTGCTTTGCTGTTTATCTCTAATTAAATTGTTTGCTCTTTACCAAATGCCTCTGTTATACCAAAAAATGAAAAACTCATCTACAGACACATTATGTTAAATAAGCTATAACAGTGGACTTACCGTGAACTTATCTGCATGGTTTGCTGACTAGCGTCATCTGAAGCCATTAAAAGGTTTGGCTGAAGGTGATGTGCTGGACAAATCAGCATTTTTGTGAATATTTGTGCTTCAGATAATTTGACCATCTTGGGTTAGAAGAGCCAAGGACCTGCACCTGATTTTTTTATTAATTCATTTATTATTATTGATAATGGTATTTGTTAAGTGCTTACTATGTACCAAGCACTGTTCTATGCACTGGGGGAGATACAAGGTTGTCCCAGGTAGGGCTCACAATCTTAATCCCTGTTTTCCAGATGAGGTAACTGAGGCACAGCAAAGTTAAGTGACTTGCCCAAAGTCACACTGCTGACAAATGGCAGAGCCGGGATTAGAACCCACGACCTCTGACTCCCAAGCCCGGGCTATTTCCACTAGGCCACGCTGCTTCTGTAGTAAGTCAGTTTAGTCAGTTTACACTCTAAAAAATCATGAATACTTCCAGTGAAACAGAGGAAGCTAGATAATAAGGGAAGGTTCCCAGTCTATTGTTTACACAGGGAAGCAGTATGGGATAGTGGATAGAGAACAGTGCCTTGCACATAGTAAGCGCTTAATAAGTGTCATTATTATTATTATTATTATAGAGCACGGTCCTGGGCGTCAGAAGGTCATGGGTTCTAATCCTGGCTCCGCCACTTGTCTGCTGTGTGACACTGGGCAAGTCACTTCACTTCTCTGGGCCTCAGTTACCTCATCTCCCCCTTCTAGACTGTGAGCCCACTGTTGGGTAGGGACTGTCTCTATATGTTGCCAACTTGTACTTCCCAAGCGCTTAGTACAGTGCTCTGCACACAGTAAGCGCTCAATAAATACGACTGATGATGATGATGACCGTCTCTATATGATGCCAACTTGTACTTCCCAAGCGCTTAGTACAGTGCTCTGCACACAGTAAGCGCTCAATAAATACGATCGAATGAATGAATGAATGAAAGAATCTGTAAAATGGGGATTGAGACTCGGAGCCCCACATGGGACAGGGACTGTGTTCAACCCAATTTGCTTGTATCTATCCCAGTGCTTGGTACAGTGACTGGCACAAAGTAAGCGCTTAACAAATACTATTATTATTATTATTATGTATCCATCAGTAGTACTCAAGTAGAATCCTTATTCTTAAGTAGAATCCTTATTGTGTGTGTAGCCCTCTACTAAGCTGTTGGGAGAGTACGGTTCTGCTACGAGTCTGCTGGATGGCCCTCAGGCAAATTGCTTAACCTCTTTTACCTCAGTTTCCATTTATGTCAGTCAGTCAGTAGTATTTATTGAGCGCTTACTGTGTACAGAGCACTGTACTAAGCACTTGGAAGAGTACAATAGAAGAATAAACAGACACATTCCCTGCTCATAGCGAGCTTACGGCCTAGATGGGGGGAGAGAGATAAGATGGAGATTATAATTGCTTTTCCCTAACTCATAAGGACACCGTGAAAACAAAAATGAGATGTGATGTCAAAGAGCTTTAGATAATAAGTTTACTATCTAAAATCCTAATACCAAAGTTAAACACAAGGCTAAATTCAACATCGGAGTCAGGGGCAAAAATTGCCCCAATAAAAATCCAGGCCTTAATCAATCAATTGTATTTATTGAGCGCTTACTGTGTGCAAAGCACTGTACTAAGCACTTGGGAAGTCCAAGTTGGCAACATATAGAGACAGTCCCTACCCAACAGTGGGCTCACAGTCTAAAAGGGGGAGACAGAGAACAAAACCAAACATACTAACAAAATAAAATAAATAGAATAGATATGTACAAGTAAAATAAATACAACTAGTAGCTAGCAGACTCAAATGAAAGGTTTCTTCAGCCAAACGCTCTTTAAAAACATTAGGCCTAAATGCGGATTAAGATTTTTATGAGACATTCCATGACTGCCCTTGTTCAGAGGTGGGCTTGAATTATCCGATGGGATTTTTTTGTCTCTAGCCATTTTGGAAGGGTTGTTTCTTTTTAATGGACCAAACAAGGAACTGAGTTTCAAAAGTCCTGGACTCAGATCGCAGTTATAGCTGTTGGTTTGGGTATTCAATTTCTGGTGAAGACTGAATTTAACCCTCAACTGTTTCAACCATCCTTCAATCAAATCCAGGCTGTGGGTTGGGGAATCAAACAATAGTATTTCTTGAGCGCTTACTATGTGCAGAGCACTGTACTAAGCGCTGGCTGTACTAAGTGCTTAATCAATCAATCAATCGTATTTATTGAGCACTTACTGTGTGCAGAGCACTGTACTAAGCGCTTGGGAAGTCCAAGTTGGCAACATATAGAGACAGTCCCTACCCAACAGTGGGCTCACAGTCTAAAAGGGGGAGACAGAGAACAAAACCAAACATACTAACAAAATAAAATAAATAGAATAGATATGTACAAGTAAAATAAATACAACTAGTAGCTAGCAGACTCAAATGAAAGGTTTCTTCAGCCAAACGCTCTTTAAAAACATTAGGCCTAAATGTGGATTAAGATTTTTATGAGACATTCCATGACTGCCCTTGTTCAGAGGTGGGCTTGAATTATCTGATGGGATTTTTTTTGTCTCTAGCCATTTTGGAAGGGTTGTTTTTTTTTAATGGACCAAACAAGGAACTGAGTTTCAAAAGTCCTGGACTCAGATCGCAGTTGTAGCTCTTGGTTTGGGTATTCAATTTCTGGTGTCAAGCACCTTCTATGACAGACTGAATTTAACCCTCAACTGTTTCAACCATCCTTCAATCAAATCCAGGCTGTGGGCTGGGGAATCAAACAATAGTATTTCTTGAGCGCTTACTATGTGCAGAGCACTGTACTAAGCACTGGCTGTACTAAGTGCTTAATCAATCAAGCAATCGTATTACTGTGTGCAGAGCACTAGACTAAGCGCTTGGGAAGTACAAGTTGGCAACATATAGAGACAGTCCCTACCCAACAGTGGGCTCACAGTCTAGAAGGGGGAGACAGAGAACAAAACCAAACATACTAACAAAATAAAATAAATAGAATAGATATGTACAAGTAAAATAAGTGGAAGGGGGGGCCAGGCTTCAGCTTAGAGACGTCTCCCTGGCCCCTTATCCAAACATCTGGGTCAGCCAGGTTCGGGGTCACGGAGGAGGCTACCATCCAAGATGTAGCCTAGCCCTGCAGGACCACTGTCATGTTGCCAAGGGTTGCCCTTTCAAGCCAGGATTGGCAAGAATTGCAGTCCGGTTCCCACTCACACTTCAGGTCAAGGCAGGCCAACTATTGCATCTGAACTGGAGTGGCTTTTCTCTAGCTGACGTGCACAGTAATTCATGCACAGTAATGCCTGAAGTCCCTCCTCGTTAGTAGAGCGGTAAGTATCCCCGCCTGTCACGCGGGAGACCGGGGTTCGATTCCCCAACGGGGAGACTTCAGTTTTCACTTCAGAGAAGCAGCGTGGCTCAGTGGATAGAGCATGGGCTTTGGAGTCAGAGGTCATGGGTTCAAATCCCAGGTTCACCCCTTGTCAGCTGTGTGACTATGGGCAAGTCACTTCACTTCTCTGGGCTTCAGTTCCCTCATCTGTACAATGGGGATTAAGACTGTGAGCCCCCGGTGGGACTATCTGATCACCGTGTAACCTCCCCAGCGCTTAGAACAGTGCTTTGCACATAGTAAGCACTTAATAAGTGCCATCATTATTATTATCTTTTAGACTGTTATTATTTTAGACTATTATTATGATCTTTTAGACTGTGAGCCCACTGTTGGGTAGGGACTGTCTCTATATGTTGCCAACTTGTACTTCCCAAGCGCTTAGTACAGTGCTCTGCACACAGTAAGCGCTCAATAAATATGATTGATTGATTGACTGATTGATTATTAAGTGCACCACACCTACACAGCATGGCAGACCCCTTTCCCGGACTTACTTCCCCAGGCCAGCTTCGACTGCCAAATAATTTCTGAAGTCAGTGGGGCTAATTGCCCCACTGGAAAGGAAATCACCACAAGCTCCAAAGTCTCCCGAGAGCCACCCTTGTTGGCCTACCCTCCCTTATTCCACCCGACACCATGGCGTAGAGGATAGAAGATTGCCAACTTGTACTTCCCAAGCGCTTAGTACAGTGCTCTGCACACAGTAAGCGCTCAATAAATACGATTGATTGATTGATTGATAGAGCACAGGCCCAGAAGTCAGAAAGTTGTGGGTTCTAATCCCGGCTCCACCACTTGTCTGCTGTGTGACCTGGGGCAAGTCATTTATTTTACTTGTACATATCTGTTCTATTTATTTTATTTTGTTAGTATGTTTGGTTTTGTTCTCTGTCTCCCCCTTCTTGACTGTGTGCCCACTGTTGGGTAGGGACTGTCTCTATATGTTGCCAACTTGTACTTCCCAAGCGCTTAGTACAGTGCTCTGCACACAGTAAGCGCTCAATAAATACAATTGATTGATTGATTGATTGATTCTGCAGGCCTCAGTTCCCTCATCTGTCAAATGGGGATTGAGACTGTGAGCTCCACATGGGACAGGGACTGCGTCCAACCCGATTTGCTTGTCTCCACCCCAGCGCTTAGTACAGTGCCCGGCACACAGTAAGTGCTAACAAATACCAAAATGATTATTATTAAGCCAGGATGGGGCCACTAGGCCACCTTGAGCTATCCAGAGCATCCTACCCCCTTCCATCTAAAATTTCGGGAGGACAGACTCTGTCCCTGGAAGAAAAAAGGAGACACTTTAGAATCCTTTAGAACTTTTGGGACATTGAGGAGACTGTGGCAGTTTGGAACCAAAGATTTTTCCCTCTCTGTGGCTCGGTGGAAAGGAACACGAAGACTTCCCCTCTTAAGTAGTTGGAAGATAAGGAATATCAGCAGCAGCATTTATTGAATACCCACTTTTTTACGGTACTTGTTAAGCGCTTACTATGTGTCAAACACTGTTCTAAGTGCCGCGGTAGGTATAGGTCAATTAGATCAGACACCGTCCCTGTCCCGCATGGGGCTCACAGTCTAAACAGGAGGGAGAACAAGTATTGAATCCATAATTTGCAGATTAGGGTCCTGAGGCCCAGAGAAGTTAAGTGACTTGCCCAAGTCACACAGCAAGTAATTGGCAGAACCGGGATTAGAACCCAGGTCCTCTGACTCTCAGGCCTGTGCTTTTTTCACTAGGTCTAAAGCCCCCTCCCACTGAACTAGACTCTTGGGAAGCACAAAATATGGTTCACTGCCCACAAGGAGTTTACACAGTCACAGTGGCGGGGGGAGGCTGACTAAAATATTACAATTTGAGTGGTCAAAATAAATAATCGAGTATGCAGATACCTGAATGCTGAGGAGGAAATGAATAGGGTCATACCATCCTATCTTTCCCCTCAATTTTTTATTTTTGCATGTTTCAAGTCTCCTGTTCTCTGCAATTTGTTACTTTCCATTTATACAACTTGTACTTCCCAAGCGCTTAGTACTGTGCTGTGCACACAGTAAATGCTCAATAAATACGACTGAATGAATGAATGAGTTTCTTTTTTCTGTGCACACAGTAAATGCTCAATAAATACGATGGAATGAATAAATGAATTTCTTTTTTCTGGGGATGTGTTTTCCCCCATCAAGCTTGTGTACCTTGAGTGAGACAGGAATCACGTCTGATTTGTTCATCTTGTCTTAATCTTTACTTATCTGTATTGATGTCTATCTCCCCTACTCTAGACTGTGAGATCGGCTTACGTACAGTGCTCTGCACACAGTAAGCGCCTAATAAATACAATTGAATGAATGAATGAATCCCAGCATTTAGCGCAAGTCTTTGCCCATAGGAGGGCTTAATAAATGTTGAATTTCCTAACTACTTTCAAATAATGTCTTACGTCCAAAGTTAGTGTCCTTATGCTTTTTAAATTCAAAAACTATTTCAATATTTGGATAATGTATATATTTTAAAACAGGTATAATCTATGCCTCAGAACCCAAGTCCTGTGTTGATATTAATTACAGGAAGAGCCCATGCACTCAGGAAATTAATTATCTCAGTCAGCAGTGACATCAATGAATAATGAGATGTGATTTTTAAAAATTTATCATCTCTTGCCATCTATTATTATGGGAATAAATGAGATAATATGCATGAAACCTTCTGAGGCACTGGGAAGAGAAATCCTATAAAAAGGCAAAGTGGTATTAGCATGCCTTTAAACATGATTAAACAGTACCCATTTGCCAAATGGATTCAGGTAAAAGTCTTACCCGTCTCCCAGGAGTTGTACTCATTTGCTCTCGGCGGAGTCACCACGGGCTGGGCAATTTTTAAAAACTCAGTTTTGCCATGGTTGGGACTGTACGGCGCTGAGCATCACTCAGATGCTCGTGGATTTACAGTCCTGCTTAGGCTTGGGAAAGAGAGTAGTCTCCAAGCCTAAAATGACCAGACATCAATCAATCAGTGATATTTACTGAGTGTTTATTTGTGCAGAGAACTGAACTGGAGAAGCAGCGTGGCTTAGTAGAGAGAGCCCGGGCTTTGGAGTCAGAGGTCATGGGTTCAAATCCCGGCTCTCCCAACTGTCAGCTGTGTGACTTTGAGCAAGTCACTTAACTTCTCTGTGCCTCAGTTACCTCATCTGTAAAATGGGGATTAAAGCTGTGAGCCCCCGTGGGACAACCTGATCACCTTGTAACCTCCCCAGTGCTTAGAACAGTGCTTTGCACATAGTAAGCGCTTAACAAAAACCATTATTATTATTATTATAACTAAGTGCTTAGGAAAGTACACAGCAACAGTGTTGGTAGACATGTTCCCTGCCCACAAGGAGCTTACAGCTTAGACGATGAGAAAGACATTAAAATAAATTATAGTCGTGTATCTAAGTGCTGTGGGGATGAGGCTGGGGTAAATATCAAGTGCTTAAAGGGTACAGATCCAGGTGTACAGGCGATGCAGAAAGGAAAGGGAGTAGGAAAAATGAGGGTTTAGTCAGGGAAGGCCTCTTGGAGGAGATGTGATTTTAATAGGGCTTTGAAAGTGGCGAGAGTGATGGTCTGCTGTATATGAAGGGTGAGGGAATTCCAGGCCAGAGGGAAAGGGATCGACAGCAAGATGGATGAAATCTAGGTACATTGAGTAGGTAGGTTTTGGACGAGTGAAGCATGCAGGCTGGCTTGGAGTAGGAAATCAGTGAGGTAAGATAGGACGAGGCAAGCTGATTGAGCGCTTTAAAGCCAACGGCAAGGAGTTTCTATTTGAAGAGGCGGACGGGCAACCACCGGAGGT
This sequence comes from Tachyglossus aculeatus, assembly GCF_015852505.1. Taxonomy (NCBI): domain Eukaryota; kingdom Metazoa; phylum Chordata; class Mammalia; order Monotremata; family Tachyglossidae; genus Tachyglossus; species Tachyglossus aculeatus. Next base: position 18,347,670 of record NC_052086.1, on the reverse strand, counting down.
TCTTGAGGAGTGGGGAAATGTGGACTGATTTTTTTTTTAGAAAAATGATCCAGAAAGCAGAGTGAAGTATGGGCTGGAGTAGATACAGACAGAAGGCATGGAGGTCAGTGAGGAGACTGATGCAGCAGTCAAAGTGACTGAGCCCCCTCCTTCCTCTCCCTCTCCTCCTCTCCATCCCCCCATCTTACCTCCTTCCCTTCCCCACAGCACCTGTATATATGTATATATGTTTGTACATATTTATTACTCTATTTATTTTACTTGTACATATCTATTCTATTTATTTTATTTTGTTAATATGTTTGGTTTTGTTCTCTGTCTCCCCCTTCTAGACTGTGAGCCCACTGTTGGGTAGGGACCGTCTCTAGATGTTGCCAACTTGTACTTCCCAAGCGCTTAGTACAGTGCTCTGCACACAGTAAGCGCTCAATCAATACGACTGATTGATTGAAAGTGGAATATGATAATATATGAGAAGCAGCTTGGCCTAATTCATTCATTCTTTCATTGTCATATTTTTTGAGTGCTTACTGTGTGCAGAGCACTGTACTAAGCGCTTGGGAAGTACAAGTTGGCAACATATAGAGACGGTCCCTACCCAACAGCGGGCTCACAGTCTAGAAGGGGAAGACAGACAACAAAACAAAACATATTAACAAGATAAAATAAATAGAATAAATATGTACAAATAAAATAGAGTAATAAATATGTACAAACAGATATACATATATACAGGTGCTGTGGGGAGGGGAAGGAGGTAAGGTGGGGGGGGATGGGGAGGGGGAATAGGGGGCTCAGTCTGGGAAGGCCTCCTGGAGGAGGTGAGCTCTCACAAGCCTGGGAGTCAGAGGACCTGTGTTCTAATCCTGACTCTGCCATTTTAATGCTCTGTGACTTTGGGCAAGTGACTTAATATCCCTGTGCTTCAGTTCTCTCATCTGCGAAATGGGAATTCATTATCTGTTCTCCCTCCTACTAGGACTGTGAGCCCCATGTGAGACCTGATTATCTTGTATCTACCTCAGCACTTAGTACAGTGTTTGGCACGTAGTGACTACCAAATGCCACAGTTATTGTTATAGTCATTGTTATTATTAATGCTCAGATCAGCATGGTAGCAGTTGGGATGGAGAGGAAAGGACAGATTTTAGTGATGTTGTGATGGTAGAACCAATAGAATTTGGTGACAGATTGAATATGGGGGTTGACTGAGAGAGATAAGTCAAGGGTAATACCAAGGTGACAAGCTTGTGAGACAGAGAGACAAGCTTGTGGGATAGTGGACACAGGGAGGACGGGGTGTTGGGGCGAGAATGAGGGATTCTGTTTTGGATGTGTTCATTTTGATAAAGCAGTTCATTTGAGCTCTCAAAGTCAAGAGTAGGAAGACATTCAAATAAATATCCATTATGGATATAATGGACATAATGGAAAGGTACCTAACTGCTGCAGGGTGAATATCAAGTACTGTAAGCTCGTTACGGGCAGGGAACATGTCTGCTAATTCTGTTGTATTGTACTCTCGCTTTAGTACCGTGCTCTGCACATACTAAATGCTCAATAAATACCACTGATCGATTGATTGCTAATTACCCGTCACAGCCAATAGTAACCACTCTCCTTTCTGTCCATCTCGTTGTTCATAACCTCACAGTCCTCACCGTGCCTCGTTCTCGCCTGTCCCGCCATCAACCCCCGGCCCACATCATCCCCCGGGCCTGGAATGCCCTCCCTCTGCCCATCCGCCAAGCTAGCTCTCTTCCTCCCTTCAAGGCCCTACTGAGAGCCCACCTCCTCCAGGAGGCCTTCCCACACTGAGCCCCTTCCTTCCTCTCCCCCTCGTCCCCCTCTCCATCCCCCCCCTTCTTACCTCCTTCCCTTCCCCTCAGCACCTGTATATATGTATGTATGTTTGTACATATTTATTACTCTAGTTATTTATTTATTTATTTTATTTGTACATGTCTATTCTATTTATTTGTTCCCTGTCTCCCCCTTTTAGACTGTGAGCCCACTGTTGGGTAGGGACTGTCTCTATATGTTGCCAACTTGTACTTCCCAAGCGCTTAGTACAGTGCTCTGCACACAGTAAGTGCTCAATAAATACGATTGATTGATTACAGTCATTTGGACTCGTTTTTTTTCTCCTACTCCAACATTTAGTTTATAGCCGTCTCAACGTTTTTTCCTCAGCAACATCCCGTAGTTGTCCCCTCCTTTCCAATATCAAGTCCACAGATCTAACTCTAACCACCTTGCTTTGGATTACCACAGAAGTCTCCTTTCTGGCCTCCCAGTGTCTAGCCCTTCGCTGTTCCACTGTGTTCCTGCACACCTGGTTAAAATCACCTCCTTCAAGTAGCCACTTGGTTGTCACACCTCTGCCAAGAAGCCCAAAATGACCTCCAGTTACCAATTAGATCAAATTAAAATTTTAGTCTCAACTTTCAGACTTTCCTCTAACAGTGCCCCCGCCCCGCTCTTTCTAGCTGTCTTCATTCCCTGCTACACACCTGCTTTTGCTCTCCGCTCAAGTTAATCTACCTGTTATCTGTTCCACGTGCTCAGCTCTTAAGCACAGGAGCAGCATGTTCTAGTGGATAGAGCACAGTCCTGGGAGTCAGAAGGACCTGAGTTCTAATCCTGTCTCCCCCACTTGTCCACTGTGTGACTTTGGGCAAGTCACTTAACTTCTATGCCTCAGTTACCTCATCTGTAAAATGAGAATTAAGACTGTGAGCCCTTATGTGGGCTTGTATTTTTTTTTAAAGGTACTAAGTCGACCCTCAGGCTAGTCTCGTTGCCTAAAACAGTCTTTCGCTTAGTCTTCATCAATCAATCACTGGTATTTATTGAATGCTTACTGTGTGCAGAGCACCATACTAAATATTTGAGAGACTATACTATAACAGTTTGTATATGGCATCCCTCCCTTTTAAAAGCTTCTCAAGAGATTTATTGAGCGCTTACTGTGTGCAGAGCACCATACTAACATTTGAGAGACTATACTATAACAGTTTGTATATGGCATCCCTCCCTTTTCAAAGCTTCCCAAGAGATTTATTGAGCGCTTACTGTGTGCAGAGCACCATACTAACATTTGAGAGACTATACTATAACAGTTTGTATATGGCATCCCTCCCTTTTCAAAGCTTCCTAAGAGATTTATTGCCTATCTGATTCCTTCCCACCTGAATCTAAACATTCCACTTCCTCTGGATACCTGTCAGCACTTGTTTACTCATGAAAACTACACATATAGTCTTCCGTGCTTGCATTTATGTATATTTCTGTTCTATGAATGAGTCATGCCTGCCATGTCATATTTGTGTTATTTCTGTCCTCATTATATTCTAATTTCTTGAGGGCAGGGTTCATGTCTTGTAATTGGTAATTTCGCTAAATGCAGAGGAAAGGTCTCTGTGAACAGTTGGCCCTCAATAAATCCTGGTGACTAAATGAATTAATACATCTTTCCTGAGCCATCATAGAAGTCGGGCAAAGCCCTGTCGGTTGACGTGAGGTGAGAGTTGGGAGGTGAGTGGGTAAATTCAACGAAGCTGGTTTTTTTTCTATTTTAAAGTTTGAAACTCAAGCTAGGTCAGAACTCATAAGGAAAACAAGCTGTTTGGAAGTAGGCGCCGGCTGCTAGGTAGTTAAAGCTGAAGTTCCAGGAGCGCCATGACTAAAACTCAGAGGAGGAGCTATTGCTCAAGGGAATCTTTAAGCATTCCCATAAAGGTCAGTGATTCAGAAGTGCTGAATTAGTAATCTAAGAGTCAATGCAAATGTGTTAAAATAATTATGGTATTTAAGGGCTTATGGGGCAGATATAAGGTAATCAGAACAGACAGGGTTCCTGTTCCACACAGGTTTTACAGTTGAAGAGGTAGGAAGAGCAGATACCACCCACCACTTATGTACATGTCTGTAATTTTATTTGTATTGATGGCTGTCTCCTCCACTCTAGACTGTAAGCTCGTTGTGGGCAGGGAATGTCACTGTTGATTGTTGTATTGTACTTTCTCAAGCGCTTAGTACAGTGCTTTGCACACGGTAACCACTGAATAAATGAACGAATGAATGAGCGTCAGAGCCGGACCTAGAACTAGGCCTTCTGGCTCCTGGAAACAAGATTTCTCCATCACCCCATTGCTGCCTTTCACTAACGGGCAGCATTTTCACATGTATTTGCTATGATAAGCAGTGAGGCCTACTAGAAAGAGCATGGTCCTAGGAGTCAGAGGACCCGGTTTCTGATCCCGGCTCCACCACTTGTCTGTCATGTGACCTTGGGCAAGTCACTTCACTTCTCTGTGCCTCAGTTACCTCATTTGTTAAATGTGGATTTAAGATTGTGAGCCTTATATGGGACAGGGACTGTGTCCAATGCAATTATATCTACTCCAGCATTTTGTACAGCACTTAATACACATATATATATATACATATATATGTATTCATATTTATGGTATTTGTTGTATATATATTTATAAATATATAAAGGCCCTACTTTATACAATTAAAGGCCCTACCTCCTCCAGGAGGCCTTCCCAGACTGAGCCCCCTCCTTCCTCTCCCCCTCCCATCCCCCCCGCCTTACCTCCTTCCCCTCCCCACAGCACCTGTATATATGCATATATGTTTGTATGTATTTATTACTCTATTTATTTATTTTATTTGTACATATTTATTCTAATTATTTTATTTTGTTAATACATTTTGTTTTGTTCTCTGTCTCCCCCTTCTAGACTGTGAGCCCACTGTTGGGTAGGGACCATCTCTATATGTTGCCAACTTGTACTTCCCAAGCGCTTAGTACAGTGCTCTGCACACAGTAAGCACTCAATAAATACAATTGAATGAATGAATGAATTTATGGTATTTGTTAAGCATTTACTATACATATGGTATTTGTTACGGGGGGAGCGGGGGCTGCAAACAATTTAACCTCCAACTCAGATTTACTGGCAGAGTTTATGAACCTACCTGTAAAATATGCCTCTACTCATTCATTCAATCGTATCTACCTAAGTAGTAATATGCAGTATTAAAAAAATCCAACATTCCAGAGACTTTGATGGGACCTTGTTCAACTAAGAATTAGAAACAGGAGCAGTTATGTTTTGTGCTGTAATTCACTATCTGAAACATCTATTAGTGTTATTCTGGAAAAAAAAAACCTGTTTACAAACAGGAAAAATATCTAGAAACTTGGATATGTTGCTTTGTTTGAGTCCTCCAGATGTATGGATTAATAGAGAGCTGGAAGGGGACTTCTGCCATTTCAATCAATCAATGGTATTTACTGAGCACTATGTGTAGAGCACTGGACTAAGTATGTGGGAGAGTACAATTCAGTGGAATTAGCACACACTTTCCCTGCCCATTGTAGGCAGCAGGGAAGGGGTTAATTTTTTCCAGGAAGATGACTGAACTTGGTTGCATTAACGGTTTCTCCTCTTTGTGGGATTTTAGCAGTTCCAATCCATTTTCTCCCCACCATCCCCAATACTCTCCACCAGCTCTCCCATCTTACCCACTAATTCAATTATTGTCCCTATTTGCTCCTCTAAACTCATCTTATAATGCACCTCATTCTCAACTTTCCCATCTCACGCTGCCCCGTCACCTATAAATAATAATAATAATGATGGCATTTATGAAGCACTTACTAAGTTTAAAGTACTGTTCTAAGCACTCCCTCCTCTATCTCCATCAGAACCCTGCTCTCCCCACCTTCAAAGTCCTCCGAAAGTATCCCCTCCTTCAGAAAGCCTTCCCTGATTAATTGGCACTAGTCACGTTGGTCCAACTGCCACCCTTAGCTCTTATGTACTATATTTGATTCCTATCCTTAGCAATTCTGTTGGTTAATTTAGTTGGGGTTTAATTTTTATATTTAATGACATTCTGCTACCGTAATTGTATGCACTTGAACTGTTTCCAGCTATATCCCCTTATGCACACAATCTGTAAATCATTTTTGTCTCTCTCACCTTTTAGATTGTGAACTTCTTGGGGACAAAGAATGCATGTCTTGCTTCCGTTGTATAGTTCTCCAAGCTTTTAGTTCAGTGTTTTGCGCTCAGGGGCTTAATAAATATTGTTAACTGGCATCACTTCTGCTTCAGAGTCCAGCTCCCTCATGCCTGACCAGCTATCCTGGGGTAGGGGCGGGGGGAGCTCAAGAAAACCAATTTTTAAAGGTTCTCTTTAACAAGCTCCAGAAGGAAAACAAATGCTTGATGAGAATTGAGTTTGCTTTTGAGGGCAGGTTAGCCTTCCAGAAAAGATGCTCAACTGAGCAGGGGGGAGATCACCCCTAAACTGTCCTGTCGGCATGCTAAGTTATCGGTGTCGGGGAGTGGCAGGAGAAAAGAGCATTTACAGACCCCGGGCACTCCTAGCCTCTCCAAACACCATGTTCACCCAGACACCCTTATTCCATAAGGAAAATTCAGGGCAGAACCAGAAATTACGGGGCAGAACAGTGCCTGTTTTTGCATGTCACAAGGACCTCAAACTGTAATTTGCTGCAGCTGTCAGACTAAACCAGTAGTCAGTTTGCCAGAGGGAACAGCACAGCTGGCAAATAAGTGAGGTGGTGAGGGCTTGTTCTGCCCTCCTCACCACCCCGCCCCCAAACACACATGAGCCCTTGCATAGGTGCAGCGTCACTGCCAGCCTAAAACCACAGCTGTCTGCGTCACTGGAAACTGGCGCTTTCAAACCAAGAGCCTTCCCAGGAGATTGGATTTGAAGTTTTCCATTGGATTCCCAGCACTTTGGGAGGCTGTGCTTTCAACTCAGAGTTTTGGGTCTCATCTGCTACACACCACCATCCTTCAGGAGTCTATCCATTTCCCTAGCAAAGCTGTCGCTAGACCGTCAGGTCTGGAATAATCGATGAATTTAACCAACTATATTTTCCCTCCAAGTGCCTTTTTGCTTTTCCACAGACCAAGAGGCATCATGTTTATTATTCTCCTGCCTCCAGAAATTCTTCAGCTGGTTTTGCCAGTTCCCACCTTAAAATGAGGGGAAAAAAGGGCGTGCCAATCCATCACTGACCACCAATATATTCCACTCATTCAAAATGGCATTTTGCCTTCGCCTCCCCTTTCTTTTTGTCTTTCTTCTTTTCTCCTCTTCTTTTGACTGAAGCATGAATAGTCTTAGAAACTAGAAATGGAAAAAAACCTTGCTGACTCTATTGTATCTTGGAATCTCATCTCTCTCTCTTCTCCCCAATTTATGTCAGATGATTGAAACACTTATGCTGCTCTTATTTTCATAATTTTCCCTAGAACAATGTTGAATCATCCAGGAACCAGATGGAGTTTTTCCCCCCATTTTTGGTTTATCAACGATTTTATTTTCTTGATTTTTATCCCATGAGTCTAAGCTGCATCCCATGTACTCTTTCAACATTCTCAATCTTTCTTTGGCGTTTTCCAAAGATGTATATGGTTATCGCCCTCTTGATCAATACTCATCTATGTATAGGAATATTGGCATTAAAAAAAAATCTAGCTCCGGGGTAACCTTTCTCTCTAATATATCAGTTTACGTGAGTTTATAGGCAGCTGGCACAAATTACGACGTTCTAGGGGCTGTGTCATTGGTGACTTTTAAAGACAATCACTCCCTTCTGTGAAAAGATATCTCTGAACAGTCGGTCCAAACTGCAGGTCTTATAGTTTCCACTGAAGTGAAATATTTGTATGTTCTAACTCCAAATAGAGCCATCAAGCCTCCTCACTACACAGACCCTTGGTACTATGGGGTGGTTACTAGCAAGCCTCATGGGGCCTTATTGTATCCTGTTCTTGGTTCTTCTGTTGAAGCAGGGCCACAGAGCTACCTCCTGGCTTCCGGAGGGTGATGAGATGAGATAGCTGACTTTTTTCCATCACGCTCCGACAGCCCCCGTAGTATCCTCGGAGACCAAACTGTGATCACTGAGGGTGTGCCTAATTCTGCCTTTGTTTCCTCTCCTCCCCCTTATTAGCTCAAGCTCCGCATCTACACGGTAATCCAAAGAAGAGTACTCATTATGGAGTCAGGAATTAGTGCTGATTGCCCAGTCTTCACCTTGGCTCTGTCCCCTAGGGATGGAACTGGAAGCAAGGCATTCCCCTTGGCTGGGAGTGAGTAGTTTCCTCAGCTTCTCCCTGATCCTCAGGCAGAGGCTATTCGGATTATAATTTTACTGCAGTTTTCTGTATAATTCCGTGACTTCCAGTTTTTCCCCTTTCATCTTTTTACATTAAAAAGAAAATCAGGTTCCAAAACAAGATGATCTCTTCCTTTATGAAGTTAAGCATATGGAAAATTTGGGTATAAGCTGCATCTTAGAGAACCTAAGGGAGCTTCACTGGATTTTATTGTAAGTCTAAAGCTACAGGCGTTTCATTACAAATCACCATTCCTAGGACGGAGGACATGACTGCAGCTGTGGGATGGGTTGGATAGGATTACAGAGATGGGAAGGAGAGGGAAAGACCAGCAAGCTAATGATGCTGCAAGCGAAACACTCTCCTCAAACACACACACACACACTCTCTCTCTCTCTCTTTCTTTCTAAATGAAGGGGGGAAAGGTGAGAAGCTTGAGTCTCCCTTTTCCCGTCTTCTCTCAGCTCTCATTCCCTCCTCCACTCTTCCCTCTAGAAGATCATCATCACCCAGAAGTCGGGGAGGATGCAGGTCACCATTCCCCAGCTGTGAGAATTTGGTCATGTTTTTTTCTCCAGAATCTGCAGTTCCCAAGCCCAGTGTAGAAAATCTTTCTTCTTCCATTTTTAAGACAAGACCAGACTGTAATACTTGAGCTTTCCCCATTTGGAGGACTGAGGATCTCCTGAAGTCATTATCCCTCTCCCCTTCCCTGAGCCTACCAGTAACAATCCACCTCAGACCTCTTCACTCTACAGACTAAGTGCTTAGTACAGTGCTCTGCGCACAGTCAGGGTTCAGTAAATACCACTGATTGATAGAGTCTGACTCCCACTGTTCTCCTATCATCTCACTGTTGGTGCTTTCTCTGCAGAATGATTTCCATTATTCAGTGGCCTTCTAATAATGATAATAATTCTGATGATATTTGTTAAGCACTTACTACATGCCAAGCACTGTTCTAAGCGCTGGGGTAGATACAAGGTAATTAAGTTGTCCCACGTGGGGCTCAGAGTCTTAATCCCCATTTTACAGATGAGGTAACTGAGGCACAGAGAAGTTAAGTGACTTGCCCAGTCACACAGCTGACATTTGGCAGAGCCTGGATTTGAACCCATGACCTCTGACTCCAAAGCCCACGCTCTTTCCACCGAGCCACACTGCTTTTCTGCTGATAGTTAAGAAAGCAAAGATTATTATCAGTCCTAGCCAACTAATGGGAATGTTGGCTGATTGTTGGCTTAATACATTTTTCGAGTTCTGCATGTAACAATAATACTGAGTTATTCTACTCTGCAACTTCATTGAAGAAAGTTATTTCTTATCCCAGTTCTACAGACCAGGAAGGAGACAGCTTAAGGCTCTCACAGCTGTTCAGAAATAGCTAGAACAACATGTTATTCTATGGTAATGTCATGAAAAGGGGAAAATGTGTTTTCCAGAAGGCTTCAGAATCCATTCATTCACCCACAGCCAAGGAAACCTCTTACTTCAAAAGTATGTTTTGGTTAAGACCCAATCTCTATCATCTGTAAGGAAATTGAGAAGAATTTTGTTGCATCGCTGCTAGGATTCTTCAGTTTGATCTCTTTAGGAAATTCAGTGATTCCAGTCATCACTCAGCTCACTCCCTTTTAACAGGTTCTGTTTCTGGGATACTCTGGATCTAGAAGCTTGAAAAATCTCTGATTGAGTTCTCCTTTCTCCAATAAAAAATGTTCTTTCAAGGACCGGTTACTCTGGGCACTTCACTCAATAGGTTTTGAGCATCTACTGTTTGCAGAGCACTGGTGAAAAAATACAAGGATGAAAATTAGACAGAGTCCCTGCCCCCTCAGAACTCACAAACGAAGGATAAAGTGCAAGAGGCAGCTGGAAATGGACATACTGAGAAATCCTGAAATAATGATCTCCTCTTTGCCCATCTAGTGTGTGCTGTTCTAATATTCCTCCACCTCTTGACTGCTTTTGACACTGGGGACCATTAACTTCTCCTGGAAACACTAACTAACCTAGTTTTTACCATTACAGCTTTGTCTTGGTGGTTCTCCTACCTATCTGACTGATCCTTTCCTGCGTCCTTCACTGGCTCTTCCTCTACCCCTTAATTGTATGTGTCCCTCGGGGCTCTGTTCTGGGTCTCCTGCTCTTTTCATTTTACATTCATTGATTCAATCGTATTTATTGAACGCTTACTCTGTGCAGAGCACTACACTAAGTGCTTGGAAAGTACAGCCGCTCCATTGACTTCCACTACCACCTCTATGACGATGATCTCCCAACTCTACTTTCTCAACCCCAACCTCTCACTTCCTCTGCAATCTCACATTTCCTTTTTTTCATTCATTTATTCATTCATACAGTCGTATTTATTGAGCACTTACTGTGTGCAGAGCACTGTACTAAGTGCTTGGAAAGTACAATTCAGCAATAAACAGAGACAATCCCTGCCCACACCAGGCTTACAGTTCCTCTTGCCTCTAGGACATCTCTAAGAGAAGGA